>NC_080866.1:26745402-27052466 GCF_030435755.1 Ochotona princeps | reverse complement strand
ACCTGTTGGAGTTGTTTTGGCACTGGAAGAGCTGTGCTGCTGCTTTGGGCAACGGCCATTCACCAGCACACTACCTTCCTTAGGTTTCATAACCAGTTTCAGACATATGTGCTGCAGAAGCACTTGGTTTCTATGGCAACGGGAAATGTATTGGGCGATGAGCTTATCTTGGCTATGGAGTTTTGAGCGCCTTGAGTAGACAGCTCCATGTCAGTTGTGTGTGGGTGCTCAACATGCTTGTTTTGATCCCAATGGTCTTAAAGGGCATTTGAACGAAAGTGATCAAACAGGTTTTCCTAGATAGCTGCCAGAAAGCTGATGGTATGTGAAGTTCATGAGCCAGGTGGTGTTGTTTTGGCACTGGAAGAGCTGTGTCGCTGCTTCAGTCAGTGCCATACACCACCAAACTCTCTTCATTAGGTGTCATATCCAGTTTCAGACATATGTGCTGCCAGAGCACTTGGTTTCCATTGTAACGGGAAATGGCTTGGGCGCTGAACATGTCTTTGCCTGTGGAGTTTTGAGCGCCTTGAGTGAGGAGCTACTCTTTAGTTTTTTGGGGGTGCTCAAGCTGCTTGATTCTATCACCCTGGGCCCAATGGGATATGGAGTGGAAGTGACCAAACAGGGTTTCCTAGATAGCTGCCAGTACAGCTGATGGTATGTGAAGTTGATGAGCCAGGTGCAGTTGTGTTGGCACTGGAAGAGCTGTGCTGCTGCTTCGGACAGTTGCCACTCACTATCGGACCTATATTCCCTTGGTTTCACATTCACAGTTGCACATACGTGCTGCCAGAGCACTTGGTTTCCATGGCAACGAGAAATGTGTTGGGTGCGGAACTTGTCTTTGGTTGTGGAGCCTTGAGTGCCCTTAGTGATGAGCTCCATGTTAGTTTTGAGTGGGTGCTCAATCTGGTAGATTCCATCCCACTGGGCTCAAAGATCATTGGACCTGAAGTGACCAAACAGGGTTTCCTAGATAGCTGCCATGACAGTTGATGGTATTTGAAATTCATGAGCTAGGTTGAGTTGTTTTTGCACTGGAAGAGCTGTGCTGCTGCTTCGGGCAGTTGCCATTCAGTATCAAACCTATATTCCCTTGGATCACATCCACAGTTGCACATACGGGCTGCCAGAGCACTTGGTTTCCACGACAACGGGAAATGGTTTGAGCGATGAATTTGTCTTTGGCAATGAAGTTTTGAGCGCCTTGAGTGAGCAGCTCCATGTTAGTTTTGTTTGGGTACTCAAGCTGCTTGATTCCATCACAATGAGCCCAATGGGCATTAGATCGGAAGTGACCAAACAGGGTTTCCTAGATAGCTGTCAGGACAGCTGATGGTATATGAAGTTGACGAGCCAGGTGGAGTTATTTTGGCACTGGAAGAGCTGTGCTGCTGCTTCAGGCAGTTGCCATTCACCACCGCACTATGTTGTCTATGTGTCATATCCACTGCTCCACATATGTGCTGCCAGAGCACTTGGTTTGCATGGCAACGGGAAATGGCTTGGGTGATGAACTTGTCTTTGGCCTGGAGTTTTTAGCACCTTGAGTGAGGAGCTCAATGTTAGTTGTGTGTGTGTGATCATCGTGCTTCTTTCAATCACACTGGGCTCCATGGGCATTTCGACTGCAAGTGACCAAACAGGGTTTCCTAGATAGCTGCCAGGACAGCTGATGGTATGTGAAGTTCATGAGGCAGGTGGAGTTGTTTTGGCACTGGAACAGCTGTGTTGCTGCTTCCGGCATTGCCATTCACCACCACACTACCTTCCATAGTTGTCATATCCACTGTTCCACCTATGTGCTGCCAGAGCACCTGGTTTCCATGGCAACGGGAAATGGCTTGGGCGCTAAACTTGTCTTTGGTGATGGATTTTTGCCACCTTCAGCGAGCAGCTCATTGTTAGTTTTGTTTGGGTGCTCAAGTTTCTTCATTCAATTGCAGTGGTCTCCATTGGCATTGGAGCCGAAGTGACCAAACAGTGTTTCCTAGATAGCTGCCTGGACAGCTGATGGTAGGTGAAGTTGATGACCCAGGTGGAGTTGTTTTGTCAATGAAAGATCTGTGCTGCTGCTTGGGACAGTTGAAAATCACCACCACACTACCTTTCTAAGGGGGCATAGCCACTTTCACACATATGTGCTCTCACAACACTTGGTTTCCATGGCAACGGGAAACGGCTTGTGCGCTGAACTTGTCTTTGGGTGTGGAGTTTTGAGCGCCTTGAGTGAGGAACTCCATGTTAGTTGTGTGTGGGTTCTCAACCTTGTTGATTCAATCACACTGGGCTCAATGGGCAATGGGCCACAAGTGACCAAATAGTGTTTCCTAGATAGATGCCAGGACAGCTGATTGTATGTGAAGTTGATAAGCCAGGTGGAGTTTTTTTGCCACTCGAAGAGCTGTGTTGCTGCTTCAAGCAGTTGCTATTCACCACCACACTATGATCTCTATGTGTCACATCCACTGATCCACATATGTGCTGCCAGAGCACTTGGTTTCCATGGCAACGGTTACTGGCTTGGGCGCTGAAGTTGTCTTTGGCTGTGGAGTTTTGAGCACCTTGAGTTAGGAGCTCCGTATTAGTTGTGTGTGGGTCACCATCCTGCTTGTTTAAATCACACTGGGCTCCATGGGCATTTGGACTAGAAGTGACCAAACAGGGTTTCCTAGATAGCTGCCATGACAGTTGATGGTATTTGAAATTCATGAGCTAGGTTGTGTTGTTTTGCCACTGGAAGAGCTGTGTTGCTGCTTCGGACAGTTGTAATTCACCACCACACTACCTTCCTTAAGTGTCATATCCTCGCAGATATATATATGTACTGCCAGAACACCTGGTTTCCATGGCAATGGGATATGGCTTTGGCGATAAACTTGTCTTTGGTAATGGAGTTTTGAGTGCCTTTTGTAGGCAACTCCATGTTATTTGTGTGTGGGTGCTCAACATGCTTGATTCCATTACACTGGACCCAATAGGCATTTAACCGGAAGTGACCAAACACGGTTTCCTAGATAGGTGCAAGGACAGCTGATGGTATTTGAAGTTCATGAGAAAGGTAGAGTTGTTTTGTCACTGGAAGAGCTGTGCTGCTATTTCGGACAATTAAAATTCACCACCACACTACCTTCCTTAGCTGTCACAGTCACTTACACACATATGTGCTGCCAGAGCACTTGGTTTCCATGGCAACGGGAAATGGCTTTGGCACTGAATTTATCTTTTGTGATGAATTTTTGAGCGCCTTGAGTGAAGAGCTTCATTTTCGCTTTGTTTGTTTTCTCAAGTTGCTTGTTTCCATCACATTGGGCCCGATGGGAATTTGGACCGCGGGTGACCAAACAGGGTTACCTAAATAGTTGCCAGGACAGCTGATACTAAGTGATGTTGATGAGCAAGGTGGAGTTGTTCTGGCACTGGAAGAGCTGTGCTGCTGCTTCGGACAGTTGAAATTCACCAGCACACTACCTTCTATAGGTGTCATATCCACTTACACAGATATGTGCTTCCAGAACACTTGGTTTCCATGGCAACGGGAAATGGCTTGGGCGCAGATCATGTCTTTGGCAATGGAGATTTGATAGCCTTGAGTGAGGAGCTACTCTTTAGTTTTGTTTGTGTGCTCAACATGCTTGATTCCATCCCACTGGTCACAATGGGCATTGGACCGCAAGTGACCAAACAGGGTTTCCTAGATAGCTGCCAGGACAGCTGATGGCATGTGAAGTTCATGAGGCAGGTGGAGTTTTTTTTTTCACTGGAAGAGCTGTGCTGCTGCTTCCGGCAGTTGCCATTCACCACCACACTATGTTCTCTGTGTGTCACATCAACTGTTCCACATATGTGCTGCCAGAGCACTTGATTTCTACGGCAACGGGAAATCGCTTAGGCGCTGAACTTGTCTTTCGCTGTGGAGTTTTGAGCACCTTGAGTGATGTTCTCCATGTTAGTTGTGTGTGTGTGATCATCCTGCTTGTTTAAATCACACTGGGCGCAATGCTCATTGGACCAGAAGTGACCAAACAGGGTTTCCTAGATAGCTGCCAGGACAGCTGATGGTATGTGAAGTTCATGAGCCAGGTGTAGTTGTTTTGGCACTGGAAGAGCTGTGTTGCTGCTTTGGGCAGTTGGCATTCACTACCACACTACCTTCCATAGGTGTCATATTCACTTACACACATATGTGCTGCCAGAGCACATGGTTTCCATGGCAACGGGAAATGGCTTGAGCTCTGACCTTGTCTTTCATGATGGATTATTGAGCGCCTTGACTGATCAGCTCCATGTTAGTTTTGTTTTTTGTGCTCAAGCTTCTTGATTCCATCACACTGAGCACACTGGGCATTTGACCAGAAGTGACCAAACAGGGTTTCCTAGATAGCTGCAAGGACAGCTGATGGTATGTGAAGTTGAGGAGCCAGGTGGAGTTATTTTGGCACTGGAAGTGCTGCGCTGCTGCTTCGGACAGTTGAAATTCACCACCACATTTCCTTCCTTAAGGTGGCATATCCACTTACACACATATGTACTGCCAGAGCATTAGGTTTCCACGCAACATGGAATGGCCTTTTTCACTGAACTTGTCTTTGGCTGTGGAGTTTTGAGCACCTTGAGTGAGGAACTCCATGTTAGTTGTGTGTGGGTGCTCAACCTTGTTGATTCAATCACACTGGTCTCAAGGGGAATGGACCACAAGTGACCAAATAGTGTTTCCTAGATAGATGCCAGGACAGCTGATTGTATGTGAAGTTGATAAGCCAGGTGTAGTTTTTTTGCCACTCGAAGAGCTGTGTTGCTGCTTCAAGCAGTTGCTATTCACCACCACACTATGATCTCTATGTGTCACATCCACTGATCCACATATGTGCTGCCAGAGCACTTGGTTTCCATGGCAACGGTTACTGGCTTGGGCGCTGAACTTGTCTTTAACTGTGTAATTTTGATCGCCTTGAGTGAGGAGCTACGCTTCAGTTTTATATGGGTGCTCAACATGCTTGATTCCATCTCAATGTTCTTAAAGGGCATTGGAGCGGATGTGACCAGAGTTTCCTAGATAGCTGCCAGGACAGCTGATGGTATGTGAAGTTCATGAGGCAGGTGGAGTTGTTTTGGCACTGGAAGAGCTGTGTTGCTGCTTCGGGCTGTGGCCACTCACCACCATATTACCTTCCATAGGTTTCATATACACTTGCACACATATGTGCTGCCAGAACACTTGGTTTCCATGGAACCGGATATTGATTGGGTGCTGAACTTGTCTTTGGTGATCGATTTTTGAGCGCCTTGAGTGAGGAGCTCCATGTTAGTTTTGTGTGGGTGCTCAAGCTGCTTGATTCCATCACACTTGGCCCAATGGGTATTTCAACCGGAAGTGACCACACAGGGTTTCCTAGATAGCTGCCAGGAGATCTGATGGCATGTGAAGTTCATGAGGCAGGTGGAGTTGATTTGGCACTGGAAGAGCTGTGCTGCTGCTTCTGGCAGTGGTCATTCAACACCACACTATGTTCTCTATGTGTCACTTCCATTGTTCAAAATATTGGTTGCAGAGCACTTGGTTTCCATGGCAACTAGAAATGGCTTGGGCGCTGAACCTGTCTTTGGCTGTGGAATTTTGAGTGCCTTTAGTGAGGAGCTCCATCTCAGTTTTGTATGTGTTATCTCAACATGCTTGATTCCATCCCACTGGTCTTCATTGGCATTGGACCGTAAATGACGAAATAGGGTTTCCTAGATAGCTGCCAGGACAGCTGATGGTATGCGAAGTTCATGAGCCAGGTGGAGTTTTTTTGGCACTGGAAGAACTGTGTTGCTGCTTTGGGCAGTTGAAATTCACAACAAAACTGTGTTCTGTATGTGTCACATCCACTGTTACACATATGTGCTGCCAGAACACTTGGTTTCCATGGCAACGGAAAATGGCTTACATGCTGAACTTGTTTTTGGCTGTGGAGGTTTGGGCGCCTTGACTGAAGAGCTACATGTTAGTTGTGTATGTGTGATCATCCTGCTTGTTTAAATGACACTGGGCTCCATGGCAAGTGACCAAACAGGGTTTCTTAGATAGCTCTCAAGACAGCTTAAGGTATGTGAAGTTGATGAGCCAGGTGGAGTTGTCTTTGCACTGGAAGAGCTGTGCTGCTGCTTCAGGCAGTGGCCATTCACCACCACACTACCTTCCTTAGGTGTCATATCCACTTTCAGAAATATGTGCTGCCAGAGCACTTGGTTTCCATGACAACGAGAATGGCCGGGGCAATGAACTTGTCTTTTGTTGTGTAGTTTTGAGCGCCTTGAGTGAGGATCTCCATGTTAGTTGTGTTTGGGTGCTCAACATGCTTGATTCCATCCCACTGACCTCAATGGGCATGGAGCGGATGTGACCAAACAGGGTATCCTAGATAGCTGCCAGGACATATGATGGTATGTGAAGTTGATGAGCCAGGTGGAGTTGATTTGGCACTTGAAGAGCTGTGCTGCTGCCTCGGGCAGCTGTCATTCTTCAGAGAGCCTACATTCCCTTGGTATCACACTTAGTGCTCCACATATGTGCTGGCAGAGCACTTGGTATTCATGGCAGCGGGAAATGGCTTGGTCGATGAGCTTTTGTTTGGCTGTGCAGTTTTGTGTGCCCTTAGTGAGCAGCTCCATGTTAGTTTTTTGTGGATGCTAGAGCGGCTTGATTCTATCACACTTGTCTCAATGGGCATTGGACCGCAAGTGATCAATCAGGGTTTCCTAGAGATTGTTGGCACTGGAAGAACTTTGCTGCTGATTTGGGCACTGGAGATTCACCACCACTGTACCTTCCCGTTCTGTCATATCCACTTTCACATGTATCCGCTGCCAGAGCACTTGGTTTCTATGGCAACGGGAAATGGCTTGGGCGCTGAACTTATCTTTGGCTGTGGAATTTTGAGTGCCTTGAGTGAGGAGCTCCATGTTTGTTGTGTTTTGTTGGTCAACCTGTTTCATTCCATGCCACTGGGCTCAATGGGTATTGGTCCTCAAGTGACCAAACAGGGTTTCCTAGATAGCTGCCAGGACAGCTGATGGTATGTGAAGTTCATGAGCCAGGTGCAGTTGTTTTGGCACTGGAAGAGCTGTGCTGCTTCTTCAGGCAGTTGCCATTCACCAGCACACTCCCTTCCTTAAGTTTCATATACACTTTCAGAAATATGTGCTGCCAGAGCACTTGGTTTCCATGGCAACGGGAAATGGCTTTTTTTGCAGAACTAGTCTTTCGCGGTGGCGTTCTGAGCGCTTGGAGTTAGGAGCTCCATGGCAGTTGTGTGTGAGTGCTCAACCTGCCTGATTCCATCCCACTGGGCTCAATGGGCATTGGAGCGGATGTGACCAAACAGTGTTTCCTAGATAGCTGCCAGGACAGCGATGGTATGTGAAGTTGCTGAGCCATGTGGAGTTGTTTTGGCACTAGAAGAGCTGTGCTAATGCTTCGGGCAGTTGCCATTCTTTACTGAACCTACATTCCCTTGGGGTAAAATTCAGTGTTCCACATAAGTGCTGTCAGAGCAATTGGTTTCCATGGCAGCGGGAAATGGCCTGGGCGATGAGCATGTGTTTGGCTGTCGAGTTTTGCTTGCCCTTAGTGAGGAGCTTCATGTTAGTTATTTGTGGGTGCTAGAGATGCTTGATTCTATCACACTTGGCTAAATGGGCATTCGATCGGAACTGACCAAACAGCCTTTCCTAGATAGCTGCCAGGACAGCTAATGGTATGTGAAGTTCATGAGCAAGGTGAAGTTATTTTGGCACTGGAAGAGCTTTACACCTGCTTCGGGCAGTGGCCATTCTCCACCAAATTGTGTTCTCTTTGTGTCACTTGCATTATTCCACATATGTGCTGCCAGAGCACTTGGTTTCCATGGCAATGGAAATTGACTTGGGCGATGAACTTGTCTTTGGCTGTGGAGTTTTGAGCACCTTAGGTGAGGAGTTAGATGTTAGTTGTGTGTGTGTGTGATCATCCTGTTTGTTTAAATCTCACTGGACTCAATGGGCATTGGACCAGAAGTGACGAAACAGGGTTTCCTAGATAGCTGCAAGGACAGCTGATGGTATGTGAAGATCATGAGCCAGGTTGAGTTGTTTTGGCACTGGAAGAGCTCTGCTGCTGCTTCGGCCAGTTGCCATTCACCACCACACTCCCTTCCTTAGGTGTCATATCCACTTTCAGAGATATGTGCTGCAAGATCACATGGTTTCCATGCCGGCGGAAAATTTCTTGTGCGCTGAACTTGTCTTTGGCTGTGGAGTTTTGAGCGCCTTGAGTGGGCAGGCCCATGTTTGTTTTGTTTTGGTGCTCAAGCTGGTTGATTCTATCACACTGAGCCCAATGGGCATTTGACGGGAACTGACCAAACAGGGTTTCCTAGATAGCTGCCAGGACAGCTGTTGGTATGTGAAGTTCATGAGCCAGGTGGAGTTGTTTTGGCACTGGAAGTGCTGTGCTGCTGCTTCGGAGAGTTGAAATTTACCACCAAACTAAATTCCCTGAGGGAGCATATCCACTGTCACGCATATGTGTTGCCAGAGCACTTGGTTTCCATGGCAGCGGGAAATGGGTTGGGCGCTGAACTAGTCTTTTGCTGTGGAGTTTTGACCGCTTTGAGTGAGGGGGTCCATGGTAACTTTTTTTGGTTTCTCAATCTGGTTGATTCCATCACCCTTGACTCAATGGTCTTTGGACCGCAAGTGACCAAACAGGGTTTCCTAGATAGCTGCCAGGACAGCTGATGGTATGTGAAGTTCATGAGCTAGGTGGAGTTGTTTTGGCACAGGAAGAGCTGTGCTGCTGCTTCGGGTAGTTGCCATTCACCACCACACTACCTTCCATAGGAGTCATATCCAGTTTCAAACATATGTACTGCCAGAGCACTTGGTTTCCATGGCAACGGAAAATGCCTTGGTCTTTGGCTGTTGAATTTTGAGCGCCTTGAGTGAGGAGCTCCATTTAGTTTTGTGTGGGTGTTCAACATGCTTAATTCCATCATACTGGGCATTAGACAGGAAGTGACCAAGCAGGGTTTCTTAGATAGCTGCAAGGACAGCTGATGGTATGTGAAGTTCATGAGCCAGGTGGAGTTGTTTTGGCACTGGAAGACCTGTGTTGCTGCCTTGGTCAATGGCCATTCATCACCACACTTCCTTCCTTAGGTGTCATATCCACTTACACACATATGTGCACCCAGGGCACTTGGTTTCCATGGAAACGGTAAATGGTTTGGGCGCTGAACTTGTCTTTAGTTCTGGAGTTTTGCGCCCGTTGAGTGAGGAGCTACATGTTAGTTGTGTTTGGGTGCTCAACATGCTTGATTCCATCCCACTGGTTTGGGTGCTCAAGCTGCTTGATTCTATGACACTGAGCCCAATGGGCTTTTAACGGGAACTGACCAAACCGATTTTCCTAGATAGCTGCCAGGAGAGTGATGATATGTGAAGTTCATGAGCCAGAACGAGTTGTTTTGGCACTGGAAGAGCTGTGTTGCTGCTTCGAGCAGTTCAAATTCACCACCACACTTACATGCCTAGGTCTCATATCCATTAGAGACATATGTGCTACCAGAATACTTGGTTTATATGGCAACGGGAAATGTCTTGGGCGCTGAACTTGCCTTTGGGTGTGGAGTTTTGTGCGCCTTGAGTGAGGATCTCCATGGTAGTTGTGTTTGGATGCTCAAGCTGCTTGATTTCTTTTTTCTTTTTTTTTTTTTTTTTTTTTTTTTTTTAAAGTGATTATTGTGACATTTTTTTTTTTAATTTTATTTTAAATTCATTAATTACATTGTATTATGTGACACAGTTTCATAGGTACTGGGATTCTCCCCACCCCTCCCCAAACCCTCCCACCATGGTGGATTCCTCCACCTTGTTGCATAACCACAGTTCAAGTTCAGTTGAGATTCCCCCATTGCAAGCATATACCAAACATAGAGTCCAGCATCTTATTGTCCAGATAAGTTCAACGGCTTCTTAGGTATACCCTCTCTGGTCTGAAGACAGAGCCAGCAGACTATCATCCCGATCAATTAAAAGCTCCAACATACCATCAGCAAAAATTTACATCACCATGGAATTAATTGACATAGTAACGAGTAACCAATATGGTAAAAGTAAATGCGATTTCTTATCCACCTTCTGTGACCACCTCATTGACATTTCAATTTAGGTTTATACACAACATATAACATTCATAACATAACTTGTTATACATAACATCGTGTCATCTTAAATTAAGGCAAACATGTGGTATTTAACCTTTTGGGATTGGCTCATTTCCCTTAGCATTATGGTTTCCAGTTTGGCCCATTTGGCCACAAAGAACTGCATTTTGTTTTGTTTAATAGCTGAGTAGTATTCCATGGAGTAGATGAACCATAGCTTTCTTATCCAATCCTCTGTTGATGGGCATTTTGGTTGCTTCCATGTCTTTGCAATTACTGATTGTGCTGCTATGAGCATAGGAGTGCATGTTGGTTTCTCATAAAACAAGTGTTCTGGGTATATTCCTAGGAGTGCTATTGCCGGGTCATACGGTATGTTGTATTTGAGTTGTTTGAATGTTCTCCATACTGATTTCCATAGAGGCTGTACCAGCCTGCAGCCCCACCAGCAGTGGAGTAGGGTTCCCTTTTCCCCGCAACCTCGCCAACAAGTGTTGTTGGTGCTTTTATTCATATGGGCCAGCCTTACTGGCGTTAGGTGGTACCTCATTGATGTTTTAATTTGGATTTCCCTTATTGCCAGGGAACTTGAGCATTTTTTCATATGTTTATTTGCCATTTGGGTTTGTTCCTTTGTGAAGTGTTTGCCCATTTCCCGTGCCCATTTCTTGAGTGGCTTGTTTGTTTTGACATTTTGGTTGTTTTGTAGCTCTTTGTATATTCTGGAGATCAGCCCTCTATCACCTAAGTCGTGTGCAAAGATCTTCTCCCATTCTGTGGGTTGCCTTTTTACTTTGTTGATTGTTTCTCTAGCTGTACAGAAGCTTCTTAGTTTGATGAGGTCCCAATTGTTTATTTTGGTCTTGATTTCTACTGCATTTGGAGTCTTTTTTAGGAAGTGAGGGCCTACCCCTAAGTGTTCCAGTGTGTTTCCAACATTTTCTTCCAAAAGTTTGATGGTTTCTGGATGTAGGTTTAAATCTTTTATCCATTTGAATTTCATCTTAGTATATGGTGAGAGATGTGGGTCTATCTTTTTGTTTCTGCAGGCTATCAACCAGTTGTCCCAACAGCATTTATTGAACAGACCTTCCCATTTGCCTGGGTTGTCGTTTGTCTTTTTGTCAAAGATTATTTGGCTGTATTTCTGTGGGTTCCCATCTGGTGTTTCTATTCTGCTCCATTGATCTTCTTCTCTATTTTTGTGCCAGTACCAGGCTGTTTTGATAACCACTGCCCTATAGTATGTCCAGAGGTCCGGAACTGTGATTCCCCCTGCTAACTTCCTGTTCTTGAGAATGGTTCTAGCTATTCGTGGTTTTTTGTGCTTCCAGATGAACCTTTGGATCATTGTTTCCAGGTCTGTGAAGAATGTTTTGGGCAATTTGATTGGGATTGCGTTGAATGTATATATTGCTTTTGGCAGTATAGACATTTTAATGATATTGATTTTACCTATCCAGGAGCATGGGATGTTACTCCATCTTTCTAGATCTTGTTCAATTTCTTTTTTAAGTAGTTTGTAGTTTTCTTCAAATAAGTCTTCTACATTTTTGGTTAGGTTAATTCCCAGATACTTCATGCTTTCCTTTGTTACTTTGAATGGTATCTTGCTGGTTAGATCTTTTTCCAACTTGGGGCTGTTAGCATACACTATGGCTGTTGATTTTTGTTCATTAATTTTGTACCCTGCCACTCTACCGAACTCTCGTATAAGTTCTAGTAGTCTCTGTGTTGAGCCTTTTGGCTCTTCCATATAAAGAATCATGTCATCTGCATATAGTGAAAGCTTGACTTCTTCATTTCCCATTTGGATTCCTTTGATTTCTTTTTCTTGTCTTATGGCCTCAGCGAGTACCTCTAGAACTATGTTGAATAGCAGCGGAGAAAGCGGACATCCCTGTCTTGTTCCAGATCTCAGTGGGAAGGGTTCCAGTTTTTCTCCATTCAGTATGATGCTGGCATTGGGTTTTGCATATATTGCTTTGATTATGTTGTGGATTTTTCCATCTATGCCTACCTTGGTTAGGGTCTTTAGCAGGAAGTTGTGCTGAATTTTGTCGAAAGCTTTTTCTGCATCTATTGATACTATCATGTGATTCTTGTTTTTCAGTTTTTGGATGTGGTGTATCACATTTATGGATTTGCGAATGTTGAACCATCCCTGCATTCCAGGGATGAATCCTACTTGATCTGGATGAATGATCTGTCTGATGTGTTTTTGAATTCTGTTGGCTAGGATTTTGTTGAGAATCTTAGCATCAATGTTCATCAAAGAGATAGGTCTGTAGTTTTCTTTCTCTGTAGGATCTCTGCCCGGTTTTGGGATTAAGGTGATGTTGGCTTCATAGAATGAGTTTGGAAGGGTTGCTTCCTTTTCTATTGTTTTGAAGAGTTTGTAGAGGATTGGAGTTAGTTCTGTTCGGAATGTTTTGTAGAATTCTGGAGTGAAGCCGTCTGGGCCTGGGCTTTTCTTTGTTGGGAGGTCTTTAATCACTGATTCAATCTCTGCTTCAGTTATGGGTTTGTTCAGGTTGATTGTTGCCTCTGGGCTAAGTTTTGGCAGGTTGTGTGAGTCTAAGAACTTTTCCATTTCTTGGTGGTCTTCTGATTTGTTGGAGTACAGTGCTTTGTAGTAATTTCTGATTATGTTCTTAATGGTTGTAATGTCTGTTGTTATGTTGCCTTTTTCATCTTTGATGCTGTTAATTCTTGCTTTCTCTTGTTTTTTCTTTGTCAGACGGGCCAGCGGGGTGTCTATTTTGTTTATCTTTTCAAAAAACCAGCTTTTTGATTCGTTGATTTTGTGTATGGTTTTTTTTATTTCTATCTGGTTGATTTCCTCCCTTGTTTTGATGATTTCTTGTTTCCTGTTGTGTGTGGGGCTCATCTGCTGCTGCTTTTCCAATTCCTGGAGGTGTGTGGTTAGTTCCTGTATTTGGCGACTCTCTTGGGCCTTGACATGAGCTCCAATTGCGATGAGTTTACCCCGTAGCACTGCTTTGGCAGTGTCCCACAAGTTTTGGAATGTTGTGTCAGAGTTTTCATTGGTTTCCATAAATTTTTTGATCTCATCTTTAATTTCTTCCCTGACCCATTGTTCGTTTAATAGCATATTGTTCAGCCTCCAAGAGTTTCTATATTTCCTGGGACATTTTGAATTGCTGATTTCCAGTTTCATTCCGTGGTGGTCTGAGAGGGTACATGGTATGATTCCTATCTTTTTGAAGTTATTTAGATTTGCTTTGTGTCCTATCATGTGGTCGATCCTGGAGAAGGTGCCATGCACTGCTGAAAAAAATGTATAATCTGTGGTCTTAGGATAAAAAATTCTATAAATGTCTACCAAGTCTAGTTGTTCTAATGTTTGTACGAGCTCTGTTGTTTCTTTGTTGAGTTTTTGTTTTGTTGATCTGTCTATAGTTGTTAGTGGGGTGTTAAGATCACCCACTATTATTGTGTGTGTATCTATGTCTCCCCTTAAGTCTGTAAGTAGTTGCTTCACGAAGCTAGGCGCATTGGAATTAGGTGCATATATGTTCACGATTGTAATTACTTCTTGATGGATCAGTCCCTTCACCAATATATAATGTCCTTCTCTGTCCTTTTTGATGTCTGTCAGCTTGAAGTCTAGGTCATCTGAGATTAGAACAGCTACGCCAGCCTTTTTTTCTCGTCCATTGGCATGAAATGTCTTTTTCCATCCTTTCACTTTAAATTTCTTACAGGATTTTCTGGTTAGATGTGTCTCTTGTAGACAACATATAGTTGGGTGCTGTTTGATGATCCATTCCGTTAATCTATGCCTTTTGATTGGTGAGTTTAAGCCATTTGTGTTTAGAGATAATATTGAAAGGAATTGGTTTTGGGCTGCCATGAGTGTAAGTATGCAAGTGTGTATTTGCGACTATTAGAGTTCTTGATTGGTTGACTTTTCTTGTATGGATTTTAGTGGGGAGGTCTTCCCATTTGCCATCTTTGATTTTGGTTTGTATTTTTTCTTTCTGGGTTTAGCACCTTCCTGAGGAGATTTTCCAGAGCTGGTTTCGTGTTGATGTATTCTTCGAGTTTCTCTTTACTGTTGAAGTATTTAATTTCATTCTCAAATATAAATGAGAGCTTTGCTGGGTACATTATTCTTGGTTGGCAGTTGTTTTGTTTCAGGATTTGATAGGTTTTACCCCATTCTCTCCTTGCTTGGAGCGTTTCTTCTGATAGGTCGGCTGTGATCCTGATTTCCCTTCCCCTGAAAGTAATCTTATCCTTTTTTCTTACTTGTCTTAGAATTGTTTCCTTGTGTTCACTTGAAGGTAGCTTGAGGACCACATGTCTGGGAGACGATTTGTTTGGGTCGTATCTCCTGGGGGTTCTTTGCCCTTCCTGGATTTGTGCTGGATTTATATTTCCAATATTCTGGAAGTTCTCCTGTATTATCTCATTGAGCACCCGTTGCAAGCCTGTCTCCTTTTCCACTCCTTCGGGAAGGCCTATTATTCTAATATTTGATTTTTTGAGGTTGTCTTTCATTTCCTGTATGGACCTATTGGCTTTCTCTAGATTTGTCTCCAACTGTTTGATGAGCTGCTGCCTTTCCTTCTGATTGTCTTCCAATTCTGATATTCTGTCCTCTGCTGTGTTCATTCTGTTGGTTAGGCTTTCAATTTTGTGCTCTATATCGAGGATTCCCTTTTTGATTTGATTTATTTCTGCAGTGATATGGTTTTCGAATACCTTAGACTCTTCCCAGCGCTTTTCACTCTCTCTGACGAATTTCATCATTAGCTTCTTAAAGTCCTTATCTGATAGTTCCTCTATGTCTTCATCTTGCATCTCAGATATTGAGATTAGTTTTTGGTTGGGATCTGTTGCAAAGATGGCCGACTGCAGAGAGCTGGTGTAGGGTGGAGTAGGGAAGGAGGGGAGCCGATCCAGCAGAGAAACAGGCCAGGAGGTGCGAAACTGTAGGGAGAAGAACGAGAAGGTCACTGGAGTTCACTAAAGCAAGAAGATCTACACAGCGTGAAGGAACAGCCGCAAAAAGTAGGAAAGAAAATACAGCACGCCGCGAGAAACCTGGTGAGTCACGATCCCAGGCAGGGGGAAGGCGGCAGAGGCTCTACCGCCCCAGGGAAAACAGAGGCGGCCGGAAGGATAGGCGCCCACACCGACAGGGGCACCAGTCCCCTGGAAGGCAGGAGCCCCCAGAGGAGGCTACTGGACTGATCATTGGGTGCATCATCCCTGCAGAAGTGGAGGAAAAGCAGGGGAGATTTCCCAGAGGCTTGCCTACCCGCTGCTCAGCGGCTCTGGGAGAGTGCAGAGGGAACAGGAGCGGCGCTGTGGGACTGGGGCTCAGAGATCCCCGTATCGGCTCTGAGCTGTGGACTGGCTGCGGGAGAGTCAGTGGATCCTGTTGCTGGACTAGCCCTGAGCCCCAGAGGCTGGGCAACGCTCGACAGGGCCTCACGTCCTGGTCAGAGGAGCGGAATAGTGGGGGCACATTTTACCTCAAGGGCTCTGTGCCTCTCAGAGATCCGCTTCTACCCTTGAGAGAGTGCAGCTGAGGAAGTGGCTTCTTCAGGGCAGAGTCCCCAGCTGGGCTCAGCTAGAGAGGCCAGACCAGAGCGGGCTCAGCTGAACTGGCCGGACAGGTTTTCCCAGCAGGAGCCCACTCGGAAAGACCTGCCTGTGGTGTTGCAGCCCTCAGCGGAGCAGCGCTTCCGAGTTTGGCACTGGGGCCGAGGAGATTTCCAGCCCAGCACAGGCCGGGGTTGGGGATTTTAGACTCCGAGCAGCAGGAGCCCCTGCTGTGCTAACCTCAAACCCTGAAGGAGAGTCTCGGCTCAGCACTGAGGCAGAGACCCCCGCTGTATTAGCCTTGTGACCCAAAGCCCAGGCGCGGCTCAGCAGAGTGAATCTGTAGGGCACTGCCTTTGAGAGGGAGCCACAGGGGAAGGGGCCTGGCACTGGGGCTGGCCCACAAAGCCTCCTGACCCAGCTCAGGGCTGTGATCTACAGACCCTGAAAGCAGCTGGTGACTCAGGCAGTAAGCCCTGCTGGGCTCAGCCGGAGGCCCCAAACCAGAGCCAGCTCAGCTGAATCACCGCTAAAATCTCAAAACAACAAGAAGCAAAAACACAATGAGGAGAAGTATCAGAAAAAGCAATGACCCAGAGGAAAGATCAAGCACTCCCTCCCAATACAACCAAAAAGCAGCTTGATTTCATCACACTGGACCCAAAGGGCATTGGAGCAGAAGTGACCAATCAGGGTTTCCTAGATAGCTGCCATGACAGCTGATGGTATGTGAAGTTGATGAGCCAGGTGGAGTTGTTTTGGCTCTGGACGAGCTGTGCTGAGGCTTTGGGCAGTTGTCTTTCTTCAGACAACCTTCATTCCGTTGGTGTGATATTCAGTGTTCCACATATGTGCTGCCACAGCACTTGGTTTCCTTGGCGGCGGGAAATGATTTGGGCGCTGAACTTGTCTTTGGCTGTGGAGTTTTGAGTGTCCTTAGTGGGGGCTCCCTGTTCGTTTTTTGTGGGTGCTAGAGCAGCTTGTTTCTATCCCGCTTGGCTCAATGGTAATTGGAAAGACGTGACCAATCCGGGTTTCCTAGATAGTTGCCAGGACAGCTGATGGTATGTGAAGTTCATGAGCCAAGGGAGGTATTTTGGCAGTGCAAGAGCTGTGCTGCTGCTTCGGGCATTTGCCATTCACTACTAAACTACCTTCCTTAGGTGCCATATCCACTTTCAGAAATATGTGCTTCGAGAGCTCTTGGTTTCCATGGCAACGCGAAATGGCTAGGGCGGTGTACTTGTCTTTGGCTGTGGAATTTTGAGCGCCTTGAGTGGGCAGATCCATCTTAGGTTTGTTTGGGTGCTCAACATGCTTGATTCCATCACACTGGTCCCAATGGGCATTGGAGCGGAAGTGACCAAACAAGGTTTCCTAGATAGCTGCCAGGACAGCTGATGGTATGTGAAGTTGATGAGCCAGGTGCAGTTGTTTTGGCACTGGAAGAGCTGTGCTGCTTCTTTGGACTGTTGAAATTCACCACCACACTACCTTCCTTATGTTTCATATCCACTGTTCCACATATGTGCTGCCAGAGCATTTGGTTTCCATTACAACCAGAAATGGCTTGGGCGTTGAACTTGTCTTTTGCTGTGGAGTTTTGAGCGCCTTGAGTGAGCATCTTCTTCTTAGTTGTGTTTGGTGCTCAACATGTTTGATTCCTTTTCACTGGTCTCCATGGGCATTGGAGCAGAAGTGACCAAACACGGTTTCCTAGATAGCTGCCAGGACAGCTGATGGCATGTCAAGTTCATGAGCCAGGTGAAGTTGTTTTGGCACTGGAAGAGCTGTGCTGCTGCTTCGGGCAGTTGTCATTCTTCAGACAACCTACATTCCCTAGATGTCATACCCACTTACACACATATGTGCTGCCAGAGCCCTTGCTTTCCATGGCAACCGGAAATGGCTTGACGCTGAACTTGTCTTTGGCTGTGGAGTTTTGAACGCCTTGAGTGAACAGCTCCATGTTAGTTGTGTGTGGGTTCTCAACCTGATTGATTCCATCTCATTGGGCTCCATGGGCATTGGACCGGAAGTGACCAAACAGTGTTTCCTAGATAGCTGCCAGGACAGCTGATGGTATGTGAAGTTGATGAGCCAGGTGGTGTTGTTTTGGCACTGGAACAGCTGTGCTGCTGCTTCGGGCAGTGGACATTCACCACCAAACTACCTTCTTTAGGTGTCTTATCCACTTTCACACATTTGTGCTGCCAGAGCACTTGGTTTACATTGCAATGGGAAATGGCTTGGGCGCTGAACTTGTCTTTGGCTGTGGAGTTTTGAGCGCCTTGAGTGAACACCTCCATGTTAGTTTTGTGTGGGTTCTCAACCTGATTGATTCCATCTCATTGGGCTCCATGGGCATTGGACCGGAAGTGACCAAACAGGGTTTCCTAGATAGCTGCCAGGACAGCTGATGGTATGTCAAGTTGATGAGCCAGGTGGAGTTGTTTTGGCACTGGAAGAGCTGTGCTGCTGCTTCGGGCAGTGGTCATTCACCACCACACTACCTTCCTTATGTTTCATATCCACTGTTCCACATATGTGCTGCCAGAGCATTTGGTTTCCATTACAACCAGAAATGGCTTGGGCGTTGAACTTGTCTTTTGCTGTGGAGTTTTGAGCGCCTTGAGTGAGCATCTTCTTCTTAGTTGTGTTTGGTGCTCAACATGTTTGATTCCTTTTCACTGGTCTCCATGGGCATTGGAGCAGAAGTGACCAAACACGGTTTCCTAGATAGCTGCCAGGACAGCTGATGGCATGTCAAGTTCATGAGCCAGGTGAAGTTGTTTTGGCACTGGAAGAGCTGTGCTGCTGCTTCGGGCAGTTGTCATTCTTCAGACAACCTACATTCCCTAGATGTCATACCCACTTACACACATATGTGCTGCCAGAGCCCTTGCTTTCCATGGCAACCGGAAATGGCTTGACGCTGAACTTGTCTTTGGCTGTGGAGTTTTGAACGCCTTGAGTGAACAGCTCCATGTTAGTTGTGTGTGGGTTCTCAACCTGATTGATTCCATCTCATTGGGCTCCATGGGCATTGGACCGGAAGTGACCAAACAGTGTTTCCTAGATAGCTGCCAGGACAGCTGATGGTATGTGAAGTTGATGAGCCAGGTGGTGTTGTTTTGGCACTGGAACAGCTGTGCTGCTGCTTCGGGCAGTGGACATTCACCACCAAACTACCTTCTTTAGGTGTCTTATCCACTTTCACACATTTGTGCTGCCAGAGCACTTGGTTTACATTGCAATGGGAAATGGCTTGGGCGCTGAACTTGTCTTTGGCTGTGGAGTTTTGAGCGCCTTGAGTGAACACCTCCATGTTAGTTTTGTGTGGGTTCTCAACCTGATTGATTCCATCTCATTGGGCTCCATGGGCATTGGACCGGAAGTGACCAAACAGGGTTTCCTAGATAGCTGCCAGGACAGCTGATGGTATGTCAAGTTGATGAGCCAGGTGGAGTTGTTTTGGCACTGGAAGAGCTGTGCTGCTGCTTCGGGCAGTGGTCATTCACCACCACACTACCTTTCATAGGTGTCATATCCACTGTTCCACATATGTGCTGTCAGAGCACTTGGTTTCCATGGCAAAGGGGAATGGCTTAGGCGCTGAACTTGTGTTTGGCTGTGAAGTTTTGAGCGCCTTGAGTGAGGAGCTCCATGTTAGTTTTGTGTGGGTGCTCAAACTGCTTGATTAAATCACACTTGGTTCAATGGGCATTTGACCTATAGTGACCAAACAGGGTTTCCTAGATAGCTGCCAGGACAGCTGATGGTATGTTAAGTTGATGAGCCAGGTGGAGTTGTTTTGGCACTGGAAGAGCTGTGCTGCTGCTCCGGACAGTGGCCATTCACCACCACACTACCTTCCTCAGGTGTCATTTCCACTTTCACACATATGTGCTGCCAGAGCACTTGGTTTCCATGGCAATGTTAAATGGCTTTGGCGATGAACTTGTATTTGGCAGTGGAGTTTTGAGCGCCTTGAGTTAACAGCTCCATGTTAGTTTTGTTTAGGTGCTCAAAGTGCTTGATTCCATCTCACTGGGCCCAACGGGCATTTGACCGGAAGTGACCAAACAGGGTTTCCTGGATAGCTGCCAGGACAGCTGATGATATGTGAAATTGATGAGCCAGGTGGAGTTGTTTTGGCACTGGAAGAGCTGTGTTGCTGCTTCGCTCAGTGGCCATTCACCACCACACTACCTTCCTTAGGTGTCATATCCACTTACAGATGTATGTGCTGCCAGAGCACTTGGATTAAATGGCAATGGGAAATGGCTTTAAGCGCTGAGCTTGTCTTTGGCTGTGAATTTTTATCGATTTGAGTGAGGAGCTCCATGTTAGTTGTGTGTGTGCGATCATCCTGCTTGTTTCCATCACACTGGGCTAATGGGCATTGGACCGCTAGTGACCAAATAGGGTTTCCTAGATAGCTGGCAGGACAGCTGATGGTATGTGAATTTCATGAGCCAGGTCAAGTTGTTTAGGCACTGGAAGAGCTGTTCTGCCACTTCGGGCAGTGGCCATTCACCACCACACTACCTTTCATAGGTGGCATATTCACTGTTCAATATATGTGCTGCCAGAGTACTTGGTTTCCATGGCAACGGGAAATAGCTTTGGCGCTAAACTTGTCTTTGGCTGTGGAGATTTGAGTGCCTTGAGTGAGGAGCTCTATGTTAGTTTTTTTTGGGTGCTCCATATGCTTGATTCCATCCCACTGGGCTCAAAGGGCATTGGACCTGAAGTGACCAAACATGGTTTCCTAGATAGCTGCCAGGACAGCTGATGGTATGTGAAGTTGATGAGCCAGGTGGAGTTGTTTTGGCACCTTAAGAGCTGTGCTTCTGCTTCGGACAATTGAAATTCACAACCACACTATCTTCCTTAGGTGTCATATCCACATACACACGTATGTGCTGCCAGAGCACTTGGTTTCCATGGCAACGAGAAATGGCTTTGTCACTGAACTTGTCTTTGGCTGTGGAGTTTGGAGCGCCTTGAGTGAACAGCTCCATGTTAGTTTTGTTTATGTGCTCTAAGTGCTTGATTCCATCTCACAGGGCCCAACGTGCATTTGACCGGAAGTGACCAAACAGGGTTTCCTAGATAGCTGCCAGTACAGCTGATGGTATGTGAAGTTCATGAGCCTGGTGGAGTTGTTTTGGCACTGGAAGAGCTGTGCTGCTGCTTCGTGCAGTGGTCATTCACCTCCGTACAACCTTCCTTAGGTGTCATATCCACTTTCACACATATGTGCTGAAAAGCACTTCGTGTCCATTGCAATCTGAAATGGCTTGACGCTGAACTTGTCTTTTGCTGTGGAGTTTTGAGCGCCTTGAGTGTGGAGCTTCATATTAGTTGTGTTTTGGTGCTCAAGCGGCTTGATTCCATGCCACTGGTTTCCCTGGGCATTGGAGCAGAAGTGACCAAACAGGGTTTCCTAAATAGCTGCCAGGACAGCTGATGGTATGTGAAGTTGATGAGCCAGGTGGAGTTGTTTTGGCACTGGAATAACTGTGCTGCTTTTCTGGCATTGGCCATTCACCACCACATTACCTTCCATGGCTGTCATATCCACTTACACATATATATGCTGTCGGAGCACTTGATTTCCATGAAACGGGAAATGGCTTGGGCGCTGAACTTGTCTTTGGCTGTGGAGTTTCGAGCGCCTTGAGTGGGCAGCTCCATGTTAGGTTTGCTTAGGTGTCCAACATGCTTGATTCCATCACATCAGGCCCCAAGGGTTTTTTGACCGCAAGAGACCAAACAGGTTTTCCTAGATAGCTGCCAGGACAGCTGATGGTATGTGAAGTTGATGAGCCAGGTGGAGTTGTTTTGGCACTTGAAGAGCTGTGCTGCTGTTTTGACAGTGGCCATTCAACACCACACTACGTTCCATAGGGGTCATATCCACTGTTCCACATATGTGCTGCCAGAGCAGTTTGTTTCCATGGCAACGGGAAATGGATTAGGCGCTGAGCTTGTCTTTTGCTGTGGAATTTTGAGCTTCTTGAGTGAGCAGCTCCATCTTAGTTGTGTTTGGGGGCTCAACATGCTTGATTCCATCTCACTGGTCTCCCTGGACATTTGACCAGAAGTGACAAAACAGGGCTTCCTAGATAGCTGCCAGGACAGCTGATTTTATGTGAAGTTGATGAGCCAGGTGCAGTTGTTTTGGCACTAGAAGAGCTGTGCTGCTGCTTCGGGCAGTGGCCATTCAATACCGCACTACCTTCCTTAGGTGCCATATCCACTTTCACACATATGTGCTGCAAAAGCAGTTAGTTTCCATTGCAATGGGAAATGTCTTGGGTGCTGAACTTGTCTTTGGCTGTGGAGTTTTGAGCTCCTTGAGTGAGGAGTTCCATGTTAGTTGTGTTTTGGTGCTCAAGCGGCTTGATTCCATCACACTGGGCCAAACAGGCATTGGTCCAGAAGTCACCAAACAGGGTTTCCTAGATAGCTGCCAGGACAGCTGATGGTATTGAAGTTCATGAGCCAGGTGGAGCTGTTTTGGCACGGGAAGAGCTGTGCTGCTGCTTCAGACTATTGAAATTCACCACCACACTACCTTCCTTATATTTCATATCCACTGTTCCACATATGTGCTGCCTGAGTACTTGGTTTCCATGGCAACGGGAAATGGCTTGAGCTCTGAACTTGTCTTTGGCTGTGGAGTTTTGAGAACCTTGAGTGAGGAGCTCCATTTTAGTTTTGTGTGTGTGATTATCCTACTTGTTTAAATCACACTGGGCTCCAATAACATTGCAGCAAGTGACCAAAAAGGGTTTCCTAGAAAGCTGCCAGGACAGCTGATGGTATGTGAAATTGATGAGCCAGGTGGAGTTGTTTTGGCACTGGAAGAGCTGTGCTGCTGCTTCGGGCAGTGGACATTATTCAGAACACCTACCTTCCCTAGCTGTCATAACCACTTACAGATATATGTCCTGCCAGAGCACTTGGTTTCAATGGCAATGAGAAATGGCCTGGGCACTAAACTTGTCTTTTGCTGTGGAGTTTTGAGCGCCTTGAGTGTGGAGCTCCATGTTAGTTTTCTGTGTGTGATCATCCTGCTTGTTTAAATCACTCTGGGGTCCGGGGATATGATAGCAGAAGTGACCAAAAAAGTTTTCCTAGATAGCTGCAGGACAGCTGATTGTATGTGAAGTTGATGAGCCAGGTGGAGTTGTTTTGGCACTGGAAGAGCTGTGCTGCTGCTTCAGGCAGTGGCCATTCACCACTGTTCTACCTTCCTTTGGTGTCATATCCACTTACACACATATGTGCTGCCAGATCACTTGGTTTCCATGACAACGGTAATGGCTTGGGCAATGAACTTGTCTTTTGCTATGGAATTTTGAGCGCCTTGAGTGAGGAGCTCCATGTTAGTTGTGTGTGGATGCTCAACCTGATTGATTCCATCACTTTGTCCTTAATGGGCATTGGAGCGCTAGTGACCAAACAGGGTTTCCTAGATAGCTGCCAGGACAGCTGATGGTATGTGAAGTTGATGAGCCAGGTGGAGTTGTTTTGACACTGGAAGAGCTGTGCTGCTGCTTCGCGCAGTGGCCATTCACCACCACACTAGCTTCCATAGTTGTCATATCCAATTACAGACGTATGTGCTGTAGAGAACATGGGTTTTATGGCAACTAGAAATGGCTTTGGCTG
Source organism: Ochotona princeps (assembly GCF_030435755.1). Classification (NCBI taxonomy): domain Eukaryota; kingdom Metazoa; phylum Chordata; class Mammalia; order Lagomorpha; family Ochotonidae; genus Ochotona; species Ochotona princeps. The sequence goes on along the minus strand of NC_080866.1, from coordinate 27,029,013 downwards.
CGGAGTTTTGAGTGCCTTGAGTGAGGAGATACATGTTAGTTGTGTTTCAGTGCTCAGTATGCTTGATTCTATCACACTGGGCTCAAATGGCACTGATACAGAATTGACCACACAATGTTTCCTAGATAGCTGCCAGGACAGCTGATGGTATGTGAAGTTGATGAGCCAGGTGGAGTTGTTTTGGCACTGGAAGAGGTGTGCTGCTGCTTCTGGCAGTAGCCATTCACCACCACACTGTGTTCTCTATGTGTTACAACCACTGTTCCAAATATGTGCTGCCAGAACGCTTGGTTTCCATGGCAACGGGAAATGCCTTGGGTGCTTAACTTGTCTGTGGCTGTGGAGTTTTGAGCGCCTTGATTGAACAGCTCCATGTTAGTTTTGTTTGGGTGCTCAAACTGCTTGATTCCATCACACTGGGCCCAACGGGCATTGGAGCGGAACTGATCAAACAGGGTTTCCTGGATATCTGCCAGAACAGCTGATGGTATGTGAAGTTCATGAGCCAGGTGGAGTTGTTTTGGCACTGGACGAGCTGTTGTGCTGCTTCGAGTAGTGGTCTTTCGCCACCACACTGTGTTCTCTATGCGTCACATTCACTGTTCCACATATGAGCTGCAAGAGCACTTCGTTTCCAGGGCAGCGGGAAATGGCTTAGTCGCTGAACTTGTCTTTGGCTGTGGAGTTTTGAGCGCCTTGAGTGAACAGCTCCATGTTAGTTTTGTCTGGGTGCTCAAGCTGCTTGATTCCATCACACTGAGCTCAATGGGCATTGGAGCGGAAGTGACAAAACAGGGTTTCCTAGCGAGCTGACAGGACAGCTGATGGTATGTGAAGTTGATGAGCCAGGTGGAGTTGTTTTGGCACTGGAAGAGCTGTGTTGCTGCTTCAGGCATTTGCCTTTCACCACCACACTACCTTTCTTAGGTGTCATATCCACTGTTCCAAATAAGTGCTGTCAGAGCACTTGGTTTCCATGGCAACGGGCAATGCCTTGGGCGCTGAACTTGTGTTTGGCTGTGGAGTTTTGAGCGCCTTGAGTTGGAGTTCCATGTTAGTTAGTTTGGGTGCACAACATGCTTGATTCCTTTAAACTGGTCTCCTTGGGCATTTGCCTGAAGTGACCAAACATGGTTTCCTAGATAGCTGTCAGGACAGCTGATGGAATGTGAAGTTGATGAGCCAGGTGGAGTTGTTTTGGCACTCGAAGAGCTGTACTGCTGCTTCGGGCAGTGGCCATTCACCACCACACTACCTTCCTTAGGTGTCGTTTCCACTGTTTCAAATATGTGCTGCCAGAGCAATTGGTTTAAATGGCAACGAGAAATGGCTTTGGCGCTGAACTTGTCTTTGGACGTGGAGTTTTGAGCGCCTTGAGTTAACAGCTCCATGTTAGTTTTGTTTAGGTGCTCAAACTGCTTGATTCCATCACACTGGGCTCAACAGGCATTTGAGCGGAAGTGACCAAACAGGGTTTCCTGGATATCTGCCAAGACAGCTGATGGTATGTGAAGTTGATGAGCCAGGTGGAGTTGTTTTGGCACTGGAAGAGCTGTGCTGCTGCTTCGAGCAGTGGCCATTCACCACCACATTACCTTCCTTAGCTGTGACATCCAGTTAGAGACATAGATGCTGCCAGAGTACTTGGTTTCAATGGCAACGGGAAAAGACTTTGGCGCTGAACTTGTGTTTGGCTGTGGAGTTTTGAGCGCCTTGAGTGAGCAGCTCCATGTTAGTTGTGTTTTGGTGCTCAATATGCTTGGTTCCATCACACTGGGCTTCATGGGCATTGGAGCGGAAGTGACCAAACAGGGTTTCCTAGATAGCTGCCAGGACAGCTGATAGTATGTGAAGTCGATGAGCCAGGTGGAGTTGTGTTGGCACTGAAAGAGCTGTGCTGCTACATTGGGCAGTGGCCATTAAACTCAAACAACCTTCCATAGGTGTCATATTCACTTTCACACATATGTGCTGCCAGAGCACTTGATTTCCATGGCAACGGGAAATGACTTGTGCGCTGAACTTGTCTATGGCTGTGGAGTTTTGAGCGCCTCGAGTGAGGAGCTCCATGTTAGTTTTGTGTGGGTGCTCAAACTGCTTGATTAAATCACACTTGGCTCAATGGGCATTGGACCAGAAGTTATCAAGCAGGGTTTCCCAGACAGATGCCTGGACAGCTAATTGTATGTGAAGTTGATGAGCCAGGTGGAGTTGTTTTGGCATGGGAAGAGCTGTGCTACTGCATCGGGCAGTTGTCATTCCTCAGAGAACCTACCTTCCCTAGGTGTCATAACCACTTAAAGACATATGTGCTGCCAGAGCACGTGGTTTCCATGGCAACGGGAAATGGTTTGGGCACTGAAATTGTCTTTGGCTGTGGAGTTTTGAGCGCCTTGAGTGAGGAGCTACATGTTAGTTGTGTTTCAGTGCTCAGTATGCTTGAATCTATCACACTGGACTCAAAGGGCATTGGTACAGAATTGACCACACAATGTTTCCTAGATATCTGCCAGGACAGCTCTTGGTATGTGAAGTTGATGAGCCAGGTGGAGTTGTTTTGGCACTGGAAGAGCTGTGCTGCTTCGGGCAGTGGCCATTCACTACCACACTGTGTTTTCTATGTGTTACGGCCACTGTTCCAAATATGTGCTTCCAGAGCACTTGGTTTCCATGGCAACGGGAAATGGCTTCGGCTCTGAACTTGTGTGTGGCTGTGTAGTTTTGGCGCCTTGAGTGAACAGCTCCATGTTAGTTTTGTGTGGGTGCTCTAACTGCATGATTCCATCACACTGGGCCAAACGGGCATTGGACCGGAAGTGGCCAAACAGGGTTTACAGGATATCTGCCAGGACAGCTGATGGTATGTGAAGTTGATGAGCCATGTGGAGTTGTTTTGCTACTGGAAGAGCTGTGCTGGTGTTTCGCGCAGTGGCAATTCAGCACCACACTACCCTTCCTAGGTGTCATATCCATTTTCACTCAAAGGTGCTACCAGAGCACTTGGTTTCCATGGCAACGGGAAATAACCTTTGCGATGGACATGTCAAAGGCTGTGGTGTTTTGAGCACCTTGAGTGAGCAGCTCCATGTTAGTTTTGTTTAGGTGCTCAAATTGCTTGATTAAATCACACTTGGCTCAATGGGCATTGGACCAGAAGTTATCAAGCAGGATTTCCCAGACAAATGCCTGGACAGCTGATGGTATGTGAAGTTGATGAGCCAGGTGGAGTTGTTTTGGCACGGGAAGAGCTGTGCTGCTGCATCGGGCAGTTGTCATTCCTCAGAGAACCTACCTTCCTTAGGTGTCATAACCACTTATAGACATATGTGCTGCCAGAGCACATGGTTTCCATGGCAACGGGAAATGGTTTGGGCACTGAAATTGTCTTTGGCTGTGGAGTTTTGAGCGCCTTGAGTGAGGAGCTAAATGTTAGTTGTGTTTCAGTGCTCAGTATGCTTGATTCTATCACACTGGGCTCCATCGGCATTGGTACAGAATTGACCACACAATCTTTCCTAGATAGCTGCCAGGACAGCTGATGGTATGTGAAGTTGATGAGCCAGGTGGAGTTGTTTTGGCACTCTAAGAGCTGTGCTGCTGCTTCGGGCAGTGGCCATTCACTACCACACTGTGTTCTCTATGTGTTACAGCCACTCTTCCAAATATGTGCTTCCAGAGCACTTGGTTTCCATGGCAACGGGAAATGGCTTGGGCGCTGAACTTGTGTGTGGCTGTGGAGTTTTGAGCACCTTGAGTGAGCAGCTCCATGTTAGTTTTGTGTGGGTGCTCAACATGCTTGATTCCATCCCACTGGGCCTAGTGGGCATTGGAGCGGAAGTGACCAAACAAGGTTTCCTGAATAACTGCCAGGACAGCTGATGGTAGTAAGTTGATGAGCCAGGTAGAGTTGTTTTCGCACTGGGAGAGCTGTGCTGCACTTCGCGCAGTGGTCATTCGCCACCACACTGTGTTCTCTATGTGTCACATCAACTGTTCCACATATGTGCTGCCAGAGCACTTGGTTTCCAGGGCAGGGGGATATGGCTTAGGCGTTGAACATGTCTTTGGCTGTGGAGTTTTGAGCACTTTGAGTGATGAGCTCCATGTTTTTTTGTGTGTGTGATCATCCTGCTTGTTTAAATCACCTTGGGCTCAATGGGCATTTGGACCGCAAGTGACCAAACAGGGTTTCCTAGATAGCTGCCAGGACAGCTGATGGTATGTGAAGTTGATGAGCCAGGTGAAATTCTTTTTGCACTGGAAGAGCTGTGCTGCTGCTTCGGGCAGTTGTCATTAATCAGAGACCCTACCTTCCTTAGGTGTCATATCCAATTAAAGACATACGTGCTGCCAGAGCACGTGGTTCCAAGGCATCGGAAAATGGTTTGGGCACTGAAATTGTCTTTTGCAGTTGAGTTTTAAGCTCCTTTCATGTTGAGCTACATGTTAGTTGTGTTTCAGAGCTCAATATGCTTGATTTTATCACATTGGGCTCAAAGGGCTTTGGTCCAGAATTGACCACACAATGTTTCCTAGATAGCTGCCAGGACAGCTGATGGTATGTGAAGTTGAAGAGCCAGGTGGAGTTGTTTTGGCACTGGAAGAGCTGTACTGCTGCTTCGGGCAGTGGCCATTCACCACCACACTCTGTTCTCTATGTGTTACAGCCATTGTTCCAAATATTTGCTGACAGAGCACTTGGTTTCCATGGCAACGGGAAATGGCTTGGGCGCTGAACTTATGTGTGGCTGTGGAGTTTTGAGTGGTTTGAGTGAGCAGCTCCATGTTAGTTTGTTTGGGTGCTCAAGTTGCTTGATTCCATCACACTGGGCCAAATGGGCTTTGGAGCCAAAGCGACCACACAGGGTTTCCTAGCTAGGTGCCAGGACAGCTGATGGTGTGTGAAGTTCATGAACCAGTTGGAGTTGTTTTGGCACTGGAAGAGCTGTGCTGCTGCTTCGGGCATTTGTCATTCTTCAGACAACCTTTCTTCCCTAGGTGTCATACCCACTTACACACATATGTGCTGCCAGAGCACTTGGTTTCCATGGCAACGGTAATGGCTTGGGCGCTGATCTTGTCTTTTGATGTGGAATTTTGAGCGCCTTGAGTGAGAAGCTCCATGTTAGTTGTATTTCGGTGCTCAACATGCTTGATTCCATTCCACTGGGCTCAAAGGGCAGTGTTCCAGAAGTGACCAAACAATGTTTCCTAGATAGCTGACAGGACAGCTGATATTATGTGAAGTTGAAGAGCCAGGTGGCGTTGTTTTGGCACTGGAAGAGCTGTTCTGCTGCTTCGGGCAGTTGCCATTCTCCACCACACTATCTTCTTTAGGTGTCATTTCCACTGTTCCAAATATGTGCTGCCAGAGCACTTGATTTCCATGGCAACCGGAAATGACTTTTGCGCTGAACTTGTCTTTGGCTGTGGAATTTTGAGCGCCGTCAGTGAACAGCTCCATGTTAGTTTTTTGTGGGTGCTAGAGCTGCTAGTTTCTATCACACTTGGCTCCATTGGCATTGGAGCGGAGGTGACCAAACAGGGTTTCCTAGATAGCTGCCAGGACAGCTCATGTTATTTGAAATTGATGAGCCAAGTGGAGTTGTTTTGGCACTGGAAGAGCTGTGCTGCTGCTTCGGGCAGTGGCCATTCACCACCGCACTGCCTTCCTTAGTTGTCATATCCACTTACAGATGTATGTGCTGCCAGAGCACTTGGTTTCCATGGCAACGGGAAATGGCTTGGGCACTGAACTTGTCTTTCTCTGTGGAGTTTGGAGCGCCTTGAGTGAGGATCTCCATGTTAGTTGTGTTTGGGGGCTCAACATGCTTGATTCCATCTCACTGGTCTCCATGGGCATTGGAGCCGAAGTGACCAAACAGGGTTTCCTAGATAGCTGCCAGGACAGCTGATGGTATGTGAAGTTGATGAGCCAGGTGGAGTTGTTTTGGCACTGGAAGAGCTGTGCTGCTGCTTCGGACTGTTGAAATTCACCACCGCACTGCCTTCCTTAGGTGTTATATCCACTTTCACAGATATGTGCTGCCAGAACACTTGCTTTCCATTGCAATGGGAAATGGCTTGGGCGCTGAACTTGTCTTTTGTGTGGAGTTTTGAGGGCCTTGAGTGGGGAGCTTCATATTAGTTGTGTTTTGGTGCTCAAGCGGCTTGATTCCATCTCACTGGGCCCAAAGGGCATTGGAGCCGAAGTGACAAAACAGGGTTTCCTAGATAGCTGCCAGGACAGCTGATGGTATGTGAAGTTGATGAGCAAGGTGGAGTTGTTTTGGCACTGAAAGAACTGTTCTTCTGCTTCGGGCAGTGGCCATTCACAACACTACCTTCCATAGATGGCATATCCAATGATACGCACATGTGCTGCCAGAGCACTTGGTTTCCATGGCAACGGGAAATGGCTTGAGCTCTGAACTTGTCTTTGGCTGTGGAGTTTTGAGTGCCTTGAGTGGGCAGCTCCATCTTAGTTTCGTTTGGGTGCACAACATGCTTGATTCAATCACGCTGGTCCCAATGGGCATTAGAGCGGCGGTGACCAAACAGGGTCCTAGATAGCTGCCAGAACAGCTGATGGTATGTGAAGTTGATGAGCCAGGTGGAGTTGTTTTCGCACGGGAAGAGCTGTGCTGCTGCTTCGGACTGTTGAAATTCACCATCACACTACCTTCCTTATGTTTCATATCCACTGTTCCACATATGTGCTGCCAGAGTACTTGGTTTTCATGGCAACCGGAAATGGCTTTGGCGCTGAACTTGTCTTTGGCTGTGGAGGTTTTGAAAACCTTGAGTGAGGAGCTCCATTTTAGTTTTGTGTGTGTGATCATCCCGCTTGTTTATATCACACTTGGCTCCATGAACTTGCAGCAAGTGACCAAAAAGGGTTTTCTAGATATCTGCCAGGACAGCTGATGGTATGTGAAGTTGATGAGCCAGGTGGAGTTGTTTTGGCACTGGAAGAGCTGTGTTGCTGCTTCGGGCAGTGGCCATTCACCACCACACTACCTTCCATAGGTGTCATATCCACTTTCACACATATGTGCTGCCAGAGCACTTGGTTTTTATGGCAACGGGAAATGGCTTTGGCGCTGAACTTGTCTTTGGCTGTGGAGTTTTGAGTGCCTTGAGTGGGCAGCTCCATGTTAGGTTTGTTTGGGTGCTCAAAATGCTTGAATCCATCACACTGTGCCCAATGGGCGTTGGAGCGGAAGTGACCAAATAGGCTTTCCAAGATAGCTGCCAGGACAGCTGAGGGTATGTGAAGTTGATGAGCCAGGTGGAGTTGTTTTTGCACGGGAATAGCTGTGCTGCTGCTTCGGGCAGTTGCCATTCACTACCACACTACCTTCCTTAGGTGTCATTTCCACTGTTCCAAATATGTGCTGCCAGAGCACTTGGTTTCCATGGCAACGGGAAATGGCTTTGTCTCTGAACTTGTCTTTGGCTGTGGAGTTTTGAACGCCTTGAGTGAACAGTTCCATGTTAGTTTTATGTGGGTTCTCAACCTGATTGATTCCATCATTTGGGCTAAATGGTTATTGGACTGGAAGTGACCAAACAGGGTTTCCTAGAGAGCTGCCAGGACAGCTGATGATATGTGAAGTTGATGAGACAGGTGGAGTTGTTTTGGCACTGGAAGAGCTGTGCTGCTAAGTCGGGCATTGGCCTTTCACCACCAAACTACATTCCTTAGGTGTCATATCCACTTTCACACATATGTGCTGCCAGAGCACTTGGTTTCCATTGCAATGGGAAATGGCTTGGGCGCTTAACTTGTCTTTGGCTGTGGAGTTTTGAGCGCCTTGCGTGAGCATCTCTATGTTAGTTTTGTTTGGGTGCTCAATATGCTGGATTCCATCAGTCTGGGTTTAATGGTCATTGGAGCACTAGTGACCAAACAGGGTTTCCTAGATAGCTGCCAGGACAGCTGATGGTATGTGAAGTTGATGAGCCAGGTGGAGTTGTTCTGGCACTTTAAGAGCTGTGCTGCTGCTTCGGGCAGTTGACATTCTTCAGACAACCTACCTTCCTTGTGTCATTTCCACTTACACACATATGTGCTGCCAGAGCACTTGGTTTCCATGGTAATGTGAAATAGCTTGGGCGCTGAACTTGTCTTTTGCTATGGAGTTTTGCGAACCTTGAGTGAGGAGATCCATGTTAGTTTTGTGTGTGTGATCATCCTGCTTGTTTAAATCACACTGGGCTCCATGAACTTTGCAGGGGAAGTGACCAAGCAGGGTTTCCTAGATAGCTGCCAGGACAACTGATGGTATCTGAAGTTGATGAGCCAGGTGGAGTTGTTTTGGCACTGGAAGAGTTGTGCTGCTGCTTGGGGCAGTTGTCATTCTTTAGACAACCTACCTTCCCTAGCTGTCATAACCACTTACAGATATATGTGCTGCCAGAGCATTTGGTTTCCATGGCAATGGGAAATGGCCTGGGCGCTAAACTTGTCTTTTGCTGTTTAGTTTTGAGCGCATTGGGTGAAGAGCTACATGTTAGTTTTTTTTATGTGATCATCCTGCTTCTTTAAATCACACTGGGCTCCAGGGATATTATAGCAGAAGTGACCAAAAAAGTTTTCCTAGATAGCTGCCAGGACAGCTGATGGTATGTGAAGTTGATGAGCCAGGTGGAGTTGTTTTTGCACGGGAATAGCTGTGCTGCTGCTTCGGGCAGTGGCCATTCACCACCAAACTATCTTTCATAGGTGTCACATTCAGAGTTCCACATATGTGCTGCCAGAGCACTTGGTTTACATGCCAACGGGCAATGCCTTGGGCGCTGAACTTGTCTTTGGCTGTGGAGTTTTGAGCGCCTTGAGTGAGGAGTTCCATGTTAGTTTTGTTTGGGTGCTCAAGTGGCTTGATTCCATCACACTGGGCCAAATGGGCTTTGGAGCCAATGCGATCAAACAGGGTTTCCTAGCTAGGTGCCAGGACAGCTGATGGTGTGTGAAGTTCATGAGCCAGGTGGAGTTGTTTTGGCGCTGGAAGATCTGTGCTGCTAAGTCGGGCAGTTGCCATTCTTCAGACAACTTTCCTTCTCTAGGTGTCATACCCACTTTCACACATATGTGCTGCCAGAGCACTTGGTTTCCATGGCAACGGTAATGGCTTGGGCGCTGATCTTGTCTTTTGCTGTGTAAATTTGAGCACCTTGAGTGAGAAGCTCCATGTTAGTTGTATTTTGGTGCTCAACATGCTTGATTCCATTCCACTGGGCTCAAAGGGCATTGGTCCAGAAGTGACCAAACAATGTTTCCTAGATAGCTGACAGGACAGCTGATATTATGTGAAGTTGAAGAGCCAGGTGGCGTTGTTTTGGCACTGGAAGAGCTGTTCTGCTGCTTCGGGTAGTTGCCATTCTCCACCACACTATCTTCCTTAGGTGTCATTTCCACTGTTCCAAATATGTGCTGCCAGAGCACTTGGTTTCCATGGCAACCGGAAATGACTTTTGCGCTGAACTTGTCTTCGGCTGTGGGATTTTGAGCGCCTTCAGTGAACAGCTCCATGTTAGTTTTTTGTGGGTGCTAGAGCTGCTAGTTTCTATCACACTTGGCTCCATTGGCATGAGAGCGAAGATGACCAAACAGGGTTTTCTGGAGAGCTGCCAGGACAGCTGATGATTTGTGAAGTTGATGAGCCAAGTGGAGTTGTTTTGGCACTGGAAGAGCTGTGCTGCTGCTTCGGGCAGTGGCCATTCACCACCGCACTGCCTTCCTTAGGTGTCATATCCACTTACAGATGTATGTGCTGCCAGAGCACTTGCTTTCCATTGCAATGGGAAATGTCTTGGGTGCTGAACTTGTCTTTCTCTGTGGAGTTTTGAGCGCCTTGAGTGGGGAGTTTCACATTAGTTGTGTTTTGGTGCTAAAGCGGCTTGATTCCATCACACTGGGCCCAACAGGCATTTGACCGGAAGTGACCAAACAGGGTTTCCTAGATAGCTGCCAGGACAGCTGATGGTATGTGAAGTTGATGAGCAAGGTGGAATTGTTTTGGCACTGGAAGGACTGTTCTTCTGCTTCGGGCAGTGGCCATTCACCACCACAATACCTTCCATAGGTGGCATATCCATTGATACGCACATGTGCTGCCAGAGCACTTGGTTTCCATGGCAACGGGAAATGGCTTGAGCCCTGAACTTGTTTTTGGCTGTGGAGTTTTGAGTGCCTTGAGTGGGCAGCTCCATCATAGTTTCGTTTGGGTGCACAACATGCTTGATTCCATCACGCTGGTCCCAATGGGCATTAGAGCGGAGGTGACCAAACAGGGTCCTAGATAGCTGCCAGAACAGCTGATGGTATGTGAAGTTGATGAGCCAGGTGGAGTTGTTTTCGCACGGGAAGAGCTGTGCTGCTGCTTCGGACTGTTGAAATTCACCACCACACTACCTTCCTTATGTTTCATATCCACTGTTCCACATATGTGCTGCCAGAGTACTTGGTATCCATGGCAACCGGAAATGGCTTTGGCGCTGAACTTGTCTGTGGCTGTGGAGATTTGAGAACCTTGAGTGTGGAGCTCCATTTTAGTTTTGTGTGTGTGATCATCGTGCTTGTTTATATCACACTTGGATCCATGAACATTGCAGCAAGTGACCAAAAAGGGTTTTCTAGATAGCTGCCAGTACAGCTGATGGTATGTGAAGTTGATGAGCCAGGTGGAGTTGTTTTGGCTGCCAGAGCACTTGGTTTTTATGGCAACGTTAAATGGCTTGGGCGCTGAACTTGTCTTTGGCTGTGGAGTTTTGAGTGCCTTGAGTGGGCAGCTCCATGTTAGGTTTGTTTGGGTGCTCAAAATGCTTGATTCCATCATACTGGGAACAATGGGCATTGCAGCGGAATTGACCAAACAGGCTTTCCTGGATAGCTGCCAGGACAGCTCATGGTGTGTGAAGTTGATGAGCCAGATGGAGTTGTTTTCGCACGAGAAGAGCTGTGCTGCTGCTTTGGGCAGTTGCCATTCACCACCACACTACCTTCCTTAGGTGTCATTTCCACTGTTCCAAATATGTGCTGCCAGAGCACTTGGTTTCCATGGCAACGGGAAATGGCTTGGTCGCTGAACTTGTCTGTGGCTGTGGAGTTTTTAGCGCCTTGAGTGAGCAGCTCCATGTTAGTTTTGTGTGGGTGCTCAACATCTTGATTCTATCCCACTGGGCCCAATTTGCATTGGAGCGGAAGTTACCAAACAGGGTTTCCTTAATAAATGCCAGGAGAGCTGATGGTATGTGAAGTTCATGAGCCTGGTAGAGTTGTTTTGGCACTGGAAGAGCTGTGCAGCTGCTTCGCGCAGTGGCCATTCTCCACCACACTGTGTTCTCTATGTGTCACATCAACTGTTCCACATATGTGCTGCCAGAGCACTTCGTTTCCAGGGCAGCGGGATATGGCTTAGGCGCTGAACTTGTCTTTCTGTGGAGTTTTGACACCTTGAGTGTGCAGCTCCATGTTAGTTTTGTGTGTGTGATCATCCTGCTTGTTTAAATCACAGTGGGTTCCATGGGCATTTGGACCGCAAGTGACCCAACAGGGTTTCCTAGATATCTGCCAGAACAGCTGATGGTATGTGAAGTTGATGAGCCAGGTGAGCTTCTTTTGGCACTGGAAGAACTGTGCTGCTGCTTCGGGCAGTTGTCATTCATCAGAGAACCTACCTTCCCTAGGTGTCATATCCACTTATAGACATATGTACTGCCAGAGCACTTGGTTTCCATGGCAGCGGGAATTGTCTTGGGCGCTGAACTTGTCTTATTCAGTGGAGTTTTAAGCGCCTTGAGTGAGCAGATCCATGTTAGTTTTGTGTGGGTCCTCAACATGCTTGATGCCATGTCTCTTGGCTCTATGGGCATTGGAGCGCTACTGACCAAACGGGGTTTCCTAGGTAGCTTCCAGCACAGCTGATTGTATGTGAAGTTGATGAGCCAGGTGGAGTTGTTTTGGCACTGGAAGAGCTGTGTTGCTGCTTCGGGCAGTGGCCATTCACCACCACACTACCTTCCATAGGTGTCATATGCAGTTTCAGACATATGTGCTGCCAGAGCACTTGATTTCCATGGCAACGGGAAATGACTTGAGCGCCTTGAGTGAGCAGCTCCATGTTAATTTTGTGCGAGTGCCAAACCTGGTTGATTTCATCCCAAAGGGCTCAATTGGCGTTGGACTGCAAGTTACCACAAGGGTTTCCTAGAGAGTTGCCAGGACAGCTGATGGTATGTGAAGTTGATGAGCCAGGTGGAGTTGTTTTGTCACTGGAAGAGCTGTGCTGCTGCTTCGGGCAGTTGAAATAAACCACCACACTACCTTCCTTAGTTGTCATATCCACTTACACACATATGTACTGCCAGAGCACTTGGTTTCCATGGCAACGGGAAATGGCTTGTGCGCTGAACTTGTCTATGGCGATGAAGTTTTAAGCGCCTTAAGTGAATAGCTACATGTTCGTTTTGTGTGGGTGCTCAACATGCTTGATTCCCTCACACTTGGCCCAATGGGCATTTGACCGAAAGTGACCAAACAGGGTTTCCTAGAGAGCTTCCAGTACAGCTGATGCTATGTGTAGCTCAGGAGCCAGGTGGAGTTGTTTTTGCATTGGAAGAGCTGTGCTGCTGCTTCCGACTGTTGAAATTCACCACCATAATACCTTCCATAGGTGTCATATCCATTATCAGAGGTATGTGCTGCCAGAGCACTTGGTTTCCATGGCGGCGTTAAATGCCTTTGGGCGCTGAACTTGTCTATGGCTGTGTAGTTTTGAGCGCCTTGAGTGGGAAGCTATATGTTACTTTTTTTGTGTGCTCAATATGCTTGGTTCCATCAAACTGGGCTCATTGGGCATTGGAGCGGAAGTGACCAAACAGGGTTTCCTAGATATCTGCCAGAACAGCTGATGGTATGTGAAGTTCATGAGCCTGGTGGAGTTGTTTTGGCACTGGAAGAACTGTTGTGCTGCTTCGGGCAGTGGTCTTTAACACTACACTGTGTTCTGTATGTGTCACATCCACTGTTCCATATATGTGCTGCCAGAGCATTTGGTTTCTATGGCAGTGGGAAATGTCTTTGGGCGCTGAACTTGTCTTCTGCTGTGGTATTTTGAGTTCCCTCAGTGAGGAGCTCCATATTAGTTTTGTGTGGTTGCTCAAGGTGCTTGATTCCATCACACTGGTCCCAATGTTCGTTGGAGCGGAAGTGATCAAACAGGGTTTCCTAGCTAGGTGGCAGCACAGCTGATGGTATGTGAAGTTCATGAGCAAGGTGGAGTTGTTTTGGCACTGGAAGAGCTGTGCTGCTGCTTCGAGCAATGACCATTCACAAGCAAACTAACTTCCTTAGGTGTCATATCCACTTAGAGACAAAGAAGCTGCCAGAGCACTTGGTTTCCATGGCAATGGGAAATGACTTGTGCACGTAGCTTGTCGTTCGCTGTGGAGTTTTGAGCGACTTGAGTGAGCAGCTCCATGTTAGTTGTTTCTGCGTGTGTGATCATCCTGCTTGTTTAAATCACACTGGGTTCCATGGGCATTGCAGCCAAAGTGACCAAATAGGGTTCCTAGATAGCTGCCAGGACAGCTGATGGTATGTGAGGTTCATGACCCAGGTGGAGTTGTTTCGGCACTGGAAGATCTGTGCTGCTGCTTCATTCTGTTGAAATTCACCACCACACTACCTTCCTTAGGAGTCATATCCACATTCAGAAATATGTGCTGCCAGAGCACTTGGTTTCCATGCCAACGGGAAAAGGCTTGTGCACTGAACTTGTCTTTGGCTATGGAGTTTTGAGCGCCTTGAGTGAGGAGCTTCAATTTAGTTTTGTGTGGGTGCTCAGCCTGGTTGATTCCATCACACTGGGTTCAAAGAGCATTGGAGCGGAAGTGACCAAACAAGGTTTCCTTGATAGCTGCCAGGGCAGCTAATGGTATGTAAAGTTGATGAGCCAGGTGGAGTTGTTTTGGCACTGGAAGGGCTGTGCTGCTGCTTCGGGCAGTTGTCATTCTTCAGAGAACCTACATTCCCTTCGTGTCTTATTCAGGGTTCCACATATGTGCTGCCAGAGCACTTGGTTTCCATGGTGGCGGGAAATGGCTTTGGGTGCTGAACTTCTCTTTGGCTGTGGAGATTTGAGTTCCCTTAGTGAGGAGCTCCATGTTACTTTTGTGTGGGTGCTCAACATGCTTGCTTCTATCACACTGGGCTCAAGGGGCATTGGATCAGAAGTGATCAAACAGGGTTTCCTAGATAGCTGCCAGGACAGCTAATGGTATGTGAAGTTCATGAGCCAGGTGAAGTTGTTTTGGCACTGGAAGAGCTGTGCTGCTGCTCCCTTCAGTGGCCATTCACCACCACACTGTGTTCTGTATGTGTCATATCCACTGTTCCACATATGTGCTGCCAGAGCCCTTGGTTTCCATGGCAACAGGAAATGGCTTGGGCGCTGAACTTGTCTTTGGCTGTGGAGTTTTGAGCGTCTTGAGTGAGGCGCAAAATGTTAGTTTTGTTTGGGTGATCAACCTGCTTGATTCCATGCCACTGGGTTCAACGGGCATTGGAGCGGAGGTGACCAAACAGGGTTTCCTGGATAGCTGCCAGGACAACTGATGGTATCTGAAGTTCATGAGGCAGGTGGAGTTGTTTTGGCAATGGAAGAGCTGTGCTGCTGCTTCGGACAGTTGAAATTCACCACCACACTACCTTCCATTGGTGTCATATCCACTTGCAGACGTGTGTGCTGGCAGAGCACTTCGTTTCCATGGCAATGGGAAATGGCTTGGGCGCTGAACTTGTCTTTGGCTGTTGAGTTTTGAGTGCCTTGAATGAGCAGCTCCATGTTAGTTTTGTTTCGGTGCTCAAGCTGCTTGATTCCATCACACTGGGACCAACGGGCATTTCCCAAGAAGTGACCAAATAGGGTTTCCTAGATAGCTGCCAGGAGAGCTGATGTTATCTGAGTTGATGAGCCAGGTGGAGTTGTTTTCGCAGTGGAAGAGCTGTGCTGCTGCTTCGAGCAGTGGCCATTCACCACCACACTACCTTCCATATTTATCATATGCACTGTTCCACATATGTGATGCCAGAGCACTTGGTTTCTAAGGCAACGGGAAATGTCTTGGGTGCTGAACTTGTCTTTGGCTGTGGAGTTTTGAGTTCCCTTAGTGAGGACCTCCATGTTAGTTTTGTGTGGGTGCTCAAGCTGCTTGCTTCCATCACACTGGGCTCAAGAGGCATTGGACCTCAAGTGATCAAACAGGGTTTCCTGGATAGCTGCCAGGTCAGCTGAGGTTATGTGAAGTTCATGAGCCGGGTGGAGTTGTTTTGGCACTGGAAGACCTGTGCTGCTGCTTCAGGAAGTGGCCATTCACCACCAATCTGTGTTCTGTATGTGTCATATCCACTGTTCCACGTACGTGCTGACAGAGCACTTGGTTTCCATCGCAGCGGGAAATGGCTTAGGCTCTGAACTTGCCTTTTCTGTGTAGTTTTGAGCCCCTTAAGTGAGGAGCAAAATGTTAGTTGTGTGTGGGTGCTCAACCTGCTTGATTCCATCCCATTGGGTCTTAAAGGGCATTTGAGCAGAAGTGACCAAACAGGGTTTCTTCGATAGCTGCCGGGACAGCTGATGGTATATGAGGTTCATGAGCCAGGTGGAGTTGTTTTGGCACTGGAAGAGCTGTGTTGCTGCTTTGGGCAGTTGCCATTCACCACCAAAGTGTGTTCTGTATGTGTCACATCCACCGTTCCACATATTTGCTGCCCAAGCACTTGGTTTCCATGTCAGCGGGAAATGGCTTGGGCGCTGAACTTGTCTTGGGTTGTGGAGTTTTGAGTGCCTTGAGTGAGGATCTCCATGTTAGTTGTGTGTGTGTGATCATCCTGTTTCTTTAAATCACACTGGACTCCATGGGCATTTCGAGCGGAAGTGACCCAACATGGTTTCCTAGATAGCTGCCAGGACAGCTGACAGTATGTGAAGTTAATGAAGCAGGTGGAGTAGTTTTGGCACGGGAAGAGCTGTGCTGCTGCTTCGGGCAGTGGCCATTCACCAACACCAGACTACCTTCCCTAGGTTTCATATCCACTGTTCCACATATGTGCTGCCAGAGCACTTGGTGTCCATGGCAACGGGAATTGGCTTGGGCGCTGAACTTGTCTTTGGCTGTGGAGTTTTGAGCGCCTTGAGTGAGGAGCTACATGTTAGTTGTGTGTGGGTTCTCAATATGCTTGATTCCATCACACTGGTCTCAAAGAGCATGGGATCGCATAACTAAACATGGTTTCCTTAATAGCTGCCAGGACAGCTGATGGTATGTGAAGTTGATGAGCCAGGTGGAGTTGTTTTGGCATGGGAAGAGCTGTGTTGCTGCTTCGGGCTGTGTCTAATCACCACCACAAAAACTTCCTTAGGTGTCACATACACTGTTCCGCATATGTGCTGGGCAAAACACTTGATTTCCATGGCAGCGGGACTTGGCTTGATCTCTGAACTTCTCTTTGGCTGTGGAGTTTTGAGCACCTTGATTGAGGAGCAACATGTTAGTTTTGTTTGGGTGATCAAGCTGATTGATTCTATGCCATTGGGCTCAACTGGCATTTGACCGCAAGTGAACGAAAAATGTTTCCTAGATAGCTGCCGGGACAGCTGATGTTATGTGGAGTTCATGAGGCAGGTGGAGTTGTTTTGGCACTGGAAGAGCTTTGCTGCTGCTTCGGGCAGTTGAAATTCACCACCACATTACCTTCCTTAAGTGTCATATACACTTACACACATATGTGCTGCCAGAGCACTTGGTTTCCATGGAATCGGGAAATGGCTTAGGCTCTGAACTTGTCTTTTCTGTGGAGTTTTGAGCCCCTTAAGTGAGGAGCTACATGTTAGTTGTGTGTGGGTGCTCAACCTGCTTGATTCCATCCCATTGCGTCTTAAAGGGCATTTGAGCAGAAGTGACCAAACAGGGTTTCCTCGATAGATGCCAGGACAGCTGATGGTATGTGAGGTTCATTTGCCAGGTGGAGTTGTTTTGGCACTGGAAGAGCTGTGTTGCAGCTTCGGGCAGTTGCCATTCACCACCAAAGTGTGTTCTGTATGTGTCACATGCACTGTTACACATATGTGCTTGGTTTCAATGGCAGCGGGAAATGGCTTGGGCGCTGAACTTGTCTTTGGCTGTGGAGTTTTGTGCGCCTAGAGTGATGAGCTCCATCTTGGTTCTGTGTGTGTGATCATCCTGCTTGTTTAAATCACACTGGGCTCATTGGGCATTGGAGCAGAAGTGTCCAAAAAGGTTTTCCTAGATAGCTGCCCGGACAGCTGTTGGTATGTGAAGTTGATGAGCCATTTGGAGTTCATTGGCACTGGAAGAGCTGTGCTGCTATTCTGGCAGTTGAGATTCACCACCAAACTTGTCTTGGGTTATGGAGTTTTGGGAGCCTTGAGTGAGGATCTCGATATTAGTTGTGTATGTGTGATCATCCTGTTTGTTTAAATCACACTTGACTCCATGGACATTTCGAGCGGAAGTGACCAAACAGGGTTTCCTAGAGAGCTGCCAGGACAGCTGACAGTATGTCAAGTTGATGAGGCAGGTGGAGTTGTTTTGGCACGGGAAGATCTGTGCTGCTGCTTCGGGCAGTGGCAATTCACCACCACCTACCTTCCCTAGGTGTCTTATCCACTGTTCATCATATGTGCTGCAAAAGCACTTGGTTTCCACGGCAAAGGGAAATGACTTGTGCGCTGAACTTGTCTTTGGCTGCGGAGTTTGAGCGCCTTGAGTGAGGAGCTCCTTGTTAGTTTTGTGTAGTTGCTCAAACTGCTTGATTAAATCACACTTGGCTCAATGGGCATTGGACCAGAAGTTATCAAGCCGCGTTTCCTAGATAGCTGCCTGGACAGCTGATGGTATGTGAAGTTAATGAGCCAGGTGGAGTTGTTTTGGCACGGGAAGAGCTGTGCTGCTGCATCGGGCAGTTGTCATTGTTCAGAGAACCTACCTTCCCTAGGTGTCAGAACCACTTAAAGACAAATGTGCTGCCAGAGCACTTGGTTTCCATGGCAACGGGAAATGACTTGTGCGCTGAACTTGTCTTTGACTGTGGAGTTTTGAGCGCCTTCAGTGAGTAGCTCCATGTTAGTTTTGTGTGGTGCTCAAAATGCTTGATTCCATCACACTGATCTCAATGGGCATTGGTGCGGAAATGAACAAAAAGTGTTTCCTAGATAGCTGCCAGGACAGCTGATGGTATGTGAAGTTCATGAGCCATGTGGAGTTGTTCTGGCACTGGAAGAGCTGTGTTGCTGCTTTGGGCATTTGCCATTCACAACCAAAGTGTGTTCTGTATGTGTCACATCCACTGTTACACAGATGTGCTGCCTGAGTTTTGGTTTCCATGGCAGTGGAAAATGGCTTGGGCGCTGAACTATTCTTTGGCTGTGGGGTTTTGTGCGCCTTGAGTGTGGAGCTCCATCTTAGTTCTGTTTGTGTGATCATCCTGCATGTTTAAATCACACTGGGCTCAATGGGCATTGGAACAGAAGTGTCCAAAAAGGTTTTCCTAGATAGCTGCCAGGACAGCTGATGGTATGTGAAGTTGATGAGCCAGGTGGAGTTGTTTTGGCACTGGAAGAGCAGTGCAACTGCTTCGGGCAGTTGCCATTCACCACCACGCTACCTTCCTAAGCTGTCATATCCACTTTTACACATATGTGCTGCCAGAGCACTTAGTTTGATGCCAACGGGAAATGGCCTGGGAGCTGAACTTGTCTTTGTCTGTAGAGTTTTGAGCGCCTTGTGAGAGGAGCTCCATGTAAGTTGCGTTTTGGTGCTCAACATGCTTGATTCCATCACTCTGGTCTCCATGGGCATTGGAGCGGAAGTGACCAAACAGGGTTTCCTAGATAGCTGCCAGGACAGTTAATGTTATGTGAAGTTGATGAGCCAGGTGGAGTTGTTTTGTCACTGGATGAGCTGTGCAGCTGCTACGCAGAGTGGCCATTCATCACCACACTGCCTTCCTTAGGTGTCATATCCACTTATATTCGTATGTGCTGCCAGAGCACTTGGTTTCCATGGCAACGGAAAATGGCTTGCGAGCTGAAGTTGTCTTTGGCTGTGGAGTTTTGAGCACCTTGAGTCAGCAGCTCTATGTTAGTTTTGTGTTTGTGATCATCCTTCTTGTTTAAATAACCTTGGGTTCCATGAGTTTTTGGACCGGAGGTGACCAAATAGGGTTTATAGATAGCTGCCAGGACAGCTGATGGTATGTCAAGTTCATGAGCCAGGTGGAGTTGTTTTGGCACTGGAAGAGCTGTGCTGCTGCTGCGGGCAGTTGTCATTCCTCAGAGAACCTTCCTTCCCTAGGTGTCATATCCACTTACAGACATATGTGCTGCCACAGCACGTGGTTTCCATATCAATGGGAAATTTTTTGGGCACTGAAGTTGTGTTTTGCTGTGGAGTTTTGGGTGCCTTGAGTGAGAAGCTACATGTTAGTTGTGTTTCGGTGCTCAATATGCTTGATTCCATTACAATGTTCTCAAAGGGCATTGGTCCAGAATTGACCAAACAATGTTTCCTAGATAGCTGCTAGGACAGCTGATGTTTTGCGAAGTTGAAGAGCCAGGTGCAGTTGTTTTGGCACTGGAAGAATTGTGCTGCTGCTGCGGGCAGTTGTCATTCGTCAGAGAACCTTCCCTCCCTTAGGTGTCATATCCACTTACAAACATATGTGCTGCCAGAGCACTTGGTTTCCATGGCAATGGGAAATGGCTTGGGTGCTGAACTTGTCTTTTGCTGTGGAGGTTTGAAAACCTTAAGTGAGAAGCTCCATATTAGTTGTGTTTCGGTGCTCAACATGCTTGATTCCATATGACTTGCTCAAAGGGCATTGCAGCGGAAGTGACCAAACAGGGTTTCCTAGATAGCTGCCAGGACAGATGATGGTATGTGAAGTTCATGAGCCAGGTGGAGTTGTTTTGGCACTGGAAGAGCTGTGCTGCTGCTTCGGGCAGTGGCCATTCACCACCACACTACCTTCCATAGGTGTCATATCTACTTTCACAGATATGTGCTGCCAGAGCACTTGGTTTCCATGATAACGGGAAATGGCTTGGGCGTTGAACTTGTCTTTGGCTGTGGAGTTTTAAGCGCCTTGAGTGAGGAGCTCCATGTTAGTTTTGTTTCTGTGCTCAAGCTGCTTGATTCCATCACACTGAGCTAAACGGGCATTTGAGCAGAAGTGACCAAACAGGGTTTCCTAATAGCTGCCAAGACAGCTGATGGTATGTCAAGTTCATGAGCCAGGTGGAGTTGTTTTGGCACTGGAAGAGCTGTGCTGCTGCTTCTGGCAGTTGCCATTCGCCACCACACTGTGTTCTCTATGTGTCACATCCACTGTTCCACATATGTGCTGCAAAAGCATTTGGTTTCCATTGCAATGGGAAATGGCTTGCGCGCTGAACTTGTCTTTGACGGTGGTGTTTTGAGTGCCTTGAGTGGGCAGCTCCATCTTAGGTTTCTTTGGGTGCTCAACATGCTTGATTCCATCACAATGGGCCAAACGGGCATTGGAGCCGAAGTGACCAAACAGGGTTTCCTAGATAGCTTCCAGGACAGCTGATGGTATCTGAAGTTGATGAGCCAGGTGGAGTTGTTTTGGCACTGGAAGAACTGTGCTGCTGCTACAGGTAGTGACCATTCACCACCACACTACCTTCCTTAGGTGTCATATCAAATTACAGACGTAAGTGCTGCCAGAGCACTTGGTTTTTAGGGCAACGGGAAATGGCTTTGGCGCTGAACTTGTCTTTGGCTGTGGAGTTTTGAGCGCCTTGAGTGGGCAGCTCCATGTTAGGTTTGTTTGAGTGCTCAAAATGCTTGATTTCATCTCACTGGTCTCCATGGGCATTTGACCTGAAGTGACCAAACAGGGTTTCCTAGATACATACCAGGACAGCTGATGGTATGTGAAGTTCATGAGCGAGGTGGAGTTGTTTTGGCACTGGAAGAGTTGAGCAGCTTCTTCGGGCAGTTGCCATTCACCACCACACTACCTTCCATAGGTGGCATATCCATTTATACACACATGTGATGCCAGAGCACTTGATTTCCATGGCAACGAGAAATGGCTTGGGCGGTGGACTTGTCTTTGGCTGTGGAGTTTTGAGCGCCTTGAGTGAGCAGCTCCATGTTAGTTTTGTTTGGGTGCTCAACATGCTTGATTCCATTTCACTGGTCTCCATGGGCATTTGACCTGAAGTGACCAAACAGGGTTTCCTAGATAGCTACCAGGACAGCTGATGGTATGTGAAGTTCATGAGCCAGGTGGAGTTGTTTTGGCACTGGAAGAGCTGTGCTGCAGCTTCTGGCAGTTGTCATTCTTTTTTTTTTTTTTTTTTTTTAATTTTATTTTAAATTCATTAATTACATTGTATTATGTGACACAGTTTCATAGGTACTGGGATTCTCCCCACCCCTCCCCAAACCCTCCCACCATGGTGGATTCCTCCACCTTGTTGCATAACCACAGTTCAAGTTCAGTTGAGATTCCCCCATTGCAAGCATATACCAAACATAGAGTCCAGCATCTTATTGTCTAGTCAAGTTCAACGGCTTCTTAGGTATACCCTCTCTGATCTGAAGACAGAGCCAGCAGAGTATCATCCCGATCAATTAAAAGCTCCAACATACCATCAGCAAAAATTTACCTCATTATGGAATTAATTGACTTAGTAATGAGTAACCAATATGGTAAAAGTAAATGCGATTTCTTATCCACCTTCTGTGACCACCTCATTGACATTTCAATTTAGGTTTATACACAACATATAACATTCATAACATAACTTGTTATACATAACATCGTGTCATCTTAAATTAAGGCAAACATGTGGTATTTAACCTTTTGGGATTGGCTCATTTCCCTTAGCATTATGGTTTCCAGTTTGGCCCATTTGGCCACAAAGAACTGCATTTTGTTTTTTTTAATAGCTGAGTAGTATTCCATGGAGTAGATGAACCATAGCTTTCTTATCCAATCCTCTGTTGATGGGCATTTTGGCTGCTTCCATGTTTTTGCAATTACTGATTGTGCTGCTATGAACATAGGAGTGCATGTTGGTTTCTCATAAAACAAGTGTTCTGGATATATTCCTAGGAGTGCTATTGCTGGGTCATACGGTATGTTGTATTTGAGTTGTTTGAATGTTCTCCATACTGATTTCCATAGAGGCTGTACCAGCCTGCAGCCCCACAAGCAGTGGAGTAGGGTTCCCTTTTCCCCGCAACCTCGCCAACAAGTGTTGTTGGTGCTTTTATTCATGTGGGCCAGTCTTACTGGTGTTAGGTGGTACCTCATTGATGTTTTAATTTGGATTTCCCTTATTGCCAGGGAACTTGAGCATTTTTTCATATGTTTATTTGCCATTTGGGTTTGTTCCTTTGTGAAGTGTTTGCCCATTTCCCGTGCCCATTTCTTGAGTGGCTTGTTTGTTTTGACATTTTGGTTGTTTTGTAGCTCTTTGTATATTCTGGAGATCAGCCCTCTATCACCTATGTCGTGTGCGAAGATCTTCTCCCATTCTGTGGGTTGCCTTTTTACTTTGTTGATTGTTTCTCTAGCTGTACAGAAGCTTCTTGGTTTGATGAGGTCCCAATTGTTTATTTTGGCCTTGATTTCTACTGCATTTGGAGTCTTTTTTAGGAAGTGAGGGCCTACCCCTAAGTGTTCCAGTGTGTTTCCAACATTTTCTTCCAAAAGTTTGAAGGTTTCTGGATGTAGGTTTAAATCTTTTATCCATTTGAATTTCATCTTAGTATATGGTGAGAGATGTGGGTCTATCTTTTTGTTTCTGCAGGCTATCAACCAGTTGTCCCAACAGCATTTATTGAACAGACCTTCCCATTTGCCTGGGTTGTCGTTTGTCTTTTTGTCAAAGATTATTTGGCTGTATTTGTGTGGGTTCCCATCTGGTGTTTCTATTCTGCTCCATTGATCTTCTTCTCTATTTTTTTGCCAGTACCAGGCTGTTTTGATAACCACTGCCCTATAGTATGTCCAGAGGTCTGGGACTGTGATTCCCCCTGCTAACTTCCTGTTCTTGAGAATGGTTCTAGCTATTCGTGGTTTTTTGTGTTTCCAGATGAACCTTTGAATCATTGTTTCCAGATCTGTGAAGAATGTTTTGAGCAATTTGATTGGGATTGCGTTGAATGTATATATTGCCTTTGGCAGTATAGACATTTTAATGATATTGATTTTACCTATCCAGGAGCATGGGATGTTACTCCATCTTTCTAGATCTTGTTCAATTTCTTTTTTAAGTAGTTTGTAGTTTTCCTCAAATAGGTCTCCAACATTTTTGGTTAGGTTAATTCCCAGATACTTCATGCTTTCCTTTGTTACTTTGAATGGTATCTTGCTGGTTAGATCTTTTTCCAACTTGGGGCTGTTAGCATACACTATGGCTGTTGATTTTTGTTCATTAATTTTGTATCCTGCCACTCTACCGAACTCTCGTATAAGTTCTAGTAGTCTCTGTGTTGAGCCTTTTGGCTCTTCCATATAAAGAATCATGTCATCTGCATATAGTGAAAGCTTGACTTCTTCATTTCCCATTTGGATTCCTTTGATTTCTTTTTCTTGTCTTATGGCCTCAGCGAGTACCTCTAGAACTATGTTGAATAGCAGCGGAGAAAGCGGACATCCCTGTCTTGTTCCAGATCTCAGTGGGAAGGGTTCCAGCTTTTCTCCATTCAGTATGATGCTAGCATTGGGTTTTGCATATATTGCTTTGATTATGTTGTGGATTTTTCCATCTATGCCTACCTTGGTTAGGGTCTTTAGCAGGAAGTTGTGCTGGATTTTGTCGAAAGCTTTTTCTGCATCTATTGATACTATCATGTGATTCTTGTTTTTCAGTTTTTGGATGTGGTGTATCACATTTATGGATTTGCGAATGTTGAACCATCCCTGCATTCCAGGGATGAATCCTACTTGATCTGGATGAATGATCTGTCTGATGTGTTTTTGAATTCTGTTGGCTAGGATTTTGTTGAGAATCTTAGCATCAATGTTCATCAAAGAGATAGGTCTGTAGTTTTCCTTCTCTGTAGGATCTCTGCCCGGTTTTGGGATTAAGGTAATATTGGCTTCATAGAATGAGTTTGGAAGGGTTGCTTCCTTTTCTATTGTTTTGAAGAGTTTGTAGAGGATTGGGGTTAGTTCTGTTCGGAATGTTTTGTAGAATTCTGGAGTGAAGCCGTCTGGGCCTGGGCTTTTCTTTGTTGGGAGGTCTTTAATCACTGATTCAATCTCTGCTTCAGTTATGGGTTTGTTCAGGTTGATTGTTGCCTCTGGGCTAAGTTTTGGCAGGTTGTGTGAGTCTAAGAACTTTTCCATTTCTTGGTGGTCTTCTGATTTGTTGGAGTACAGTGCTTTGTAGTAATTTCTGATTATGTTCTTAATGGTTGTAATGTCTGTTGTTATGTTGCCTTTTTCATCTTTGATGCTGTCAATTCTTGCTTTCTCTTGTTTTTTCTTTGTCAGTCAGGCCAGCGCGGTGTCTATTTTGTTTATCTTTTCAAAAAACCAGCTTTTTGATTTGTTGATTTTGTGTATGGTTTTTTTTATTTCTATCTGGTTGATTTCCTCCCTTGTTTTGATGATTTCTTGTTTCCTGTTGTGTGTGGGGCTCATCTGCTGCTGCTTTTCCAATTCCTGGAGGTGTGTGGTTAGTTCCTGTATTTGGCGCCTCTCTTGGGCCTTGACATGAGCTCCAATTGCGATGAGTTTACCCCGTAGCACTGCTTTGGCAGTGTCCCACAAGTTTTGGAATGTTGTATCAGAGTTTTCATTGGTTTCCATAAATTTTTTGATCTCATCTTCAATTTCTTCCCTGACCCATTGTTCGTTCAATAGCATATTGTTCAACCTCCAAGAGTTTCTATATTTCCTTGGGCATTTTGAATTGCTGATTTCCAGTTTCATTCCGTGGTGGTCTGAGAGGGTACATGGTATGATTTCTATCTTTTTGAAGTTATTTAGATTTGCTTTGTGTCCTATCATGTGGTCGATCCTGGAGAAGGTGCCATGTACTGCTGAAAAAAATGTATAATCTGTGGTCTTAGGATAAAAAATTCTATAAATGTCTACCAAGTCCAGTTGTTCTAATGTTTGTACGAGCTCTGTTGTTTCTTTGTTGAGTTTTTGTTTTGTTGATCTGTCTATAGTTGTTAGCGGGGTGTTAAGATCGCCCACTATTATTGTGTGTGTATCTATGTCTCCCCTTAAGTCTGTAAGTAGTTGCTTCACGAAGCTAGGCGCATTGGAATTAGGTGCATATATGTTCACGATTGTAATTACATCTTGATGGATCAGTCCCTTCACCAATATATAATGTCCTTCTCTGTCCTTTTTGATGTCTGTCAGCTTGAAGTCTAGGTCATCTGAGATTAGAACAGCTACGCCAGCCTTTTTTTCTCGTCCATTGGCATGAAATGTCTTTTTCCATCCTTTCACTTTAAATTTCTTACAGGATTTTCTGGTTAGATGTGTCTCTTGTAGGCAACATATAGTTGGGTGCTGTTTGATGATCCATTCCGTTAATCTATGCCTTTTGATTGGTGAGTTTAAGCCATTTGTGTTTAGAGATAATATTGAGAGCAATTGGTTTTGGGCCGCCATGAGTGTAAGTATGCAAGTGTGTATTTGCGACTATTAGAGTTTTTGATTGGTTGACTTTTCTTGTATGGATTTTAGTGGGGAGGTCTTCCCATTTGCCATGTTTGATGTTGGTTTGTATTTTTTCTTTCTGGGTTTAGCACTTTCCTGAGGAGATTTTCCAGAGCTGGTTTCGTGTTGATGTATTCTTCGAGTTTCTCTTTACTGTTGAAGTATTTGATTTCATTCTCAAATATAAATGAGAGCTTTGCTGGGTACATTATTCTTGGTTGGCAGTTGTTTTGTTTCAGGATTTGATAGGTTTTACCCCATTCTCTCCTTGCTTGGAGCGTTTCTTCTGATAGGTCGGCTGTGATCCTGATTTCCCTTCCCCTGAAAGTAATCTTATCCTTTTTTCTTACTTGTCTTAGAATGGTTTCCTTGTATTCACTTGAAGGTAGCTTGAGGACCACATGTCTGGGAGACGATTTGTTTGGGTCATATCTACTGGGGGTTCTTTGTCCTTCCTGGATTTGTGCTAGATTTATATTTCCAGTATTCTGGAAGTTCTCCTGTATTATCTCATTGAGCACTCGTTGCAAGCCTGTCTCCTTTTCCACTCCTTCGGGAAGGCCTATTATTCTAATATTTGATTTTTTGAGGTTGTCTTTCATTTCCTGTATGGACCTATTGGCTTTCTCTAGATTTGTCTCCAACTGTTTGATGAGCTGCTGCCTTTCCTTCTGATTGTCTTCCAATTCTGATATTCTGTCCTCTGCTGTGTTCATTCTGTTGGTTAGGCTTTCAATTTTGTGCTCTATATCGAGGATTCCCTTTTTGATTTGATTTATTTCTGCAGTGATATGGTTTTCGAATGCCTTAGACTCTTCCCAGCGCTTTTCACTCTCTCTGACAAATTCCGTCATTAGCTTCTTAAAGTCCTTATCTGATAGTTCCTCTATGTCTTCATCTTGCATCTCAGATATTGGGATTAGTTTTTGGTTGTATTGGGCGAGAGTGCTTGATCTTTCCTCTGGGTCATTGCTTTTTCTGATACTTCTCCTCATTGTGTTTTTATTTCTTGTTGTTTTGAGATTTTAGAGGTGATTCAGCTGAGCCGGCTCTGGTTTGGGGTCTCCGGCTGAGCCCAGCAGGGCTTACTGCCTGAGTCACCAGCTGCTTTCAGGGTCTGTAGATCACAGCCCCGAGTTGGGTCAGGAGGCTTTGTGGGCCAGCCCTAGTGCCAGGCCCCTTCCCCTGTGGCTCCCTCTCAAAGGCAGTGCCCTACAGATTCACTTTTCCAAGCCGCGCCTGGGTTTTGGGTCACAAGGCTAATACAGCGGGGGTCTCTGCCTCAGTGCTGAGCCGAGACTCTCCTTCAGGGCTTGAGGTTAGCACAGCAAGGGCTCCTGCTGCTCGGAGCCTAAAATCCCCAACCCCGGCCTGTGCTGGGTTGGAAATCTCCGTGGCCCCAGTGCCAAACTCGGAAGCGCACTGCTCTGCCGAGGGCTGCAACACCACAGGCAGGTCTTTCCGAGTGGGCTCCTGCTGGGAAAACCTGTCGGGCCAGTTCAGCTGAGCCCGCTCTGGTCTGGCCTCTCTAGCTAAGCCCAGCTGGGGACTCCGCCCTGAAGAAGCCACTTCCTCAGCTGCACTCTCTCAAGGATGGAAGCGGATCTCTGAGAGGCACAGAGCCCTTGAGGTGAGACGTGCCTCCACTAGTCTGCTCCTCTGCCCAGGACGTGAGGCCCTGTCGAGCGTTGCCCAGCCTCTGGGGCTCAGGGCGAGTCCAGCAACAGGATCCACTGACTCTCCCGCAGCCAGTCCACAGCTCGGAGCCGATATGGGGATCTCTGAGCCCCAGTCCCACAGTGCCGCTCCTGTTCCCTCTGCACTCTCCCAGAGCCGCTGAGCAGCGGGTAGGCAAGCCTCTGGGAAATCTCCCCTGCTTTTCCTCCACTTCTGCAGGGATAATGCACCCAATGATCAGTCCAGTAGCCTCCTCTGGGGGCTCCTGCCTTCCAGCGGACTGGTGCCCCTGTCGGTGTGGGCGCCTATCCTTCCAGCCGCCTCTGTTTTCCCTGGGGCGGTTGAGCCTCTGCCGCCTTCCCCCTGCCTGGGATCGTGACTCACCAGGTTTCTCACAGCTTGCTGTCTTTTCTTTCCTACTTTTTGCGGCAGTTCCTTCCCGCTGTGTAGATCTTCTTGCTTTAGTGAACTCCAGTGACCTTCTCACTCTTCTCCCTACAGTTTCAGGCCTCCTGGCCTGTTTCTCTGCTGGATCGGCTCCCCTCGTTCCCTACTCCACCCTACACCAGCTCTCTGCAGTCGGCCATCTTTTCCCAAGTCAGTTGTCATTCTTCAGAACACCTACCTTCCCTAGCTGTAATAACCACTTCCAGATATATGTGCCACCAGAGAACTTGGTTTCCATGGCAACGAGAAATGGCCTGGGCACTAAACTTGTCTTTTGCTGTGGAGTTTTGAGCGCCTTCAGTGAGGAGCTCCAAGGATATCATAGCAGAAGTGACCAAAAAAGCTTTCCTAGATAGCTGCCAGGACAGATGATGGTATGTGAAGTTGATGAGCCATGTGGAATTGTTTTGGCACTGGAAGAGTTGTGATGCTATTTCGGGCAGTGGCCATTCACCACCACACTATCTTTCATAGGTATCACATTCAGAGTTCCACATATGTGGTGCCAGAGCACTTGGTTTCCATGCCAACGAGCAATGCCTTGGGCGCTGAACTTGTCTTTGACTGTGGAATTTTGAGCGACTTGAGTGAGGAGTTCCATGTTAGTTTTGTTTGGGTGCTCAAGTGGTTTGATTCCGTCACACTGGGCTCAACGGGCATTGGAACCGGAAGTGAACAAACAGGGTTTCCTAGCTAGGTGCCAGGACAGCTGATGGTATGTGAAGTTGAAGCGCCAGGTGGAGTTGTTTTGGGACGGGAAGAGCTGTGCTGCTGCTTCCGGCATTGGCCATTACCACCACACTAAGTTCCTTAGGTGTCATATCCACTTTCACACATATGTGTTACCAGAGCACGTGGTTTCCACGGCAAAGGGAAATGACTTGTGCGCTGAACTTGTCTTTGGCTGCAGAGTTTTGAGCACCTTGAGTGAGGAGCTCCATGTTAGTTTTTTGTGGGTGCTCAAACTGCTTGATTAAATCACACTTGGCTCAATGGGCATTGGAATAGAAGTTATCAAGCAGGGTTTCCTAGATAGCTGCCAGGACAGCTGATGGTATGTGAAGTTGATGAGCCAGGTGGAGTTGTTTTGGCACGGGAAGAGCTGTGCTGCTGCATCGGGCAGTTGTCATTGTTCAGAGAACCTACCTTCCCTAGGTGTCATAACCACTTAAAGACATATGTGCTGCCAGAGCACGTGGTTTCCATGGCAACGGGAAATGGTTTGGGCACTGAAATTGTCTTTGGCTGTGCAGGTTTGAGTGCCTTGAGTGAGGAGCTACATGCCAGTTGTGTTTCAGTGCTCAGTATGTTTGATTGTATCACACTGGGCTCAAAGGGCATTGGGACAGAATTGACCAAACAGGGTTTCCTAGATAGCTGCCTGGACAGCTGATGGTATGTGAAGTTGATTAGCCAGGTGGAGTTGTTTTGGTACAGGAAGAGCTATGCTGCTGCTTCGTGCAGCGGCTATTCACTACCACACTGTGTTCTCTAAGTGTTACAGCTACAGTTCCAAATATGTGCTGCCAGAGCACTTGGTTTCCATGGCAATGGGAAATGGCTTGGGCGCTGAACTTGTCTTTGGCTGTGGAGTTTTTAGCGCCTTGAGTGAACAGCTCCATGTTAGTTGTGTTTGGGTGCTCAAACTGCTTGATTCCATCACACTGGGCTCAACAGGCATTTGACCGAAAGTGACCAAACATGGTTTCCTGGATATCTGCCAGGACAGCTGATGGTATGTGAAGTTGATGAGCCATGTGGAGTTGTTTTGGCACTGGAAGAGCTGTGCTGCTGCTTCGCGCAGTGGCAATTCATCACAACAATACCTTTCCTAGGTGTCATATCCATTTTCACTCAAAGGTGCTGCCAGAGCACTTGGTTTCCATGGTACGGGAAATGGCTTGGGCGATGGACTTGTCACTGGCTGTGGAGTTATGAGCACCTTGAGTGAGCAGCTCCATGTTAGTTTTGTGTGTGTGATCATAATGCTTGTTTAAATCACCTTGGGCTCCATGGGCATTTGGACCGCAAGTGACCAAACAGGGTTTCCTAGATTGCTGCCAGGACAGCTGATGGTATGTGAAGTTGATGAGCCATGTGAAGTTGTTTTGGCACTGGAAGAGCTGTGCTGCTGCTTCGGGCAGTTGTCATTCATCAGAGAACCTACCTTCCCTAGGTGTCATATCTACTTATAGACATATGTGCTGCCAGAGCACTTGGTTTCCATGGCAGCGGGAAATGTCTTGGGCGCTGAACTTGTCTTATTCAGTGGAGTTTTGAGCGGGTTGAGTGAGCAGATCCATGTTAGTTGTGTGTGGGTGCTCATACTGCTTGATTCCATCACACTGGGCCTAATGGGCATTGGAGCCGAAGTGAACAACAGGGTTTCCTGAATAGCTGCCAGGACAGCTGATTTTATGTGAAGTTCATGAGGCAGGTGGAGTTGTTTGGCACTGGAAGAGGTGTGCTGCTGCTTCCGACTATTGAAATTTACCACCACACTACCTTCCTTAGGTGACATATTCACTGTTCCAAATATGTGCTGACAGAGCACTTGGTTTCCATTGCAATAGGAAATGGCTTGGGCGCTGAACTTGTCTTTGGCTGTGGAGTTTTAAGCGTCTTGAGTGAGGAGCTCCATATTAGTTGTGTGTCGGTGGTCAACATGCTTGATTCCATGTCACTGGGCTCAAAGGGCATTGGAGCGCTACTGACCAAACGGGGTTTCCTAGGTAGCTGCCAGGACAGCTGATGGTATGTTAAGTTGATGAGCCAGGTGGAGTTGTTTTGGCACGGGAAGAGCCGTGCTGCTGCATTAGGCTGTTGTCATTCTTCGGAGAACCTAAATTCCCTTGGGGTCATATGCACTTACAGACAAATGTGCTGCCAGAGCACGTGGTTTCCATGGCATTGGGAAATGGTTTGGGCACTGAACTTGTCTTTGGCTGTGGAGTTTTGAGCGCCTTGAGTGAACAGCTCAATGTTAGTTCTGTTTCGGAACTCAATATGCTTGATTCTATCACATTGGGCTCAAAGGGTTTCGTCCACATTTGACCAAACAATGTTTCCTAGATAGCTGCTAGGACAGCTGATGGTATGTGAAGTTGAAGAGCCAGGTGGAGTTGTTTTTGCAGTTTAAGAGCTGTGCTGCTGCTGCTGCGGGCAGTGGCCATTCACCATCACACTGTGTTGCCTATGTGTTACAGCCACTGTTCCAAATATGTGCTGCCAGAGCACTTGGTTTCCATGCCAACGGGAAATGGCTTGGGCGCTGAACTTGTCTTTGGCTGTTGAGTTTTTAGCGCCTTGAGTGAACAGCTTCATGTTAGTTTTCTTTGGGTGCTCAAACTGATTGATTCCATCACACTGGGCCCAGCGGGCATTTAACCGGAAGTGACCAAACAGCATTTCCTGGATAGCTGCCAGCACAGCTGATGATATGTTAAGTTGATGAGGAGGTTGAGTTTTTTTGGCACTGGAAGAGCTGTGCTGCTGCTTCGAGCAGTGGCCATTCACCACCACACTACCTTCCCTAGCTGTCACATCCAGTTAGAGACATATATGCTGCCAGAGTACTTTGTTTCCTTGGCAACGGGAAATGGCTTGGGCGCTGAACTTGTCTTTGGCTGTGGAGTTTTCAGCGGATTGACTGAGCATCTTCATGTAAGTTTTGTTTGGGTGCTCAAGCTGCTTAATTCCATCACATTGGGCTCAATGGGTATTGGAGCAGAAGTCACAAAAGAGGGTTTCCTAGATAGCTCTAGGACATCTGATTGTATGGGAAGTTCATGAGGCAGGTGGAGTTGTTTTGGCACTGCAAGAGCTGTGCTGCAGCTTCGGTCAGTTGAAATTCGCCACCACACTACCTCCCTTAGGTATCATATCGAATTTCAGATATATGCGCTGACAGAGCACTTGGTTTCCATGGCAGCAAGAAATGGCTTGGGCGATGGACTTGTCAGTTGTGGAATTTTGAGCACCTTGAGTGAGCAGCTCCATGTTAGCTTTGTGTGTGTGTGATCATCCTGCTTGTTTAAATCACCTTGGGCTCCATGGGCATTTGGACCGCAAGTGACCAAACAGGGTTTCCTAGATAGCTGCCAGGACAGCTGATGGTAGGTGAAGTTCATGAGCCAGGTGGAGTTGTTTTGGCACTGGAAGAGCTGTGCTGCAGCTTCGGTCAGTTGAAATTCACCACCACACTACCTTCATTAAGTATCATATCCAGTTTCAGATATATGTGCTGACAGAGCACTTGGTTTCCATGGCAATAGCAAATGGCTTTTGCGCTGAACTTGTCTTTTGCTGTAGAGTTTTGAGTGCCTTGAGTGAAGAGCTCCATGTTAGTTGTGTTTTGGTGCTCAACATGCTTGTTTCCATCACACTGGGCTCCATGGGCATTGCAGCAGAAGTGACCAAACAGGGTTTCCTAGATAGCTGACTGGACAGCTGATGGTATGTGAAGTTGATGAGCCAGGTGGAGTTGTTTTGGCACTGGAAGAGCCTTGCTGCTCTTTCGGGCAGTGGCCCTCTTACCACATTACCATCCCTAGGTGTCATATCCACTTTAACACATGGGTGCTGCCAGAGCACTTCGTTTCCATGGCAACGGGAAATGACTAGTTCGGTGAACTTTTCTTTGGTTGTGGAGTTTTGCGCGATTTGAGTGAGCAGCTCCATGTTAATTTTGTGCGAGTGCCAAACCTGGTTGATTTTTCCCCAATGGGCTCAATTGGCATTGGACAGCAAGTTACCACATAGGGTTTCCTAGAGAGCTGCCAGGACAGCTGATGGTATGTGAAGTTGATGAGCCAGGTGGAGTTGTTTTGGCACTGCAAGAGCTGTGCTGCTGCGTCGGGCAGTTGAAATAAACCACCACACTACATTCCTTAGTTGTCATATCCTCTTGCACACATATGTACTGCCAGAGCACTTGGTTTCCATGGCAACGGGAAATGGCTTGGGCGCCTAACGTGTCTATAGCGATGGAGTTTTAAGCACCTTGAGTGAAGAGCTACATGTTAGTTGTGTGTGGGTGCCCAAGCTGCTTGATTCCCTCACACTGGGCCTAACGGGCATTTGACCGAAAGTGACCAAACAGGGTTTCCTAGACAGCTTCCAGTACAACTGATGCTATGTGAAGTACATGAGCCAGGTGGAGTTGTTTTGGCACTGGAAAAGCTGGGCTGCTGCTTTGGGCAGTGGCCATTCACCACAACAATACCTTCCATAGGTGTCATATCCATTTTCAAACGTATGTGGTGCCAGAGCAAATAGTTCCCATGGCAGCGTTAAATGGCTTTGGGCACTGAACTTGTCTTTGGCTGTGTAGTTTTGAGCACCTTGAGTGCGGAGCTACATGTTAGTTTTTTTGTGTGCTCAATATGCTTGGTTGCATCACACTGGGCTCCATGGGCATTCGAGCGGAAGTGACCAAACAGGGTTTCCTAGATAGCTGCCAGAACAGCTGATGGTATGTGAAGTTCATGAGCCAGGTAGAGTTGTTTTGGCACTGGAAGAGCTGTGTTGCAGCTTCGGGAAGTGGCCATTCACCACCACACTGTGTTC
The DNA here is from genome assembly GCF_030435755.1 of Ochotona princeps. Classification (NCBI taxonomy): domain Eukaryota; kingdom Metazoa; phylum Chordata; class Mammalia; order Lagomorpha; family Ochotonidae; genus Ochotona; species Ochotona princeps. The sequence continues at coordinate 26,995,574 of NC_080866.1, read as the reverse complement.
TGTATGTGTCATATCCACGGTTCCACATATGTGCTGCCACAGCACGTGGTTTCCATGGCAACGGGAAATGACTTAGGCGCTGAACTTGTCTTTGGCCGTGGAGCTTTGAGCGCCTAGAGTGTGGAGCTACATGTTAGTTGTGTTTGTGTGATCATCCTGCTTGTTTAAATCACACTGGGCTCCATGGGCATTTCGAACTTAAGTGACCAAATAGGGTTTCCTAGATAGGTGCCAGGACAGTGGATGGTATGTGAAGTTGATGAGCCAGGTGGAGTTGTTTTGGCACTGGAAGAGCTGTATTGCTGCTACGGGCAATGGCCATTCACCACCACACTAACTTCCTTAGGTGCAAAATCCACTGTTCCACATATGTGCTGCCAGAGCCCTTGGCTTCCATGGCAACGGGAAATGGCTTGGGCACTGAACTTGTCTTTGGCTGTGGAGTTTTGAGCTTCTTGAGTGAGGAGCAAAATGTTAGTTTTGTTTGGGTGATCAAGCTGCTTGATTCCATCACACGGGGCTCAACGGGCATTGAAGCGGACGAGACAAAACATTGTTTCCTAGATAGCTGCAAGGACAGCTGATGGTATTTGAAGTTCATGAGCCAGGTGGAGTTGTTTTGGCACTGGAAGAGCTATGCTGCTGCTTCAGACAGTTGAAATTCACCACCACACTACCTTCCATTGGTGTCATATCCAGTTGCAGACGTGTGTGCTGGCAGAGCACTTGGTTTCCATGACAACGGGAAATGGCACGTGACCTGAACTTGTTTTTTGCTGTGGAGTTTTGAGCGCCTTGACTGTGCAGCTCCATGTTAGTTTTGTTTGGTTGCTCAAGCTGCTTATTTCCATCACACTGGGCCCAACGGGCATTTGCCCGAAAGTGACCAAACAGGGTTTCCTAGATAGCAGCCAGGAGAGCTGATGTTATCTGAAGTTCATGAGCCAGGTGGAGTTGTTTTGGCACTGGAAGAGCTGTGTTGCAGCATCGGGAAGTGGTCATTCACCACCACACTACCTTCCATATTTGTCATATCCACTGTTCCACCTATGTGATGCCAGAGCACTTGGTTTCCATGGCAACGGAAAATGTCTTTGGTGCTGAACTTGTCTTTGGCTGTGGAGCATTGAGCGCCTTGAATGAGCAGCTCCATGTTAATCTTGTGTTTGGGGGCTCAACCTTGTTGATTCCATCCCAATGGGCTCAAAGGGCATTGAACAGCAAGTTATCACACAGGGTTTCCTAGAGTGGTGCCAGGACAGTTGATGGTATGTGAAGTTCATGAGGCAGCTGGAGTTGTTTTGGCACTGGAAGAGCTGTGCTGCTGCTTCGTGCAGTGGCCATTCACCACCACACTACCTTCCTTAGCTGTCACATTCAGTTTCACACATATGTGCTGGCAGAGCACTTGGTTTCCATGGCAACGGGAAATGGCTTGTGCGCTAAACTTGTCTTTGGTGATGGAGTTTTAAGCGCCTTGAGTGAGGAGCTACATGTTAATTCTGTTTGGGTCCTCAAGCTGCTTGATTCCATCACACTGGTTCCAACGAGCATTTGACCGAAAGTGACCAAACAGGGTTTCCTAGAGAGCTGCCAGTACAGCTGATGCTATATGAAGTTCTTGAGCCATTTGGAGTTGTTGTGGTGCAGAAGGGTTTGGCTGATGTCCTGGACAGTTGAAATTCGCCACCACAATGCCTTCCTTAGGTGTCATTTTCACTTTCATTGTTCCACATATGTACTGCCAGAGACTTGGTTCCCATGACAGCGTTAAATGGCTTTGGGAGCTGAACTAGTCTTTGGCTGTGTAGTTTTGAGCGCTTTAGTGCGGAGCTACATGTTAGTTTTTTGTGTGCTCAATATGCTTGTTTCCATCACACTGGGCTCCATGGGCATTTGGACCGCAAGTGACCAAACAGGGTTTCCTAGATAGCTGCCAGGGCAGCTGATGGTATGTAAAGTTGATGATCCAGGTGGAGTTGTTTTGGCACTGGAAGAGCTGTGCTGCTGCTTTGGGCAGTTGTCATTCTTCAGAGAACCTATATTCCCTTGGTGTCTCATTCAGTGTTCCACATATGTGCTGCCAGAGCACTTGGTTTCCATGGCGGCAATGGAAAATGGCTTGGCCACTAAATTTGTCTTTTGCTGTGGAGTTTTGAGCACCTTGAGTGAGGAGCTCCATGTTAGTTTTGTTTGGGTGCTCAAGCTGCTTGATTAAATCACACTTGGCTCAATGGGCATTGGACCAGAAGTGACCAAACAGGGTTTCCTAGATAGCTGCCTGAACAGCTGATGGTATGTGAAGTTGATGAGGCAGGTGGAGTTGTTTTGGCACTGGAAGAGCTGTTCTGCTGCTTCTGGCAGTGGCCATTCTCTACCACACTACCATCCCTATGTGTCATATCCACTTAAACACATGTGTGCTGCCAGAGCAATTCGTTTCTATGCCAAGGGGAAATGACTTGGTCGATGAACTTTTCTTTGGTTGTGGAGTTGTGAGCGCCTTGAGTGAGCAGCTCAATGTTAATTTTGTGCGAGTGCCAAACCTGGTTGATTTCATCCCAATGGGCTCAATTGGCATTGGACAGCAAGTTACCCCACTGTGTTTCCTAGAGAGTTGCCAGGACAGCTGATGGTATGTGAAGTTGATGAGCCAGGTGGAGTTGTTTTGGCACTGGAAGACCTGTTCTGCTGCTTCGGGCAGTGGCCATTCACCACCACACTACCTTCCTTAGTTGTCACATCCAGTTTCACACATATGTGCTGCCAGAGCACTTGGTTTCCTTGGTAATGGGAAATGGCTTGTGCGCTGAACTTGTCTTTGGCGATGGAGTTTTAAGCGCCTTGAGTGAGGAGCTACATGTTAATTCTGTTTGGGTGCTCAAGCTGCTTGATTCCATCGCACTGGGCCCAACGGGCATTTGACCGAAAGTGACCAAACGGTTTCCTAGAGAGCTGCCAGTACAGCTGATGGTATATGAAGTTCATGAGCCAGGTGGAGTTGTTGAGGTGTAGAAGGGTTTGGTTGATGTCCTGGACAGTTTAAATTCGCCACCACATTGCCTTCCTTAGGTGTCATTTTCACTTTCATTGTTCAACATATGTACTGCCAGAGACTTGGTTCCCATGACAGCGTTAAATGGCTTTGGGAGCTGAACTAGTCTTTGGCTGTGTAGTTTTGAGCGCTTTAGTGCGGAGCTACATGTTAGTTTTTTTGTGTGCTCAATATGCTTGTTTCCATCACACTGGGCTCCATGGGCATTGGAGAGGATTTGACCAAACAGGGTTTCCTAGATAGCTGCCAGGGCAGCTGATGGTATGTAAAGTTGATGATCCAGGTAGAGTTGTTTTGGCACTGGAAGAGCTGTGCTGCTGCTTCTGGCAGTTGTCATTCTTCAGAGAACCTACATTCCCTTGGTGTCACATTCAGTGTTCAACATATGTGCTGCCAGAGCTCTTGGTTTCCATGGCAATGGAAAATGGCTTGGGCACTAAATTTGTCTTTTGCTGTGGAGTTTTGAGCACCTTGAGTGAGGAGCTCCATGTTAGTTTTGTTTGGGTGCTCAAAGCTTGATTAAATCACACTTGGCTCAATGGGCATTGGACCAGAAGTGACCAAACAGGGTTTCCTAGATAGCTGACTGGACAGCTGATGGTATGTGAAATTGATGAGCCAGGTGGAGTTGTTTTGGCACGGGAAGAGCTGTGCTGCTGCTTCTGGCAGTGGCCATTCTCCACCACACTACCATCCCTAGGTGTCATATCCACTTAAACACATGTGTGCTGCCAGAGCACTTCGTTTCTATGGCAACGGGAAATGACTTGGTCAATGAACTTTTTTTTGGTTGTGGAGTTGTGAGCGCCTTGAGTGAGCAGCTCCATATTAATTTTGTGCGAGTGCCAAACCTGGTTGATTTCATCCCAATGGGCTCAATTGGCATTGGACAGCAAGTTATCCCACTGGGTTTCCTAGAGAGTTGCCAGGACAGCTGATGGTATGTGAAGTTGATGAGCCAGGTGGAGTTGTTTTGGCACTGCAAGAGCTGTGCTGCTGCTTCGGGCAGTTGAAATAAACCACGACTCTACCTTCCTTAGTTGTCATATCCACTTACACACATATGTACTGCCGGAGCACTTGGTTTCCTTGGCAACGGGAAATGGCTTGGGCGCTGAACTTGTCTATGGCGATGGAGTTTTAAGCGCCTTGAGTGAAGAGCTACATGTTTTGTGTTTGGTGCTCAAGCTGCTTGATTCCCTCACACTGGGCCCAACGGGCATTTGATCGAAAGTGACCAAACAGGGTTTCCTAGAGAGCATCCAGTACAGCTGATGGTATGTGAAGTTGATGAGCCAGGTGGAGTTGTTTTGGCACTGGAAAAGCTGTTCTGTTTCTTTGGGCAGTGATCATTCACCACCACAATACCTTCCATAGGTGTCATATCCATTTGCAGACGTATGTGCTGCCAGAGCACTTGGTTCCCATGGCAGCGTTAAATGCCTTTGGGCAATGAACTTGTCTTTGACTGTGTAGATTTGAGTTCCTTGAATGAGGAGCTACATGTTAGTTTTATTGTGTGCTCAATATGCTTGGTTCCATCACACTGGGCTCATTGGGCATTGGAGCGGATGTGACCAAACAGGGTTTCCTGGATAGCTGCCAGAACAGCTAATGGTATGTGAAGTTCATGAGCCAGGTAGAGTTGTTTTGGCACTGGAGGAACTGTTGTGCTGCTTCGGGCAGTGGTCTTTCACACTACAATGTGTTCTGTATGTGTCACATCCACTGTTCCATATATATGATTGCAGAGCACTTGGTTTCCATGGCAGTGCGAAATGTCTTTGGGCGCTGAACTTTTCTTTGTGGAATTTTGAGTTCCCTTATTGAGGAGCTCCATGTTAGTTTTGTGTGGGTGCTCAAGCTGCTTGCTTCTATCACACTAGGCTCAAGTGGCATTGGACCTCAAGTGATCAAACAGGGTTTCCTAGATACCTGCCACGTCAGCTGATGGCATGTGAAGTTCATGAGCCAGGTGGAGTTGTTTTGGCACTGGAAGAGCTGTGCTGCTGCTTCGGGAAGTTTCCATTCACCACCAAACTGTGTTCTGTATGTGTCATATCCACTGTTCCACATATGTTGTGACAGAACACTTGGTTTCCATGGCAGCGGGAAATGGCTTAGGCTGTGAACTTGTCTTTTCTGTGGAGTTTTGAGACCCTTAAGTGAGGAGCTACATGTTAGTTGTGTGTAGGTGCTCAACCTGCTTGATTCCATCCCATTGGGTCTTAAAGGGCATTTGAGCAGAAGTGACCAAACAGTGTTTCCTCGATAGCTGCCAGGACAGCTGATGGTATGTGAGGTTCATGAGCCAGGTGGAGTTGTTTTGGCACTGGAAGAGCTGTGCTGCTGCTTCGGACATTTGCCATTCACCACCACACTGTGTTCTCTATGTGTCACATCCAATGTTCCAAATATTTGCTGCCCAACACTTGGTTTCCATGTCAGCGGGAAATGGCTTGGGCGCTGAACTTGTCTTGGGTTGTGGAGTTTTGAGCGCCTTGAGTGAGGATCCCCATGTTAGTTGTGTGTGTGTGATCATCCTGTTTGTTTAAATCACACTGGACTCCATGGGCATTTCGAGCGGAAGTGACCAAACAGGGTTTCCTAGATAGCTGCCAGGACAGCTGACGGTATGTGAAGTTGATGAGGCAGGTGGAGTAGTTTTGGCACGGGAAGAGCTGTGCTGCTGCTTCGGGCATTGGCCATTCACCAACACCAGACTACCTTCCCTAGGTGTCATATCCACTGTTCCACATATGTGCTGCCAGAACACTTGGTTTCCATGGCAACGGGAAATGGCTTGGTCTGTGAACTTGTCCTTGGCTGTGGAGTTTTGAGCGCCTTGAGTGAGGAACTACATGTTAGTTTTGTGTGGGTGCTGAATATGCTTGATTCCATCACACTGGTCTCAAAGAGCATGGGATCGCATATCCAAACAGGATTTCCTAGTTAGCTGACAGGACAGCTGATGGTATGTGAGGTTGATGAGCCAGGTGGAGTTGTTTTGGCACTGAAAGAGCTGTCCTACTGCTTCGGGAGGTGTCTGATCACCACCACAAAACCTTCTTTAGTTGTCACATCCAGTGTTCCGCATATCTGCTGGCAGAACACTTGGTTTCCATGGCAGCCTGAATTGGCTTGGGCTCTGAACTTGTTTTGGCTGTGGAGTTTTGAGCGCCTCGAGTGAGGAGCAACATGTTAGTTTTGTTTCGGTGATCAAGCTGCTTGATTCCATGCCACTGGGCTCAACTGGCATTTGACCGCAAGTGACCGAAAAATGTTTCCTAGATAGCTGCCAGGTCAGCTGATGGCATGTGAAGTTCATGAGCCAGCTGGAGTTGTTTTGGCACTGGAAGAGCTGTGCTGCTGCTTCGGGAAGTGGCCATTCACCACCAAACTGTGTTCTGTATGTGTCATATCCACAGTTCCACATATGTTGTGACAGAACACTTGGTTTCCATGGCAGCGTGAAATGGCTTAGGCTGTGAACTTGTCTTTTCTGTGGAGTTTTGAGACCCTTAAGTGAGGAGCTCCATGTTAGTTGTGTGTAGGTGCTCAACCTGCTTGATTCCATCCCATTGGGTCTTAAAGGGCATTTGAGCAGAAGTGACCAAACAGGGTTTCCTCGATAGCTGCCAGGACAGCTGATGGTATGTGAGGTTCATGAGCCAGGTGGAGTTGTTTTGGCACTGGAAGAGCTGTGTTACTGCTTCGGACATTTGCCATTCACCACCACACTGTGTTCTCTATGTGTCACATCCAATGTTCCAAATATTTGCTGCCCAAGCACTTGGTTTCCATGTCAGCGGGAAATGGCTTGGGCGCTGAACTTGTCTTTGGCTCTGCGGTTTTGTGCTCCTTGAATGAGGAGCTCTATCTTAGTTTTGTTTGTGTGATCATCCTGCTTGTTTAAATCACACTGAGCTCAATGGGCATTGGAGCGGAAGTGTCCAAAACGTTTTTTCTAGATAGCTGCCAGGACAGATGATGATATGTGAAGTTCATGAGCCAGGTGGAGTTGTTTTGGCAGTGGATCAGATGTGCTGCTGCTTCGGGCAGTTGTCATTCATCAGAGGACCTACATTCGCTTGGTGTCACATTCAGTGTTCCATTTAAGTGCTCTCAGAGCACTTGCTTTACATGGTACGGGAAATTGCTTGGGTGCTGAACTTGTCTTTTGCTGTGGAGTTTTGAGTGCCCTGAGTGAGGAGCTACATGTTAGTTGTGTTTGGTTGCTCAACTTGCTTGTTTCCATGCCACTGGGCTCCATGGGCATTGGACAGCAATTGACCACACAGGGTTTCCTAGATAGTTGCCAGGACAGCTGATGGTATGTGAAGTTCATGAGCCAGGTGGAGTTGTTTTGGCACTGAAAGAGTTGTGCTGCTGCTTCGCACAGTTGAAATTCACCCCCACACTACCTTCCCTAGGTGTCATATCCAGTTTCAGACATATGTGCTGCTAGAGCCCTTGATTTCCATGGCAATGGGAAATGGCTTGTGCGCTGAACTAGTTTTGGCTGTGGAGTTTTGTGTGCCTTCAGTGAGGAGCTATATGTTACTTTTATTTGGGTGCTCAACCTGGTTGATTCCATCACACTGGTCTCAATGGGCATTGGAGCGGAAATGCAAAAAAAGGGTTTCCTAGATAGCTGCCAGGTCAGCTGATGGCATGTGAAGTTCATGAGCCAGGTGGAGATGTTGTGGCACTGTAAGTGCTGTGCTGCTGCATTGGGAAGTGGCCATTCACCACCAAACTGTGTTCTGTATGTGTCATATCCACTGTTCCACATACGTGCTGACAGAGCACTTGGTTTCCATGGCAGCGGGAAATGGCTTAGGCGCTGAACTTGTCTTTGGTGATGGGGTTTTGAGCGCCTTGAGTGAGGATCTCCATGTTAGTTGTGTGTGTGTGATCATCCTGTTTGTTTAAATCACACTGGACTCCATGGGCATTTCGAGCGGAAGTGACCAAATAGGTTTTCCTAGATAGCTGCCAGGACAGCTGATGGTATGTGAAGTTGATGAGCCAGGTGGAGTTGTTTTGGCACTGGAACAGCTGTGCTGCTGCTTCGGGCAGTTGTCATTCTTTAGAGAATCTACATTCCCTTGGTGTCTTATTCAGTGTTCCACATATGTGCTGCCAGGAAGAGCTGTGTTATTTGTGTGTGTGTGATCATCCTGTTTCTTTAAATCACACTGGACTCCGTGGGCATTTCGAGCGAAAATGACCAAACAGGGTTTCCTAGATAGCTGCCAGGACAGCTGATGGTATGTGAAGTTGATGAGGCAGGTGGATTAGTTTTGGCACGGGAAGAGATGTGCTGCTGCTTCGGGCAGTGGCCATTCACCCTACACTACCATCCCTAGGTGTCATATCCACTCTTCCACATACGTGCTGCCAGAGCACTTGGTTTCCATGGCAAAATGAAATGGCTTGGGCGCCGAACTTGTCTTTTTCTGTGGATTTTTGAGCGCCTTGAGTGAGGAGCTACCTGTTAGTTGTGTGTGGGTGCTCAATATGCTTGATTCCGTCACACTGGTCTCAAAGAGCATGGGATCGCATAACCAAACAGGGTTTCCCAGATAGCTGCCAGGACAGCTGATGGTATGTGAAGTTGATGAGCCGGGTGAAGTTGTTTTGGCACTGGAAGAGCTGTGCTGTTGCTTCGGGCAGTTGCCATTCACCAGCACACTACCTTCCCTTAGGTGTCATATACACTTAGAGACGTATGTGCTGCCAGAACAGTTGGTTTCCATGGCAACGGTAGATGGCTTGGGTGCTGAACTTGTCTTTGGTTGAGGAGTTTATAGCGCTTTGAGTGAGGAGCTCGATGTTAGTTTTGTTTGAGTGCTCATCCTGCTTGATTCCATCCCACTGGGCTCCACGGGCATTGGACTCCAAGTGACCAAAGAGTTTTTCCTAGATAGCTGCCCGGACATCTTATGTTATGTGAAGTTCATGAGCCAGGTGGAGTTGTTTTGCACTGGAAGAGCTGTGCTGCTGCTTCGGGCAGTGGCCATTCATCACCACACTACCTTCCCTAGGTGTCATATACAGTTAGAGACGTCTGTGCTGCCAGAGCACTTGGTTTCCATGGCAACCAGAAATGGCTTGGGCGCTGAACTTGTGTTTGGCTGTGGAGTTTTGAGCGCCTTGAGTGAGGAGATCCATGTTAGTTGTGTGTGGGTGCTCAACCTGGTTTTTTAAGTCACACTGAATTTCATCGGCATTAGGACCACAAGTGACAAAGCAGGGTTTCCTAGATAGGTGCCAGGACATCTTATGTTATGTGAAGTTCATGAGCCAGGTGGAGTTGTTTTGCACTGGAAGAGCTGTGCTGCTGCTTCAGGCAGTGGCCATTCACAACCACAGTATCTTCCCTATGTTTCATATCCACTTGCACACATATGTGCTGCCAGAGCATTTGGTTTCCATGGTAACGGGAAATGGCTTGGGCGCTGAACTTGTTTTTGGCAGTGGAGTTTTGAGCGGCTTGAGTGAGGATCAATATGTTAGCCTTGTGTGGGTGTTCAGCATGGTTGATTCCATCCCACTGGGCTAAATGGCTTTGGACCTCAAGTGACCAAACAGGGTTTCCTAGATAGCTGACAGGACAGCTGATGGTATGTGAAGTTGATGAGCCAGGTGGAGTTGTTTTGGCACTGGAAGAGCTGTGTTATTGCTTGGGGCAGTGTCTAATCACCACCACAAAACCTTCCTTAGGTGTCACATCCACTGTTCCGCATATGTGCTGGCAGAACACTTGATTTCCATGGCAGCGGGAATAGGCTTGCGCTCTGAACTTGTCTTTGGCTGTGGAGTTTTGAGTGCCCTGAGTGAGGAGCTACATGTTAGTTGTGTTTGGTTGCTCAACTTGCTTGTTTCCATGCCACTGGGCTCCATGGGCATTGGACAGCAATTGACCACACAGGGTTTCCTAGATAGTTGCCAGGACAGCTGATGGTATGTGAAGTTCATGAGCCAGGTGGAGTTGTTTTGGCACTGAAAGAGTTGTGCTGCTGCTTCGCACAGTTGAAATTCACCCCCACACTACCTTCCCTAGGTGTCATATCCAGTTTCAGACATATGTGCTGCTAGAGCCCTTGATTTCCATGGCAATGGGAAATGGCTTGTGCGCTGAACTAGTTTTGGCTGTGGAGTTTTGTGTGCCTTCAGTGAGGAGCTATATGTTACTTTTATTTGGGTGCTCAACCTGGTTGATTCCATCACACTGGTCTCAATGGGCATTGGAGCGGAAATGCAAAAAAAGGGTTTCCTAGATAGCTGCCAGGTCAGCTGATGGCATGTGAAGTTCATGAGCCAGGTGGAGATGTTGTGGCACTGTAAGTGCTGTGCTGCTGCATTGGGAAGTGGCCATTCACCACCAAACTGTGTTCTGTATGTGTCATATCCACTGTTCCACATACGTGCTGACAGAGCACTTGGTTTCCATGGCAGCGGGAAATGGCTTAGGCGCTGAACTTGTCTTTGGTGATGGGGTTTTGAGCGCCTTGAGTGAGGATCTCCATGTTAGTTGTGTGTGTGTGATCATCCTGTTTGTTTAAATCACACTGGACTCCATGGGCATTTCGAGCGGAAGTGACCAAATAGGTTTTCCTAGATAGCTGCCAGGACAGCTGATGGTATGTGAAGTTGATGAGCCAGGTGGAGTTGTTTTGGCACTGGAACAGCTGTGCTGCTGCTTCGGGCAGTTGTCATTCTTTAGAGAATCTACATTCCCTTGGTGTCTTATTCAGTGTTCCACATATGTGCTGCCAGGAAGAGCTGTGTTATTTGTGTGTGTGTGATCATCCTGTTTCTTTAAATCACACTGGACTCCGTGGGCATTTCGAGCGAAAATGACCAAACAGGGTTTCCTAGATAGCTGCCAGGACAGCTGATGGTATGTGAAGTTGATGAGGCAGGTGGATTAGTTTTGGCACGGGAAGAGATGTGCTGCTGCTTCGGGCAGTGGCCATTCACCCTACACTACCATCCCTAGGTGTCATATCCACTCTTCCACATACGTGCTGCCAGAGCACTTGGTTTCCATGGCAAAATGAAATGGCTTGGGCGCCGAACTTGTCTTTTTCTGTGGATTTTTGAGCGCCTTGAGTGAGGAGCTACCTGTTAGTTGTGTGTGGGTGCTCAATATGCTTGATTCCGTCACACTGGTCTCAAAGAGCATGGGATCGCATAACCAAACAGGGTTTCCCAGATAGCTGCCAGGACAGCTGATGGTATGTGAAGTTGATGAGCCGGGTGAAGTTGTTTTGGCACTGGAAGAGCTGTGCTGTTGCTTCGGGCAGTTGCCATTCACCAGCACACTACCTTCCCTTAGGTGTCATATACACTTAGAGACGTATGTGCTGCCAGAACAGTTGGTTTCCATGGCAACGGTAGATGGCTTGGGTGCTGAACTTGTCTTTGGTTGAGGAGTTTATAGCGCTTTGAGTGAGGAGCTCGATGTTAGTTTTGTTTGAGTGCTCATCCTGCTTGATTCCATCCCACTGGGCTCCACGGGCATTGGACTCCAAGTGACCAAAGAGTTTTTCCTAGATAGCTGCCCGGACATCTTATGTTATGTGAAGTTCATGAGCCAGGTGGAGTTGTTTTGCACTGGAAGAGCTGTGCTGCTGCTTCGGGCAGTGGCCATTCATCACCACACTACCTTCCCTAGGTGTCATATACAGTTAGAGACGTCTGTGCTGCCAGAGCACTTGGTTTCCATGGCAACCAGAAATGGCTTGGGCGCTGAACTTGTGTTTGGCTGTGGAGTTTTGAGCGCCTTGAGTGAGGAGATCCATGTTAGTTGTGTGTGGGTGCTCAACCTGGTTTTTTAAGTCACACTGAATTTCATCGGCATTAGGACCACAAGTGACAAAGCAGGGTTTCCTAGATAGGTGCCAGGACATCTTATGTTATGTGAAGTTCATGAGCCAGGTGGAGTTGTTTTGCACTGGAAGAGCTGTGCTGCTGCTTCAGGCAGTGGCCATTCACAACCACAGTATCTTCCCTATGTTTCATATCCACTTGCACACATATGTGCTGCCAGAGCATTTGGTTTCCATGGTAACGGGAAATGGCTTGGGCGCTGAACTTGTTTTTGGCAGTGGAGTTTTGAGCGGCTTGAGTGAGGATCAATATGTTAGCCTTGTGTGGGTGTTCAGCATGGTTGATTCCATCCCACTGGGCTAAATGGCTTTGGACCTCAAGTGACCAAACAGGGTTTCCTAGATAGCTGACAGGACAGCTGATGGTATGTGAAGTTGATGAGCCAGGTGGAGTTGTTTTGGCACTGGAAGAGCTGTGTTATTGCTTGGGGCAGTGTCTAATCACCACCACAAAACCTTCCTTAGGTGTCACATCCACTGTTCCGCATATGTGCTGGCAGAACACTTGATTTCCATGGCAGCGGGAATAGGCTTGCGCTCTGAACTTGTCTTTGGCTGTGGAGTTTTGAGTGCCTTGAGTGAGGAGCAACATGTTAGTTTTGTTTAGGTGATCAAGCTGCTTGTTTCCATGCCACTGGGCTCAACGGGCATTTGACCGCTAGTGAACGAAAAATATTTCCTATATAGCTGCCGGGACAACTGATGGTATGTGAAGTTCATGAGGCAGGTGGAGTTGTTTTGGCACTGGAAGTGCTGTGGTGTTGCTTCGGGCAGTTGAAATTCACCACCACATTACCTTCCATAATTGTCATATACACTTACACACATATGTGCTGACAGAGCACTTGGTTTCCACGGCAACCTGAAATGGCTTGGGCGCTGAACTTGTCTTTGGCTGTGGAGTTTTAAGCCCCTTAAGTGCGGAGCTCCATGTTAGTTGTTTGTGGGTGCTCAACCTATTTTATTCCATCCCACTGGGATTCAATGGGCATTGGAGTGGAAGTGACCAAACAGGGTTTCCTAGATAGCTGCCAGGACAGCTGATGGTATTTGAAGTTTATGAGCCAGGTTTAGTTGTGTTAGCACTGGAAGAGCTGTGCTGCTGCTTCGGGCAGTTGCCATTCACCACCAAAGTGTGTTCTCTATGAGTCACCTGCACTGTTACACATATGTGCTTCCAGAGCACTTGGTTTCCATGTCAGCGGGAAATGGCTTGGGCGCTGAACTTATCTTTGGCTGTGGAGTTTTGTGCGCCTTGAATTAGGATCTCCAAATTAGTTCTGTTTGTGTGATCATCCTGCTTGGTTAAATCACACTGGGCTCAATGGGCTTTGGAGCGGAAGTGTCCAAAAAGGTTTTCCTAGATAGCTGCCAGGACAGCTGTTGGTATGTGAAGTTGATGAGCCAGGTGGAGTTGTTTTGACACTGGAACGGCTGTGCTGCTGCTTCGGTCAGCTGTCATTCTTTAGAGAATCTACATTCCCTTGGTGTCTTCTTCAGTGTTCCACATATGTGCTCCCAGAGCTTTTGGTTTCCATGGTGGCGGGAAATGGCTTTGGGTGCTGAACTTACTTTGGCTGTGGTTATTTGAGTTCCCTTAGTGAGGAGCTCCATATTAGTTTTCTGTATGTGTCACATGCACTGTTACACATATGTGCTGCCAGAGCACTTGGTTTCCATGGCAGCGCGAAATGGCTAGGGAGCTGAACTTGTCTTTGGCTGTGGAGTTTTGAGCGCCTTGATTGAGCACCTCCATGTTAGCTTTGTTTTGGTGCTCAATATGCTTGATTCCATCACAATGGGCTCAAGTGTCATTCTACCAGAAGTGACCAACCAGGGTTTCCTCAATAGCTGCCAGGACAGCTGATGGTATGTGAGGTTCATGAGCCAGGTGGAGATGTTTTGGCATTGGAAAAGCTGTGCTGCTGCTTTGGGCAGTAGGGCAATCACAACCACACTACCTTCCTAAGGTGTCATATCCACTTTAGAAATCTGTGCTGCCAGAGCACTTTGTTTTCATGTCAGCAGGGTATGGCTTGGGCGCTGAACTTATCTTTGGGTGTGGAGTTTTGAGCACCTTGAGTGAGGAGATCCATATTTGTTTTGTTTGGGTGCTCAACATGCTGGATTCCATCACAATGTTCTCAATGGACATTGGAGGAGAAGTGACGAAGCAGGGTTTCCTAGATGGCTGCCAGGACAGCTGATGGTATGTAAAGTTCATGAGCCAGCTGGAATTGTTTTGGCACTGGAAGAGCTGTGCTGCTGCTTCGGGCAGTTGCCATTCACCAGCACACTACCTTCCCTTAGGTGTCATATACACTTAGAGACTTATTTGCGCCAGAACACTTGGTTTCCATGGCAACGGGGAATGGCTTGGGCGCTGAACTTGTCTTTCAGTGTTGAGTTTTGAGCGCTTTGAGTCAGGAGCAACATGTTAGTTTTGTGTGGGTGCTCAATATGCTGGATTCTATCCCTCTGGGCTCAATTGGCATTGGAGCAGTAGTGAGGAAACAGGGTTTTCTACATAGCTGCCAGGATTGCTGATCGTATGTGAAGTTGATGAGGCAGGTGGAGTTGTTTTGGCGCTGGAAGAACTGTGCTGCTGCTTCGTGCAGTTGAAACTCACCACCACACTAACTTCCTTAGGTGTCATATTCAGTTTCACAATCGTGCGGCCAGAGCACTTGATTTCCATGGCAGCGGGAAATGGCTTAGGCGCTGAACTTGTCTTTGGCTGTGGATTTTTGAGCGCCTTGAGTGAGGAGCTACAGGTTACTTTCATTTGGGTGCTCAACCTGCTTGATTCCATCCCGCTGGGCTCCACAGCATTGGACCGCAAGTGACCAAACAGGCTTTCACAGATAGCTGCCAGGACAGCTGATGGTATGTGAAGTTGATGAGTAAAGTGGAGTTGTTTTTCACTGGAAGAGCTGTGCTGCTGCTTCGGGCAGTGGCGAATCATCACCACACTACCTTCTCTTGGTGTCACATCCACTTACACACATATGTGCTGCCAGAGCACTTGGCTTCCGTGGCAACGGGAAATGGCTTGGACGCTGAACTTGTGTTTGGCTGTGGAGTTTTGAGCGCCTTGAGTGAGGAGATCCATGTTAGTTGTGTGTGGGTGATCAATCTGGTTTTTAAGTCACACTGAATTCCATCGGCATTAGGACCGCAAGTGACCAAGCAGGGTTTCCTAGATAGCTGCCAGGAATTCTTATGTTATGTGAATTTCATGTGCCAGGTGGAGTTGTTTTGGCACTGGAAGAGCTGTGGTGCTGCTTCGGGCAGTTGTCATGCATCAGAGAACGTACATTCGCTTGGTGTCACATCCACTGTTCCATATAAGTGCTCTCAGAGCACTTGGTTTCCATGGCAATGGGAAATTTCTTGGGCGATGAATTTGTCTTTGCCTGTGGCCTTTTGAGCGCCTTTAGTGAGCAGATCCATATTACTTGTGTGTGGGTGATCATCCTGCTAGATTAAATCACACTGGGCTCCATGGGTATTTGCACTGCAAGTGACCAAACAGGGTTTCCTAGATAGCTGCAAAGACAGCTGCCGGTATGTGATGTTCATGAGAAAGGTGGAGTTGCTTTGGCACTGAAAGAGCTGTGTTGCTTCTTCGGGCAATGGCCATTTACCAGCACACTACTTTACTTAGGTGTCATATCCAGTTACAGACATATGTGCAGCCAGAGCACTTGGTTTCCATGGAATTGGGAAATGACTTGGGGCTGAACTTGTCTTTGGGTGTGGAATTTTGAGCGCCTTGAATCAGGAGCTACACGTTAGTTTTGTTTGGGTGCTCAACATGCTTGATTCCATTGCACTGGGCTCGATGGAAATTGAGCAGAAGTGACCAAACAGGGTTTCCTAGATAGCTGCCAGGACAGCTGATGGTATGTGAAGTTCATGAACCAGGTGGGGTTGTTTTTGTAGTGGTGAGCTGTGCTGCTGGTTTGGGCAGTGGCCATTCAAAACCACATTACCTTCCCTAGGTATCATATGCATTTACACTTATATGTGCTGCGAGAGCACTAGGTATCCATGGCAACGGGAAATGGCTTGGGCGCTGAACTTCTCTTTGACGATGGAGTTTTGAGCGGCCTGAGTTAGCAGCTGCATGTTAGTTTTGTGTGGGTGCTCAAGCTGCTGGATCCCATCACACTGGGCCCAACAGGCATTTGACCGCAAGTGACCAAACAGATTTCCTAGATACCTGCCAGGACAGCTGATGGTATGTGAAGTTGATGAGCCAGGTGCAGTTGTTTTGGCACTGGAGAGCTGTGCTGCTGCTTCGGGGAGCGGCCATGCACCACCACACTACCTACCCTAGTTGTCATGTCGAGTTTCAAATATATGTGCTGCCAGAGCACTTGGTTTCCATGGCAGCGGGAAATGGCTTAGGCGCTGAACTTGTGTTTGACTGTGGAGTTTTGAGCACCTTGAGTGAGGAGCTCCACATTAGTTGTGTGTGGGTGCTCAACATGCTTGATTCCATCCCACTGGGCTCAATGAGCATTGGACCAGAAGTGACCAAACAGGGTTTCCTAGATAGCTGCCAGGACAGCTGATGGTATGTGAAGTTGATGAGCCAGGTGCAATTGTTTTGGCACTGGATGAGCTGTGCGTATGCTTCCGGCAGTTGTCATTCATCAGAGAAATTACATTCGCTTGGTGCCACATTCAGTGTTCCATATAAGTGCTGCCAGAGCACTTGATTTCCATGGCAATGGGAAATGGCTTGGGCCATGAAATTGTCTTTGCCTGTGGCCATTTGAGCGCCTTAAGTGAGCATCTCCATATTCCTTGTGTGTGGGTGATCATCTTGCTTGATTAAATCACACTGGGCTCTTAGGGCATTTGCACCGGAAGTGACCTAATAGTGTTTCCTAGATAGCTGCCAGGACAGCTGCTGGTATGTGAAGTTGATGAGGCAGGTGGAGTTGTTTTGGCACTGGAAGAGCTGTGCTGCTGCTTCATGCAGTGGCCATTTACCAGCACACTACTTTACTTATGTGTCATATCCAGTTATACACATATGTGCAGCCAGAGCACTTGGTTTCCATGGCAAGGGGCAATGACTTGGGCGC
The DNA here is from genome assembly GCF_030435755.1 of Ochotona princeps. Taxonomy (NCBI): domain Eukaryota; kingdom Metazoa; phylum Chordata; class Mammalia; order Lagomorpha; family Ochotonidae; genus Ochotona; species Ochotona princeps. Next base: position 26,978,520 of record NC_080866.1, on the reverse strand, counting down.
TGAACTTGCGTTTGGCTGTGGAGATGAGCGCCTTGAGTCAGGAGCTACACGTTAGTTTTGTTTGGGTGCTCAACATGCTTGATTCCATCGCACTGGGGTCAATGGGAATTGGAGCAGAAGTGACCAAATAGGGTTTCCTAGATAGCTGCTGGGACAGCTGATGGTATTTGAAGTTCATGAACCAGGTGGAGTTGTTTTTGATATTGGAAAAGCCGTGCTGCTGCTTCGGGCAGTGGCCATTCACCACCAAACTACATTCCTTAGGTGTCATATCTACTTTCACACATATGTGCTGCCAGAGCACTTGGTTTCTATGTCAGCAGGAAACGGCTTGGGTGTTGAACTTGTCTTTTGCTGTGGAGTTTTGAGCACCTTGAGTGAGGAGCTCCATGTTTGTTTTGTTTGGGTGCTCAACATGCTTGATTCCATCGCTCTGGGCTCAATGGGCATTGGAGCAGAAGTGACCAAACAGGGTTTCCTAGATAGCTGCCAGGACAGCTGATGGTATGTGAAGTTGATGAGCCAGGTGAAGTTGATTTGGCACTGGAAGAGGTGTGCTGCTGCTTCGGGCAGTTGCCATTCAGCAGCACACTACCTTCCCTAGGTGTCATATCCACTTTCACACATATGTGCTGCCAGAGCACTTGGTTTCCATGGCAATGGGAAATGGCTTGGGTGCTGAACCTGTCTTTGGCTGTAGAGTTTAGAGCACCTTGAGTGAGGAGCTACATGTTAGTTGTGTGTGGGTGCTCAATATGCTTGATTCAATCCCACTAGGCTCCACAGGCATTGGACTGCATGTGACCAAAGAGGGTTTCCTAGTTAGCTGCCAAGACAGCTGATGGTATGTTAAGTTGATGAGACAGGTGGAGTTGTTTGGCACTGGAAGAGCTGTGTTGCTGCTCCCTTCAGTGGCCATTCACCACCACACTACCTTCCCTTGGTGTCACATCCACTGTCCCACATATGTGCTGCCAGAGCACTTGGTTTCCATGGCAAAACCAATTGCTTGGGCGATGAACTTGTCTTTGGTTGTGGAGTTTTGAGTGCCTTGAGTGAGAAGCTCCATTTTACTTTTGTGTGTGTGATCATCATGCTTGGTTAAGTCACCCTGGGCTCCATGGGCCTTTGGACCTCACGTGACCAAACAGGTTTTCCTAGATAGCTGCCAGGACAGCTGATGGTATGTGAAGTTCATGACGCACGTGGAGTTGTTATGGCACTGGAAGAGCCGTGCTGCTACTTTGGGCAGTGAACATTAACCACCACACTACCTTCCTTAGGTGTCATGTCAACTGTTCTAAATATGTGCTGCCAGAGCACATGGTTTCCATGGCAGTGTGAAATGGCTTGGCCGATGAACTTGTCTTTGGCTCTGGAGGTTTGAGCGCCTTGAGTGAGGAGGTACACGTTAGCTAAGTTTGCGTGCTCTACATGCTCAATTCTATCCACTGGGCTCAATAAGCATTGGAGCGGAAGTGACCAAACAGGGTTTCCTAAATAGCTACCCACACAGCTGATGGTATTTGAAGTTGATGATCCAGGTGCAGTTGTTTTGACACTGAAAGAACTGTACTGTTTCTTCGAGCAATGTCCATTCACCACCACACTACATTCCCTTAGTTATCATATCGAATTAGAGACATATGTGCTGCCAGAGCACTTGGTTTCCACGGCAACGGGCAATGAGTTGGGCCTTGAACTTGTGATTGGCTGTGGAGTTTTGAGCGCCTTGAGTCAGGAGCTCCATATTAGTTTTGTGTGGGTGCTCAACATGCTTAATTCCATCCCACTGTTCACAAAGGGCATGTGATGGCAAATGACCAAACAGGGTTTCTTAGATAGCTGCCAGGACAGCTGATGGTATGTGAAGTTCATGAGCCAGGTGGAGTTGTTTTCTCACTGGAAGAATTGTGCTGCTGCTTCGGGCAGTTGCAATTCAACACCAAACTGTGTTCTGCAGGTGTCACAATCAGTATTCCACATATGCGCTGCCAGCGCACATGGTTTCAACGTCAAAGGGAAATGGCTTGGGCGCTGAACTTGTGATTGGCTGTGGAGTTTTGAACACCTTGTGTAGGGAGCTCCATGTTTGTTGTGCTTGAGTGCTTAAGCTGCTTGATTCCATCCCACTGGTCTCAAAGTGCATTGGAACGAATGTGACCAAATAGGGTTTCATAGATAGCTGCCAGGACAGCTGATGGTATGTGAAGTTCATGAGCCAGGTGGAGTTGTTTTGGCATTAAAAGAGCTGTGCTGCTGCTTCGGGCAGTGGGCACTCACCACCAAATTACCTTCCATAAGTGTCATATCCACTTACATACATATGTGCTCCCAGAGCTCTTTGTTTCCACGGCAACGAGAAATGGCTTAGGCACTGAAGTTGTGTTTGGCTGTGGAGATTTGAGAGCATTGAGCGAGGAGCTGCATGTTAGTTGTGTGTGAGTGATCATCATTTTTGCTTAAATCACACTGGGCTCCATGGGCACTTGGACCGCAAGTGACCAAACCGGGTTTCCTAGCTAGCTGACAGGACAGCTCATGGTATGTGAAGTTCATGAGCCTGGTGGAGTTCTTTAGACACTGGCAGATCTGTGCTGCTGCTTCATGCATTGGCCATTCACCACCACACTACCTTCCCTAGCTGTCATATCCACTTAAAGACATATATGCTGCCAGAGCACTTGGTTTCTATGGCAACGGGAAATGGCTTGGGCTCTGAACTTGTCTTTGGCTGTGGAGTTTTGAGCGCCTTGAGTGAGCATCTCCATGTTAGCTTTGTTTGGGTGCTCAATATGCTTCATTCCAACCCACTGGTCTGAAAGTGCATTGGAGCGGAAGTGACCAAACAGGGTTTCCTCGATGCCTGCCAGAACACCTGATGGTATGTGAAGTTCATGAGCCAGGTGGAGTTCTTTTGGCACTGGAAGAGCTGTGCTGCTGCTTCGGGCAGTTGTTTTTCATCAGAGAACCTACATTCTCTTGGTGTCACAGTCAATGTCCCACATATGTGCTGCCACAACACTTGGTTTCCATGGCAACGGGAAATGGCTTGGGCGCTGAACTTGTCTTTGGCTGCGGAGTTTTGAGCGTCTTGAATGAGGAGCTACACATTTGTGGTGTTTGAGTGTTCAACATGCTTGAATCCATCCCACTGGGTCTCAATGGGCTTTGGAGCGGAAGTGACCAAACAGGGTTTCCTAGATAGTTGTCAAGACAGCTGATGGTATGTGAAGTTGATGAGGCAGGTGGAGTTGTTTTGGCACTGGAAGAGCTGTGCTGCTGCTTCGGGCAGTGGCCATTCACCACCAAACTATGTTTTCTATGTGTCACTTCCACTGTTCCACATATGTGCTGCCAGAGCTTTGGTTTCCATGGCAACGGAAAATGGTTTGGGCGCTGAACTTGTGTTTGGCTGTGGAGTTTTGAGCGCCTTGAGTGATGAGCTCCATGTTAGTTTTGATTGGGTGAGCTACATGCTTGATTCCATCCCTCTGGTATCAATGATCTTTGGGCCAGAAGTGACCAAACAGGGTTTCCTAGATTGCTGCCAGGACAGCTGATGGTATGTGAAGCTCATGGGTCAAGTGTAGTTATTTTGGCACCTTAAGAGCTGTGCTGCTCTTTCGGGCAGTGGCCATTCACCACCAAACTACCTTCCTTAGGTGTCATATCCACTTTCAGAAATATGTGCAGTCAGAGCACTTGGTAATCATGGCAGCGGGAAATGGCTTGGGCACTGAACTTGCATTGGCTGTGGATTTTGAGCGCCTTGAGTGATCAGCTGCATGTTAGTTGTGTGTGGGTGCTCAACATGCCTGATTCCATCACAATGGGCTACATGGCATTGGAGCGGAAGTGACCAAACACGGTTTCGTAGATAGCTGCCAGGACATCTGATGGTATGTGAAGTTCATGAGCCAGGTGGAGTTGTTTTGGCACTGGAAGAGCTGTGCTGTTGCTTCGGGCAGTTGCCATTCTCCAACGTACTACCTTCTTGAAGTATCATATCCAGTTTCACACATATGTACTGCCAGAACACTTGGGTTCCATGAAAACGAGAAATGGCTTAGGCGCCTAACTTGTCTTTGGCTGTGAAGTTTTGAGCGCCTTGACCTGGATCTACATGTTAGTTGTTAGTCGGTGCTCAACATGCTTGATTCCATCCCCCTGGGCTCAATGGGTACTTAGCTCGCAAGCGATCAAACAGGGATTCATAGATAGCTGCCAGGACTGCTGATGGTATGTGAAGTTCATGAGTCAAATGTAGTTATATTAGCACTGGAAGAGCTGTGCTGCTGCTTAGGGCAGTGGCCATTCACCACCATACTACCTTCCCATGTGTCACATCCACTGTTCCATATATTTTCTGCCAGAGCACTTGGTTTCCATTTCAGCGGGAAATGTCTTGGGCGCTGAACTTGTCTTTGGCTGTGGAGTTTTGAGCGTCTTGAGTGAGGAGGTGCTTGTTATTTGAGTGTGTGTGATCATCCTGCTTGTTTAAATCACACTGCGCTCCTTTTGCATTTGGACCGCAAGTGACCAAACAGGGTTTCCTAGATAGCTGCCAGGACAGCTTATAGTATGTGAAGTTGATGAGCCAGGTGGAGTTGTTTTGGCACTGGAAGAGCTGTGCTGCTGCTTCGGGCAGTGGCCATTCACCACCAAGCTACCTTCCATAGGTGTCATTTCCATTTACACACATATGTGCTGCTAGAGTACTTGGTTTCCATGGCAACGGGAAATGGCTTGGTCGCTCAACTTGTCTTTGCTGTGGTGTTTTGAGCGCCTTGAGTGATCAGCTGCATGTTAGTTTTGTTTGGCTATTCAAGCTGCTTGATGCCATCACACTTGGCTCAAAGGGCATTGGAAAAGGAAGTGACTAAACGGTGTTTCCTAGATAGCTGCCAGGACAGCAGATGGTATTTGAAGCTCTTGAGCCAGGTGAAGGCGTTTTGGCACTGGAAGAGCTGTACTGCTGCTTCGGGCAGTGGCCATTCACCACCACACTACCTTTCTTAGGTGTCATATCCACTTACACACATATGTGTTGCCAGAGCACTTGGTTTCCATGGCAACGGGAAATATTTTGGGCGCTGAACTTGTCTTTTGCTGTGGTTTTTTGGGCACCTTGCGTGAGGAGTTCCATGTTAGTTGTGTTTTGGTGCTCAACCTGGTTGATTCCATCACGCTGGGCTCAATGGGCATTTTAGCGCAAGTGACCAAATAGGGTTTCCTAGATAGCTGCCAGGACAGCTGATGTTATGTGAAGTTGATGAGCCAGGTGGAGTTGTTTTGGCACTGGAAGAGCTGTGCTGCTGCTTCGGGCAGTTGCCATTGAGCAGCACACTACGTTCCATAGGTGTCATATACTCTGTTCCACATGTGTGCTGCCAGAGCACTTGGTTTCCATGGCAACAGAAAATGGCTTGATCGCTGAATTGTTTGTTGATGAAGTTTTGAGCACCTTGAATGAGCAGCTCCATGTTAGTTGTGTTTGGGTGCTCAAGCTGCTTAATTCCATCACACAGGGCTCAATGGGCATTGGAGCGCAAGTGTCCAAATATGGTTTACTAAATAGCTGCTAGGACAGCTGATGATATGTGAAGTTGATGAACCAGGTGTGCAGGCCCCGGTCTCCCAAGGATTAACTCCACAGCTTAGCTTGTTTCTCAGAGGGTAACATGATGGGCAATTTTGGCCTGATACATCTAGCCACTGGCTTAACCGCAAGTTCCTGCTTCTCATTTGTCAAGTCATCAGCCAAGGGATTGGATAAACACTGGGAGGAACTCAAGGGATTTAGGGTGGAAACTAGAGGATTGGATAAATACTGGTAGGAAATCAAGGGATTTAGGGTGGCCACTACTGGGAGGAACTCGAGGATTTAGACTGGCCACTTGAGGACTGGATAAACACTGCGAGGAGCTAGAGAAATTATTAAAGAAAGCCTGGAGTTGCAATAAAGATCAATCTGTCATCGATCGGCATTCGGTGTACTGCGTGTTGTCTTGTTTTGTCTCTCTGCGTATTGTCTTTTTTGTAACCCTAGTCCCTCCGCTCGGCTTGGGTTACGTGGCGAGATGGGCATTGCCAACATCTGGAGGTCCCACCGAGATTGAGAAAGAGAGGATACGATGAAGGGTCTTCCCGGGAAGCTGGCCAGGTGATTTAGGTAAGTGGGACGTATTGTAAGTCTCTCTTAAACTGGTAGGAGAGGGAGTTTCATTTTGAAATATACTCAGGTTTTAGTTTTATTTTGAAGTACAGTTAGGTTTTAGACTTATTTTGAAATATAACTAGGTTTTAGATTTATTTTATAAGTTTTTGTTTTATTTTGAAGTATAGTCAGGTTTTAGATTTATTTTGAAGTATAGTTAGGTCTTGGTGTTTAATTTATCCGGTGAAAAGGACTATAAAATGGGTTCTGCCTTCTCCCAGGATAAATTGGCCACCGAGCTTGAAGAAGTTCTGCATCAGCTGGGGATGCCAGTTAAATTTAAAATGATTAGAAATTTTGTTAAAGCCATTCAATCTAGCAGTCCTTGGTTTAGTGTTTCAGGCAACTTAAATATTCCCGATTGGGAACAGGTTAAGGCCAATTTACAATCCTGTTTACAAAAAGAGCCAGATAATCCCCATTGTTAACTTTTTTTTGTGGCGCTTAGTCCGTGATTCATTATTTACTGATAAAGTGAAAGTTGAGAAACAGTTAAGAGAAGTACAGACTACTTTTGAAGCAATCCAGGGGCGGGAAGTTCTACGGTCCTTGGAAGCCTGGAATGAGGCGACCTTGAGTGAGACCGCCCCGAGTGAGACCTCTTCTTTAGAGGAGAATGAGGTCTCTTCTTTAGAGGAGACTGAAGCCTCTTCTTCAGATGAGAACGAGGCCTCTTCCTCGGAAGAGAGTGAGGACAAACGAAATGAGGAGGTTTTCTTAAAGCGGAAAATTAAGGATAAAGAGAAGGTTTTCTTAAAGCGGGAAATTAGGGCCATTAAAAGAAAGTTAAAGAAAGCAGGAATAGGTGCACATTCCTCTGGCAAGTTGTCCAGTTCAAGACCACTACCATATGTCCCTAATTTTGTGACCCCTACCGCTTCTCCTGAGGAGGAAGCCACGGGCCATTCACCCAATAATTACCACACGCGGCCATGGAGTGACGGCCTCACTGATCAGCCTATGGGTGGGGTTCGATGCTTCCCTGTAATAGAGGTCTCAGTTCGAGGAGGTTCCCCTCACCGGGAGCATCAGCCCCTTCAATTTAAAGACCTCAAGAATGTAAAGCAGGCTGTTAAAGATTATGGTGCCCAGGCACCCTTTACTCTTGCACTCATAGAATCTTTTTTGAGTTTGAATCTTACTCCTACTGATTGGATGCGATTGAGCCGCTCGGCTCTCGATGGTGGCGACTTTCTCCTATGGAGAGGGGACTTTCAAGATAGGTGCAGATTTTTTTGCTGAGCAGAACGCGGCTGGGGGACACGCTGATCGGAGCCTTGAAATGCTTACTGGCACTGGACCTTTTGAGGGCATCCAACAACAAGTTAATTATGACTTAGGAGTTTATGCACAGATAGCAAATGCAGCCCTTGGAGCCTGGAAGGCCTTACCTAATGCTAATACAGGAGACCAGCTCTCCAAGGTCTTGCAAGGCCCTACAGAACCTTTTCAAGAATTTGTGGACCGTATTATGCAGGTTGCTACTAAGATCTTTGGTAACGTGGAACCAGCAATGCCAGTAATTAAGCATATAGCCTTTGAGAATGCTAATAAATATTGCCAGGATGCTCTCATGTCCCACAGAGATAAGTCCCTGCATGATTATCTTAAAATTTGCACACATATTGACTCCACCCATGCCATTGGGCAAGTGATAGCAGCCGCTGTTCAACACCCTCAGCCCCACCCTAGAGCGACTCCCAAAACCTGTTTCAGATGTGGACAGCCTGGACATTTTAAAAAACAGTGCCCCAAAATTCTGCGACAAGGAAGATCACCCCCGCAATCCTTGCAGGCCCCAAATCTTTGTCCAAGATGACATAAAGGCTATCATTGGAGCAGTGATTGTAGGTCCAGATATGATGCCCAAGGCAATCCCCTATCGGGAAACGGGGTCAGGGGCCCGCCCCAGGCCCCCCAACCTCAGGTGTATGAAGCCCAGCAGACACCTGTAACTTACGGAACAGCGCAGACTCCTTTCAGAGTCCCTTTCCCATGGCGAGGAACACCGACATTTCAACCCTCCTCAGAGCAACACCAGGTAGCGCAGGACTGGACCTCTGTGCCACCTCTGGAGAGGTATTGACCCAGCTCCTGGGGCCCCAACGGATAAAAACAGGAGTCAGGGGCCTCTTGCCTATGAATACCTTGGGCCTGATCCTAGGAAGAAGTAGTGCTACTATGCATGGAATCAGAGTACTCCCAGGAGTGATAGATGAGGATACTCCCGAAGAAATAGAAGTCATGGCAGAATCAGCCAAAGGCACTATAATCATTCCACCAGGAGCTAGATTGTCCAGCTGATCTTGATCCCCAAGGTTCCAACTGACAACCCCATTCTTAAGAGAGATAGACAAGGAGGATTTGGAGATTCTGGCCCCTTAGCATGTTGGATCTCCGACATGCAAACCCGACCCACCTTACAGTTAGAGATAGAAGGGAGAAAATTCACAGGTTTACTTGATACCGGGACTGACAGTACAGTTATATCCCAGGCACAGTGGCCAAGTTCCTGGCCATTAGAGGCCACCCCAACCATTTTCCAAGGGATAGGAACATCTCAGCCACAGAAAAGCGCCAGGTTGTTAAGGTGGAAGGATCAAGAGGGGCATTCAGGAGTTTTCCAGCCATATGTCTTACCACATATTCCCATCAACCTGTGGGGACGAGATTTGTTGAGTGCCATGAATGTTGTATTGACCTCTCAGCCTGTGCCAAATATGCTTAATAGACAGGCATATTTTCCTGGAAAAGGTTTGGGCAGACATCTTCAAGGTGACCCCCAACCAGTCTGTAACAGGGTTAAAAATTAGAGGCTGCAATTGAATTGGTAAAGGAACAGCTTGAGAGAAATTAAAAGAATCCCATTGTTTACAGGCCTTTGCCTATATTTTAATATAACTCACAAAACAGGCATCCCTTATAATCCTCAGGGTCAAGCCATTGTTGAACGTGCCAACCGCACCCTTAAAGTTTATCTAGAAAAAATAAAGAAGGGGGATGTGGCCGAGCATTGCAGCTCACCCCATTCCTTACTGGCATCTGCCATCTATGTGCTAAATTTTTTAACTGTCACTAATGATGTAGCTCCTGCAGAGTGCCATTGGCTTCGCCCTGCTAATGAGAATAAAGGCCAAGTAAAATGGAAAGATCTGGCCACAAATAAATGGCGAGGACCAGATCCAGTACTAACGTGGGGGCGAGGCTCCGTTTGTGTTTTTCCCCAGGATGAAGAAACACCTAGATGGGTTCCCGAGAGACTTATACGGCAAATCTCCTTGGCTCCAACTCAGCATGATCCCACTCCTAATGATGTTCTTGAAGGATAGGAGACCCTGACAGCAGTGGTGCAACTTCCTGGTATCCTGCCCATGGGAAACGCAGATCTCCAGCTGCTCCCTGATTTACCATCATATATGTGTTACCCCTGTGAAATGGCATTTAACTGGCAGCATGGATGTTTTAGGAACAAAGCGGAATCTTGGCCATGGGGCTGATGGTCATAGCCATGATTGCAGTACTGTTTACTCTTCTTTGCCGCCTATGCAGGAAACAAGCCTGGGAGCAGGTCATTATTTGACAAACCATGATGGCTTTAGGTGTGGAAAACCCTAGTGCTGAACATGGTGTGATGGACAGCCAGAGACGGGTAAGATCTGGCAGAGCTGATGACCACCTAAGACAGGGATTCCCCAGATGGGGCTCACCAAGACGGGTAAGGCGTCAACTGACTGCTGGACAACCTAAGACAGGCGTTACTTAAAAAAAAACGAAAAAAGGGGGACATGCAGGCCCCAGTCTCCCAAGGATTAACTCCACAGCTTAGCTTGTTTCTCCGAGGGTAACAGGATGGGCAATTTTGGCCTGAAACATCTAGCCACTGGCTTAACCGCAAGTTCCTGCTTCCTATTTGTCAAGTTATCTGCAAAGGGATTGGATAAACACTGGGAAAAACTCAAGGGATTTAGGGTGGCCACTACTGGGAGGAACTCGAGGATTTAGAGTGGCCACTTGAGGACTGGATAAACACTGGCCGGAGCTAGGGAGAGTATAAAAGAAAGCCTGGAGTTGCAATAAAGATCAATCTGTCATCCATCGGCATTCGGTGTACTGGGTGTTGTCTTGTTTTGTCTCTCTGCATATTGTCTTTTTTGTAACCCTAGTCCATCCGCTCTGCTCGGGGTACGTGGCGACGCGGGTGTTGCCAACAAAGTGGAGTTGTTTTGGCACTGGAAGAGCTGTGCTGCTGCTTCGGACAGTAGCCATTCACCACCACACTAACTTCCCTAGGTGTCATATCCACTTTCAGAAATATGTGCTGCCAGAGCACGAGGTTTCCGTGGCAACGGGAAATGGCTTGAGTGCTAAACTTGTCTTTGCCTGTGGAGTTTTGCGCGCCTTGAGTGAGGAACTTCATGTTAGTTGTGTGTGGGTGCTCAACCTGCTTGATTCCATCCCTCTGGCCTCAAGGGGCATTTGATCAGAAGTGATGAAAAAGGTTTTCCTAGATAGCTGTCTGGACAGCTGATGGTATGTGAAGTTGGTGAGCCATGTGGAGTTGTTTTGGCACTGGAAGGGCTGTGTTGCTGCTTCGGGCAATGGCCACTCACCCCCACACTACCAGCCCTAGGGGTCAAAACCACTTACAGACGTATATGCTGCCACAGTACATGGTTTCCATGGGAACGGGAAATGGCTTGGGCACTGAACATGTCCTTGTCTGTAGAGTTTTGAGCGCCTTGAGTGGGCAGCTCCATGTTCATTTTGTTTGAATGCTCAATATGCTTGATTCCATCACACTGGGCTCAATGGGCATTGGAGCGGAAGTGACCAAGCAGGGTTTCCTAGTTAGCTGCCAGGAAAGCTGATGGTATGTGAATTTGATGAGTCAGGTGGAGTTTTTTCGGCACTGGAAGAGCTGTGCTGAAGCTTCAGACAGTTGAAATTCACCACCACACTACCTTTCTTAGGTGTCATATCAAGTTTCAGACATATGTGCTGCCAGAGCACTTGGTTTCCATGGCAATGGGAAATGGCTTGAGCGCTGATCTTGTCTTTGGCTGTGGAGTTTTGAGCACCTTGAGTGAGGAGCTCCATGTTAGTTGTGTGTGTGATCATCCTGCTTGATTCCATCCCACTGGGCTCCTAGGGCATTTGGACTGCAAGTGACCAAACAGGGTTTCCTAGATAGGTGCCAGGAGCTGATGGTATGTGAAGTTTATGAGCTAGGTGGAGTTGTTTTGGCACTGGAAGAGCTTTGCTGTTGCTTAAGCAGTTGTCATTCTTCAGCACACTACCTTCCTTAGGTGTCATATCCACTTTCACACATGTGTGCAATCAGAGCACTTAGTTTCCATGGCAACGGGAAATGGCTTGGGCGCTGAACTTGTCTTTGGCTGTGGAGTTTTGAGTGCCTTGAGTGAGGAGCTCAATGTTAGTTGCGTTTCGGACTCAACCTGCTTGATTCCATCCCACTGGGCTCAATGGGTATTTGACTGCAAGTGACCAAACAGGGTTTCCGAGATAGCTGCCAGGAAAGCTGATGGTATGTGAAGTTCATGAGCGAGGTGGAGTTGCTTTGGCACTGGAAGAGCTGTGCTGCTGCTTCGGTCAGTGGCCTTTCAACACCACTCTAACTTCCTTAGGTGTCATATCCACTTTCAGACATATGTGCTGCCAGAGCACTTGGTTTCCATGACAGCGGGAAATGGCTTGGGCGCTGAACTTGTCTTTGGCTGTGGAATTTTGAGCGACTTGATTGAGCACATTCGTGTTAGTTTTTGAGGGTGTTCAAGCCGCTTGATTCAATCACGCTGGGCCCAACGGGCATTTGACCAAAAGTGACCAAACAGGATTTCCTAGATAGCTGACAGGACAGCTGATGGTATGTGAAGTTGATGAGCCAGGTGGACTTGTTTTGGCACTGGAAGAGCTGTGCTGTTGATTCGGGCAGTTGCAATTTACCACCACTCTACCTTCCATAGGTGTCATATCCACTTTCACACATATGTGCTGCCAGAGCACTTTGTTTCCATGGCAACGGGACATCGCTTGGGCGCTGAACTTGTCTTTGGCTGTGGAGTTTTGAGCGCCTTGAGTGAGGAGCTCCATGTTAGTTTTGTGTGGATGCCCAAGCTGCTTGATTCCATTACATTGTGCCCAACGGGCATTTGACCAGAATTGACGAAACAGGGTTTCCTAGATAGCTGCCATGACAGCTGATGGTATGTGAAGTTCATAAGCCAGGTGGAGTTGTTTTGGCACTGGAAGATCTGGGTTGCTGTTTAAGGCAGTGGCCATTCACCACCACACTACCTTCCATAGGTGTCATATTCACTTCTGTACATATGTGCTGCCAGAATACTTGGTTTCCATGGCAATGGGAAATTTCTTCTGTGCTGAACTTGTGTTTGGCTGTGGAGTTCTGAACGCATTGAGTGAGGAGCTCCATGTTAGTTTTGTTGGGTGCTCAAACTGCTTGATATCATCCCACTCGTCTCAATGGGCATTTGACTGCAAGTGACAAAACAAGGTTTCCTAGATAGCTGCCAGGACAGCTCATGGTATGTGAACTTGATGAGTCTGGTGGAGTTGTTTTGGCACTGGAAGAGCTGTGTTGCTGCTTCGGGCAGTTGCCATTCACCACCACTCTACCTTTCTTAAGGGTCATATCCACTTTCAGACATATGTGGTACCAGAGCACTTGCTTTCCATGAGAGCAGAAAATGGCTAGGGCGCTGAACTTGCCATGGCTTTGGAGTTTTGACCGCCTTGAGTGAGCAGCTCCGTGTTGGTTTTCTGTTGGTGTTTAAGCTGTATGATTTCATCACGCTAGGCTCAACAGGCATTAGACCGGAAGTGTCCAAACAGTGTTTGCTAGATAGCTGTCAGGACAGCGGATGGTTTGTGAAGTTGATGAGGCAGGTGGAGTTTTTTTGCACTGGAAGAGCTGTGCTGCTGCTGCTTAGAGTTGAAATTCACCACCACACTACCTTCCTTAGTTGTCATATCCACTTTCACACATATGTGCTGCCAGAGCACTTTGTTTCTATGTCAACGGGAAATGGCTTGGGCGATGAACTTGTCTTTGGTGAAGGATTTTTGAGTGCCTTGAGTGAAGAGCTCCATGTTATTTTTGTGTGGGTGCTCAAGCTGCTTGAATCCATCCCCCTGGACCCAACGTTCATTTGACCTCAGGTGACGAAACAGGATTTCCTAGATAGCTGCCTGGACAGCTGATGGTATGTGAAGTTCATGAGCCTGGTGGAGTTGTTTTGGCACTGGAAGAGCTGTGCTGCTGCTTCGGGCTGCGGTCATTCACCACCACACTGTGTTCTCTATGTTTCACATCCACTGCTCCACATATGTGCTGCCAGAGCACATGGTTTCCATGGCAGTGTGAAATGGCTAGGGCGCTCAACTTGTCTTTGAATGTGGAGTTCTGAGCGCCTTGAGTGAGGTGCTACACGTTAGTTTTGTTTCGGTGTTCAAATGCTTGATTCCATCCCACTGGGCTCAATGGGCATGAGACCGCAAGTGACCAAGCAGCGTTTCCTAGATAGCTGCCAGGACAGCTGATGGTATGTGAAGTTCATGACGCAGGTGGAGTTGTTTTGGCACTGGAAGAGCTGTGCTGCTGCTTCGGAGAGTTGAAATTCACGAGCACACTACATTCCTTCGGTGTCATATCCACTTTCACACATATGTGCTGCCAGAGCACTTGGTTTCCATGGCAACGGGAAATGGCTTTTGGGCAATGAACTTGTCTTTGAATTTGGAGTTTTGAGTTCCCTTAGTGAGGAGCTCCATGTTAGTTTTTTGTGGGTGCTAGAGCTGCTAGTTTCTATCACACTTGGCTCCATGGGCATTGGAGCGGAGGTGACCAAACAGGGTTTCCTAGAGAGCTGCCAGAACAGCTGATGGTATGTGAAGTTCATGAGGCAGGTGGAGTTGTTTTGGCACTGGAAGAGCTGTGTTGCTGCTTCGCGCAGTTTGCGTTCACCACAAAACTGTGTTCTGTGTGTGTCACAACCACTGTTCCACATATGTGCTGCCAGAGCACATGGTTTCCATCACAACGGGAAATGGCTTGGGCGCTGAACTTGTCCTTGGCTGTGGAATTTTGAGCGGCTTGAGTGAGGAGGTCCATGTGAGTTGTGTTTGGGTGCTGAACATGACTGATTCCATCCCACTGGACTTAAACATCATTGGATCACAAGTGACCAAACAGGGTTTCCTAGATAGCTGCCAGGACAGCTGATGGTATGTGAAGTTCATGAGCCTGGTGGAGTTGTTTTGGCCCTGGAAGAGCTGTGTTACTGCTTCGGGCAGTGGCAATTCACCACCACACTACCTTCCATAGGTGTGATATCCACTTAGAGACATATATGTGCTGCCAGAGCACTTGGTTTCCATGGCAAGGGGAAATGGCTTGGGTGCTGAACTTGTCTTTGAATGTGGAGTTCTGAGCGCCTTGAGTGAGGAGCTACACTTTAGTTTTGTTTCGGTGGAGAAATGCTTGATTCCAATCCACTGGGCTAAATGGGCATTTGACCGCAAGTGACCAAACAGGGTTTCTTAGATAGCTGCACGACAGCTGATGGTATGTGAAGTTCATGAGCCAGGTGGAGTTCTTTTGGCACTGGAAAAACTGTGCTGCTGCTTCGGGCAGTGGCCATTCACCACCACACTGTGTTCTGTTGTTAAACCCGAGTGGGCAGGTGCCAGGGGCCCCTCACCCCCGGAAAAACGGAGTCCTCCTGCAGACAGGAGACAGGAGACCAAGAGATGCAATCACGCGTGAGGCAAGGTTTATTTCACACGGGCTCGTGGACGCTCCCGCGCGTTTTAGCAGGGAGTCGCGCCGAGCCGCACAAGCTAGGACTTTTTATAGGATATGGGAAGCAGGAAGCGGGGTTACAGAAGCAGATGTATAGTTACAGGGATCTCATTGGCACCTTTAAGTTACACAAGGCTATGATTGGTACAGGAGTTGCCCTTGCTCAAAGTAGTCTTCAAGAATGGCTCAATGTCTGAGAAATGGAAACTTATCTTTCTTTTGTAAAAATGGAAACTTGGGAAACTGAAGCTTACTGTTCCTAGCTCTTGGAAAGCACCCAACGGCTCCTAGCTCTCTATCTTGCAAGGTCTTCTGCCGCTCCTTATCTCACAAGGTCTTCTGCCTGCAGGCATCCTACTGACCCTTTTTTTGCTGGAGCTAAATTTGGGCTCTACATTCCCACCTTTTCTTTTGGGCATGAGGCAAATCATTGACTCAAGTTGCTTCTTGTTCTGGCCTGAGTGCTTGATACTGGTTTGTTAGTATAGAAGTCTGGATCACTGACAATCTTTCTCTTATGAACCATACTAGTCTATTGATAATATATGGCCCAATGGTTAGGAGCAAAAACAGAATGATGAGTGGTCTCAGTAGTGAAGAGATTAAGGTAGTCAGCCAGGGTGAGTGGTTAAACACTTCTTCGAACCAGCCCTGTTGGGCCTCAAATTCTCTCTGTCTCTGGTCTAGTCTTTCTCTCAGTTTATCTAATGTCTCAGTAACTATGCCTGTTTGATCCGTATAAAAACAACACTTTTCTTTTAGGGCTGCACACAATCCTCCTTCTTTTAGAAAAAGCAGGTCTAATCCTCGTCTATTTTGTAACACCACTTCAGATAAGGAAGTTAGAGAGTCCTTGAGGACCCGTACTGACTTTTCTAGAGCCCTTAAATCTTCATCCATTGTCTCATGGAGGAACTGAAGCTGGTCTGTACGGTGCAGGGCTGTTGCCCCAGTTTATATGCCGGCTGCGACTCCTCCTGTTTTTAATAAAATGGCTAAGGTCAAGGAAACAGGCTCTCGTTTGATCCGGTTGGGATGCTCGTAGGCTGTAAGAATAGCATTGGAGGAATAGTAAGTCATCCTGGGCCACAATCGTACAAGCACACAAAAATCACTGGTAAGATTAAGAATCCTAGCTGAAACACAAGGAGTTAACCCGGTGTTACAAGCCCAATGGGTTCCTTCAGGTGGGGTCAAGTAGTAATCTCCAGGCCTTACCTGGAGAGAGGCATTACAAAGACTCAGTCTCTTAGGTGCTTTACCAATACATAACCCTTTATTTGTGACCTCAGTCAGAGTCAGCTCATGATCCTTCACAGAGCAGGCTGGGGGAGGCGAAGAGTGGGTGGAAGGCTCTAGACTCACAGCGATGCCTTAATAATATGGAGGACTTGGGCTTAAACACAGCCAACAGTCTTTAGCACGATCGGGATCTGAAGCATTCAAAGCTAAATATGCCCCCTTGATTAATTTCAACAGGCGATTTCCGGTGCCTCCGGGAATAGGGGGTGAAGTAACAGCTATGCTAGGAGTGGAAGTGGGCGGTGCTGGAGGAGGCTCATGTAATCTGGAAGTGGGCGGTGCTGGAGGAGGCTCATGTAATCTGAATGGGCCCCTCTGATGTGCCAAAATGAAGTTCGGTCCAATGGACTGTGGGAGCCCTTGATTTAGGTGTAGTTTGATCTTGAAGAGAAGCCCTTGATCCTCCCCTGATTTGTACAGACGTAGTCCCCAGGTTCTACCTGTCAGCCAAGCCAAATGGCTTTTTTTACCTTTGGCGGTGAAGGTGACATTTAATTGATTACAAGATGAGGGATTAAAGGTAGCCCTGGTCACTTGTATGTAGTCATTACTTGTCTTAGGTATTCAGTATCCTGTCCCCGTAGTCTCACAGTCCCATGTTTTACAATAGTAGGACTCTGTTCCCCACAAGCAGGGCGTCTGCGGTCCTCTCAAGGACACACATAAAAAGGTTTGTCTCTAAGGGACCGCCTGAGCAAGGGGTTATAACAGCGGGCTAGGTTAGGGAGAAAGCCCGAAGGGCCCCGCCCTCTGAAATTGGAAGGGCAGAATGTCGAGGCTGAGGCAGGGTCTTTATCACTGGCACCCCAATTCTCCAGGCCGGCCACTAGCTGGCAAAGATCAGGGTATAGATTTGGCCACCAAGTTCCTATGGGATGTCGGTCTGACTGTACCTCCCATGTTATCTTACCGGTAGCAGAAATCACCTGCCAAGTTTGTAATTGTGGCAGGTGAGGGCTACTGCATACAAAAGCAACGCAGAAAATTAGGCACGCGATAGTCTTATCTTTAAAGGGTTTTGAGTGCGCTGGACTTTCCATTGCGAAGGTGGAGTGTTGGCGTTCGGGGATTCGGGTCTGGTTGCCTTGACGTGAGAAGCGTGGATCCACGACGCAATCCCGTCTACCTTCAAAGTGGTGGGAGTGGTGAGAAGGACAGTGTAGGGTCCTTTCCAACGCGGTTCCAGCGTCCCGGACTGATGTCGGTGAACCCAGACAGTATCTCCAATCTTATAGGGGTGTGGCACCGTAGGGGATGTCTGGGCGTCCTGATAGGCAGCGGCCAGGGGCCCCCAGATGTCCTGGTGCACCAGTTGTAGCGCCCTCAGATGTGCCTGGAGTGGCGTCACCTGAGTTTGGTTAGAAATAAAATCATTACAAAAATTTATAAGGGGAGTGGGTGCACCATATAAAATCTCAAATGGGGTTAGGCCAAGCAGGCCAGGGGTGTTCCTGGCCCGGTAGAGTGCCAATGGCAGGGACTGTACCCAGTCTTTAATGCCAGTTTCAAGCGTTAATTTGGTCAGAGCCTCCTTGATTGTTCTATTCATTCTTTCTACCTGTCCTGAGCTCTGGGGTCGATATGCACAATGAAGTTTCCAATTGATCCCCAGTGTCTTGGCCACTGACTGACTTACCTGGGAGACGAAGGCAGGCCCGTTGTCCATCCCTATTATTTGTGGTATTCCATATCGTGGGAAGATTTCTTCTAGTAGTTTCTTAACCACCACATTGGCCGTCTCGTTCTTGGTGGGAAAGGCTTCTGCCCATCATGAGAAGGTGTCTACAAAGACTAGAAGGTATTTGTAACCATACATCCCTGGCTTAATTTCAGTAAAGTCTATTTCACAATGTTTTCCTGGTCTATGCCCTCTTAGTCTAGCTCCCAATGCCGGTTTTTCCCGGCTGGGGTTGACAAGGGTGCAGGCATTACAGTTATCAACAGTCTTCTGCAAGAGTGCCGTTTTACATGGGATGTAGGTGGCTACCTCTTCTTGTTGTAAAACTGACTTCATCTTCTTGACACCTAAATGAGTGAGTCTGTGAATTTGGTCAATCAACTGCTCGGCCACTGCGAGGGGCATCACACGTCTACCTTGATGAACCCAGACCTCTTCCTCTGGGTCGAAATTGGCCTGTAGTCCCTGGACTATATCCAGGTCCTGCTCCGAATATTCCCATTTGGGTTGGGCCTCTGGAGTCTCAGAGCAGGGATCTCTGGTGACTAGGACTTGAGGCCCCGTTGCTGCCTCTCGAGCCATAGCGTCCGCTAAACGGTTTCCTTTCGCCACCAGGCTATCTCCTTTTTCATGTCCTGGACAGTGTATGATACTTAAGGCCTTTGGAAGAAACAAAGCTTTTAGCAGTTCAATAATTTCTTGTCTATTTTTAACAGTTTTTCCCTCAGACGTTAACAGCCCTCTCCTCCGGTATATTTCTCCATGAATGTGGGCAGTAGCAAAGGCGTATCTACTGTCTGTGTATACATTAAGTCTCTTACCTTCCGCCAATTGAAGGGCTTTCGTCAAGGCAATTAGCTTCGCTCGTTGGGCTGACATCCCTTGCGGTAGGGCGCCAGCCCAAACCACCTGAGAATTGGTAGTCACCGCTGCTCCAGCCCTCCGTTCTCCATTGGCGATGAAGCTACTCCCATCCGTGAACCAGGTGAAATCTGCTCCCGACAGAGACTGGTCCAGCAGGTCTGGTAGGGTGCCATGAACTTCAGCCAGGACTTACTGACAATCATGAGGATCGCTGGTGGCCTCATGGGGTGTTGGCAATAGGGTGGCAGGGTTGAGGGTAGTGACTGGCCCAAACCGAATTCTATCAGTATCCAACAGCATTGACTGGTAGTGAGTCAGTCTAGCATTGGATACCCATCTCTCCGGAGGCTGTCGAATGAGGGATTCAACAGCGTGGGGCGTCAACACACTCAGGTGCTGCCCCAAAGTCAGTTTGGTGGCATCCTTAACAAGCACTGCCACTGAGACCACCATCCTGAGACACGGGGGCCACCCAGCAGCCACTGGGTCCAGTTTCTTGGATAAGTAGGTGACAGGGTGCCTCCAAGGTCCAAGTCGTTGAGTAAGGACTCCCTTGGCATATCCCCCTCGTTTATTCAGGAAGAGTTCAAAGGGCTTGGTTAGATAGGGAGTCCTAATGCCGGGGAAGAGAGCAATTCCTTTTTGATCCTGTCAAACGCCCCCTGCTGCTCTGGGGTCCATTCGAAGGGAGTCTCGGATTTTAGCAGTGGGTAAAGGAGGGCCGCCAATTCGGCGAACCCCGGGATCCACAATTGGCAGAACCCGGCGGTGCCAATGAATTATCGTAATTGGCGGCGGTTCTGAGGCACAGGGATGTTGCAAATAGTTTCTTTCCGTGCCTCAGTTAGCCACCGTTGTCCTTCTTTTAGTTTGTAACCTAAGTAAGTCACTTCCTGTTGGCAAATCTGGGCCTTCTTGACTGAGGCCCGATATCCCAAATGCCCCAATGTCTCTAAAAGACTGTGTTCTGTATTGGTCACATCCACTTTCAAACATATGTGCTGCCAGAGCACTTGGTTTCCATGGCAATGGGAAATGGCTTCGGCGCTGAACTTGTCCTGGTTATGGATTTTGAGCGACTTGAGTCAGCAGGTCCATGTTAGTTTTGTGTGGGTGCTCAAGCAGCTTGATTCCATCCCACTAGGCCCAATGGGCTTTTGACCGGAAGTGACCAAACAGGGTTTCCTAAATAGCTGCCAGGAGAGATGATGGCATATGAAGTTCATGAGCCAGGTGGACTTGTTTTGGCAATGGAAGAACTGTGCTGCTGCTTCAAGCAGTGGCCATTGACCATCACACTACCCTCCTTAAGGGGGCATATCCAGTTTTAGACATATATGCTGCCAGAGCACTTGGTTTCCATGGAAACGGGAAATGGCTTAGGTGCTGAACTTGCCTTTGGCTGAGGAGTTTTTAGCGCCTTGAGTTAGCGGCTCCATGTTAGTTGTGTTTGGGTGCTCAAGCTGCTTGATTCGATCACACTAGGCCAAACTGGCATTTGACCAGAATTGACAAAATAGGGTTTCGTAGATAGCTGCCAGGACAGCTGATGGTATGTGAAGTTCATAAGCTTGGTGGAGTTGTTTTGGCAGTGAAAGAGCTGAGTTGCTACTTCAGGCAGTGTCCATTCACCACCACAATAGCTTCCCTAGTTGTCACATCTACTTTCACACATATGTGCTGCCAGAGCACTTGGTTTCCATTGCAACCGGAAATGGCTTGGGCCCGGAACTTGTCTTTGGCTGTGGAATTTTGTGCGCCTTGTGTGAGGAGCTCCATGTAAGTTCTGTGTGCGTGCTCAACATGCTTGATTCAATCCCACTGGTCTCAACGGGCATTGGATCATAAGTGACCAAACAGGCTTTCCTAAATAGCTGCAGCACAGCTGATGATATGTGAAGTTGATGAGCCAGGTGGAATTGTTTTGCACTGGAAGAGCTCTTTGCTGCTTCGGGCAATATCCACTCATAACCACACTACCTTCCATAACTGTCAATTCCACTTACACACATATGTGCTGCCAGAGCACTTGGTTTCCATGGAAACGGGAAATGGCTTGGGCGATGAACTTGCCTTTGGCTGCGGAGTTTTGGGCGCCTTGAGGAGGAGCTCCATGTTAGTTGTCCGTGTGTGATCATCCTGCTTGTTTAAATCACAATGGGCTGCATGGGCATTTCAACCGGAAGTGACCAGACACTGTTTCCTAGATAGCTGCCAGGACAGCTGATGGTATGTGAAGTTCCTGAGCCAGGTGGAGTTGTTTTGGCACTGGAAGAGCTGTGTTGCTGCTTCAAGGCAGTGGCCATTTACCACCACACTAACTTCCATTGGTGTCATATCCACTTAGATACATATATGTGCTGCCAGAACACTTGGTTTCCATGGCAGTGGGAAATGTCTTAGGCGATGAACTTGTCTTTGGCTGTGAAGTTTTGAGCGCCTTGAGTGAGGAGCTCCATGTTAGTTGTGTGTCTGTGCTCAACATGCTTATTTCCGTCCGACTGGTCACTAAGGCCATTGGACCGCAAGTAACCAAACATGGTTTCGTAGATAGCTGCCAGGACAGCTGATGGTATGTGAAGTTCATGACGCAGGTGGAGTTGTTTTGGCACTGGAAGAGCTGTGCTGCTGCTTCGGGCAGTGGCCATTCACCACCAATTTATCTTCCATAGGTGTCATATGCAGTTTCAGACATATGTGCTTCCAGAGCACTTGGTTTCCATGGCAACCTGAAATGGCTTGGGCGCTGAACAAGTCTTTGGCGATGGAATTTTGAGCGCCTTGATTGAGCAGGTCCATGTTAGTTGTGTTTGGGTGCTCAAGCTGCTTGATTAAATCACACTGCACCCAACAGGCATTTGACCGGAAATGGCCAAACAAGGTTTCCTAGATAGCTGCGAGTACAGGTGATGGTATGTGAAGTTCATAAGCCAGGTGGAGTTGTTTTGGCGCTGGAAGAGCTGTGTGGCTGCTTCGGACAGTTGTCATTCTCCACCACACTATGTTCTCTATGTGTCACATCCACTGTTCCACATATGTGCTGCAAGAGCACATGGTTTCCATTGTAAGCAGAAATGGCTAGGGCGCTGAACTTTCTTTTGAGGTGGAGTTTTGAGCAACTTGAAGGAGGAGCTCCATGTTAGTTGTGTGTGTGTGATCATCCTGCTTCTTTAAATCACACTGGGCTCAATGGGCATTTGACTTCAAGCGACCAGACAGGTTTTCCTAGATAGTTGCCAGGACAGCTGATTTTATGTGAAGTTGATGAGCCAGGTGAAGTTGTTTTGGCACTGGAAGAGTTGTGTTGCTGCTTCGGGCAGT
This sequence comes from Ochotona princeps, assembly GCF_030435755.1. Classification (NCBI taxonomy): domain Eukaryota; kingdom Metazoa; phylum Chordata; class Mammalia; order Lagomorpha; family Ochotonidae; genus Ochotona; species Ochotona princeps. Next base: position 26,956,296 of record NC_080866.1, on the reverse strand, counting down.
GGCCATTCACCACCAAACTACCTTCCATTGTTGTCACATTCACTGTTCCACATATGTGCTGCCGGAGCACTTGGTTTCCATGCAAACAGGAAATGGCTTGGGCTATGAACTTATCATTTTCGAGGGAGTTTGGCGCTCCTTGAGTGAGCAACTCCATGTTAGTTTTGCGTGGTTGATAGAGCTGCTTGATTCCATCACACTGCGCCCAATCCTCATTGGAGCGCAAGTGACCAAACAGGGTTTCCTAGATTGATGCCAGGACAGCTGATGGTATGTGAAGTTGATGAGCCAGGTGGAGTTATTTTGGCACTGGAATAGTTGTGCTGCTGCTTCGGGCAGTGGTCATTTTTCAGAGAACCTACCTTCCCTTGGTGTCACATTCACTGTTCCACATATGTGCTGCCAGAGGACTTGGTTTGCATGGCAACAGGAAATGGCTTTGAGGCGATGACCTTGTCTTTGGCTGTGGAGTTTTGAGTTCCCTAAATGAGGGGCTCCATGTTAGTTTTTTTGGATGCTCAAGCTGCTTGTTTCTATCACAATTGGCTCCATGGGCCTTGGACCGCAAATGATCAAACAGGGTTTCCTACATAGCTGCCAGGACAGCTGAAGGTATGTGAAGTTGATGAGCCAGGTGGAGTTGTTTTTGCACTGGAAGAGCTGTGCTGCTGCTTCGGGCATTTGCCATTCACCACCAAACTGTGTTCAGTATGTTTCACATTCACTGTTGCACATGTGTGCTGCCAGAGCACTTGGTTTCCATGGCAACGGGAAATGGCTTGGGCGCTGAACTGGTCTTTGGCTGTGGAGTTTTGAGCATCTTGAGAGAGGAGCTCCATGTTACTTGTGTGTGTGTCATCATCCTGCTTGGTTAAATTACAGTGGGGGCTCCAGGTGCATTTGGACTTCAAATGACCAAACAGGGTTTCCTAGATTCCTGCCAGGACAGCTGATGGTATGTGAAGTTCAGGTGTCAGTTGGTGTTGTTTTGGCACTGGAAGAGCTGTGCTGGTGCTTTGGGCAGTTGCCATTCACCACCACTCTACCTACCTTAGGTGTCATATCCACTTTCACACATATGTGCTGCTAGAGCACTTGGTTTCCATGGCAACGGGAAATGGCCTGGGCGCTGAACTTATCTTTGGCTGTGGAATTTTGAGCGCCTTGAGGGAGGACCTCCATGTTAGCTTGGTTTCGGTTCTCAATATTGTTGATTCCATCCCACCGGTCTCAATGGGCACTGCAGCGGAAGTGACCAAACATGCTTTCCTAGATAGGTGCCAGAACAGCTGATGGCATGTGAAGTTCTTAATTTTTTAGGGGGGCACAAAGTGGTTGATTCCATCACTCTGGGCTCAATGGACATTGGAGCGAAAGTGACCAAAATTGCTTTCCTTGAACCTGCCAGGACAGCTGAAGGTTTGTGAAGTTCATGAGCCAGGTGGAGTTGTTTTGGCACTGGAATAGCTGTGCTGCTGCTTCGGGCAGTTGCCATTCACCACCATCCTACCTTCCCTACGTGTCATATCCAGTTTAAGGCATATGTGCTGCCAAGGCACTTGATTTCCATGGCAACGAGTAATGCCTTATCTTGAACTTGTCTTTGGTTGTGGAGTTTTGAGCGCCTTCACTGAACAGCTCCATGATAGTTTTATTTGGGTGCTCAAGCTGCTTGATTAAATCACACTGGGCCCAACACCCATTTGACCGGAATTGACCAAACAAGGTTTCCTAGATAGCTGCCAGTATAGCTGATGGTATGTGAAATTCATGAGCCAGGTAGAGTTGTTTTGGCACTGGAAGAGCTGTGCTGCTGCTTCGGGAAGTTGTCATTCACCACCACACTGGGTTCTCTCTGTTTCACATCCACTGTTCCTCATATTTGCTGCGGGATCACTTGTTTTCCATGGCAACAGTCAATGGCTTGGGCGTCTGACTTGTCTTTTGCAATGGGGTTTTGAGTGCCTTGAGTGGGCAGCTTCATGTTAGTTTTGTGTGGTAGCTCAACATGCTTGATTCCATCCCAGTGGTATCAAAGGGGATTGTCCCGCAAGTGACCAAACAGTGTTTCCTCAATAGCTACCAGGACAGCTAATGGTATGTGAAGTTCATGAGCCAGGTTGAGTTGTTTTGGCACTGGACGTGCTGTGCTGCTGCTTCGGACAGCTTAAATTCAACACCACACTACCCTCCTTAAGAGGGCATATCCACTTTCAAACATATGTGCTGCCAGAGTACTTGGTTTCCATGGCAACGGGAAATGGCTTGGGTGCTGAACTTGCCTTTGGCTGTGGAGATTTGAGTGAATTCAGTGAGGAGCTGCATGTTAGGTTTTTAGGGGGGCACAACGTGGTTGATCCCATCCCCCTGGGCTCAATGGACATTGGAGCGCAAGTGACCAAAATTGCTTTCCTAGATACCTGCCAGGACAGCTGATGGTATGTGAAGTTCATGAGCCAGGTGGAGTTGTTTTGGCACTGGAAGAGCTGTGCTGCTGCTTCAGGCAGTTGGCATTCACCACCACACTACCTTCCATAGGTGTCATATCCAGTTTAAGGCATATGTGCTGCCAGGGCACTTGGTTTCCATGGCAACGGAAAATGGCTTGGGCACTGAACTTGTCTTTCTCTGTGGAATTTTGAGCGCGTTGAGTGAGGAGCTCCATGTTAGTTGTGTGTGTGTGATCAACCTGGTTGTTTAAATCCCACTGGGCTCCATGGGCCTTTTGACCGCAAGTGACCAAACATGGTTTCCGAGATAGCTGAAAGGACAGCTGATGGTATGTGAGGTTCATGAGCCAGGTCGAGTTGTTTTGGCACTGGAAGAGCTGTGCTGCTGCTTTGGGCAGTGGGTATTCACCACCACAATACCTTCCATAGGTGTCATATCGATTTTCAGACGTATGTGCTGCCAGAGCACTTGGTTTTCATGGCAACAGGAAATTCCCCGGGCGCTGAAGTTGTCTATGGCTGTAGAGTTTTGAGCGCATTGAGTGAGGAGCTCCATGTTAGTTGTGTGTGTGTGGGTGCTCAACTTGGTTTTTTCCATCACACTCTGCTCCATGTGCATTGGGACCCCAAGGACCAAAAAGGGTTTCCTAGACAGCTGCTAGGACAGGTGATGATATGGAAAGTTGATGAAAGATGGAGTTGTTTTGGCACTGGGAGAGCTTGCTGCTGTTTCGGGCAGTGGCCATTCACGACCACACTACCTTCGTTAGGTGTCATATCCAGAGTCAGACATATGTGCTGCCAGATCACTTGGTTTCCATGGCAACGGAAAATGGCTTGGGCGATGAACTTGTCTTTGGCTGTGGAGTTTTGAGCGCCTTTAGTGAGCAGCTCCATGTTAGGTTGGTTTCGGTGCTCAATATGCTTGATTGCACCCCACTGGGCTCAAATGGCATTGGAGCACAAGTGACCAAACAGGCTGCTTCAGAGAGTTGATATTCAACACCACACTACCTTCCTAGGTGTCATATCCACTTAGAGACGTATGTTGTGCCAGAGCACTTGGTTTCATGGCAACGGGATTTGGATTGGGCGCTGAACTTGTTTTTGTCTGGGGTGTTTTGAGCACCTTGAGTGAGGAGCTCCATGTCAGTTTTGTGTGAGTGCTCAACCTGCTTGATTCCATCACACGGGGTTCAATGAACATTTGAGAGAAAGTGACCAAATAGTGTTTCCTAGATAGCTGCCAGGACAGGTGATGGTATGTGAAGTTCAGGAGGCAGGTGGAGTTGTTTTGGCACTGGAGGAGCTGTGCTGCAGCTTCGGGCAGTTGTCATTAATCAGAGAACCTACTTTTGCTTCGTGTCACATTCAGTGTTCCAGATATGTGCTGCCAGAGCACTTGGTTTCCATGGCAACGGGAAATGGCTTGGGCGCTGAACTTGTCTTTTTCGATGGAGTTTTAGCAACTTTGTGAGGAGCCCCTTGTTAGTTGTGTGTCTTATCAAGCTGCTGGATTCCATAACAGTGTGCTCCATGGGAATTGGCCAGGAAGTGACCAAACACGGTTTCTAGATTGCTGCCAGGATAGCTGATGGTATGTGAAGTTCATCAATAAGATGGAGTTGTTTTGGGACTGAAAGAGCTGTGCTGCTGCTTCGAACAGTTGAAATTCACCACCACACTATCTTCCTTATGGGTCATATCCAGTTTCAGAAATATGTGCTGCCACAACACTTGGTTTCAATGGCAATGGGAAATGGGTTGGGCGTTGAACTTGTGTTTGGCGATGGAATTTTGAGCGCCTTGAGTCAGGATCAACATGTTAGTTTTGTTTGGGGTCAGTGTACTTGATTCCATCCCCCTGGGCTCAATGGGCGTTTGAGCAGAACTGACCAAACAGGGTTTCCTTGATAGCTGCCAGGACAGCTGATGGTATGTGAAGTTCATGAGCCAGGTGGAGTTGTTTTAGCACTGGAGGAGCTGTGCTGCTGCTTCGTAGAGTTGAAACTCACCACCACAGTACCTTCCCTAGATGTCATATCCACTATTCCACATATGTGCTGCCAGAGAACTTGGTCTCCAAGGCAACGGGAAATGGCTTTTGTGCTGAACTTGTCTTTGGCTGTGGAGTTTTGAGTGCCTTGAGTGAGGAGCAAGATGTTAGTTTTGTCTGTGTGCTCAATATGCTTGATTCCATCATACTGGGCTCCATCGGTATTGGAGCGGAACTGACCAAACAGTTTTTCCTAGATAGCTGCCAGGACAGTTGATTGTATATGAAGTTGATGAGCCAGGTGGAGTTGTTTTGGAACTGGAAGAGCTGTGTAGCTGTTTCGGGCAGTGGCCATGCACCACCACACTGCCTTTCCTAGGTGTTATATTCTCGTTCAGAAATATTTGCTGCCAGGGCATTTGATTTGATGGCAACGAGAAATGGCTTGGACGCTGAATTTGTCTCTGGCGATGGAGTTTTGAGTGCCTTGAGAGGAGCAAGATGTTAGGTTTGTGTGGATGCTCAATATGCTTGATTCCATTCCACCGGGCTCAATGAGCCTTGGAGCGGAAGTGATGAAACAGGGTTTCCTAGACAGCTGCCAGGACAGCTAATGCTATGTGAAATTCATGAGGCCGGTGGAGTTTTTTTGGCACTGGAAGAGCTGTGCTCCTACTTCGGGCACTGGCCATTCACCACCACACTACCTTTCATTGGTTTCATATCCACTGTTCCACATATGTGCTGCCAAAGCACATGGATTCCATGGCAATGGGAAGTGGCTTGGGCGCTGAACTTGTCTTTGGCGATGGAGTTTTCAGAGCCTTGAATGAGCAGATCCATGTTAGTTTTGTTTCGGTGCTCAAGCTGCTTGTCTCCATCACACTGCGCCCAAATGGCATTTGACAAGGAATTTACCAAACAGGGTTTTCTAGATATCTGCCAGGACAGCTGATGGTATGTGAACTTGATGAGCCAGGTGAAGTTGTTTTGTCACTGGAAGAGCTGTGCTGCTGCTTCGGGCAGTGGCCATTCACCACCATACTACCGTCCTTAGGTGTCATACTCAATATCAGAAATATGTTCTGCCAGAGCACTTGGTTTCCCTGATAATGGGAAATGGCTTGTGCACTGATCTTGTCTTTGCCTGGGGAGTTATGAGCGACTTGAGTGAAGAGGAACATGTTACTTTTTGTGGGTGCTCGTTATGCTTGATTCCATTGCACTGGGCTCAATTGCAATTGGAGCAGAAGTGACCAAACAGGGTTTCCTAGATAGTTGCCAGGACAGCTGATGGTATGTGAAGTTCATGAGCCAGGTGGAGTTGTTTTGGCACTGGAGGAGCTGTGTTGCTGCTTCGGGCAGGTGAAATTCACCCCCAACTACCATCCCTAGGTGTTATATCCACGGTTCCACATATGTTCTGCCAGAGCACTTGATTTCCATGGCAATGGGAAATGGCTTGGGCGCTGAACTTGTCTTTTCTGTGGAGTTTTGAGCCCCTTCAGTGAGGAGCTCCATGTTAGTTGTGTTTGGGTGCTCAATATGCTTGATACCATCCCACTGGGCTCAATGGGCATTGGAGCGGAACTGATCAACAGGGTTTCCTAGATAGCTGCCAGAATAGCTGAAGGTATGTCAAGTTCATGAGCCAGGTGGAGTTGTTTTGGCACTGGAAAAGCTGTGCTGCTGCTCTGGTCAGTGGCCATTCACCACCACACTACCTTCCCTTGGTGTCATATGCACTTAGAGGTATATGCTGCCAGAGCATTGGTTTCCAAGGCAACGGGAACTGGCCTGGGCGCTGAACTTGTCTTCGGCAATGGAGCTTTGAGCGCCTTAAGTCAGGAGCAGCATGTTAGATTTCTTTGAGTGATCAATATGCTTGATTCCATCACACTGGGATCAATGTGAATAGGAGCGGAAGTGTCAGAACAGATTTTCGTAGAGATCTTCCAAGACAGCTGATGGTATGTGAAGTTCAAGAGCCAGGTGGAGTTGTTTTGGCACTGGAAGAGTTGTGCTGTTTCGGGCAGTGGCCATTCACCACAACACTACCTTCCTTTGTGTCATATCCACTTAGAGACATATGTGCTGCCAGAGAACTTGGTTTCCATGGCAACGTGAAATGGCTTGTGCGCTGAACTTGTCTTTGGCTGTGGAGTTTGAGCGCCTTGAGTGAGGAGATCCATGTTAGTTATGTGTGGGTGCTAAATCTGGTTTTTTAAATCACACTGGGCTCCATGGGAATTTGGACCACAAGTGACCAAACAGGGTTTCCTAGATAGCTGCCAGGAAAGCTGATGGTATGTGAAGTTGATGAGCCAGGTGGAGTTGTTTTGGCACTGGAAGAGCTGTGTTACTGCTTCGGGCAGTTGCTATTATCCACCACACTACCTTCCCTAGGTGTCATATCCACTGTTCCACGTATGTGCTTCCAGAGCACTTGGTTTCCATGGCAAAGGGAAATGGCTTGTGCGCTGAACTTTTCTTTGTCTGTGGAGTTTTTAGTACCTTGCTTGAGGAGCTCAATGTTAGTTTTGTGTGAGTGCTCAACCTGCTTGATTCCATCACACGTTGTTCAATGGGCATTTGACACTAAGTGACCAAATAGTGTTTCCTAGATAGCTGCCAGGACAGGTGATGGTATGTGAAGTTCATCAGGCAGGTGGAGTTGTTTTGGCACTGGATGAGCTGTGCTGTGGCTTCGGGCAGCTCTCATTCATCAGAGAACCTACTTTTGCTTCGTGTCACATTCAGTGTTCCATATAAGTGCTGCCAGAGCAGTTGGTTTCCATGGCGGCGGGAAATGGCTTGGGCACAGAACATGTCTTTGGCGAGGGATTTTTAGCGGCTTTGTGATGAGCTCCTTGTTAGTTGTGTGTGGGTGCTCAAGCTGCTGGATTCCATAACACTGGCCTCCATGGGTATTTGACTAGGAAGTGACCAAACAGGCTTTCCTATATAGCTGCCAGGACAGCTGATGGTATGTGAAGTTCATGAATCAGATGGAGTTATTTTGGGACTGAAAGCTGTGCTAGTGCTTAGGACAGTTGAAATTCACCACCACACTACCTTCCTTATGTGTCATATCCAGTATCAGACATATGTGCTGCCAGAGCACTTGGTTTCCAGGACAACGGGAAATGGCTTGAGCGCTGAAGTTGTCTTTGGCTGGGGAGTTTTGAGTGCCTTGACTGAGCAACTCAATGTTAGTTTTATTTGGGTGCTCAACCTTGTTGATTCCATCCTACTGGGCTCAATGGGCGTTGAAGAGGAGGTGACCAAACAGGGTGTCCTAGAAAGCTTCCAGGACAGCTGATGGTATGTGAAGTTGATAAGCCAGGTGGAGTTTTTGTGGTACTAGCAGAGCTGTGCTGCTGCTTGGGGCAGTGGCCATTCACCACCACACTACCTTCCCTAGGTGTCACATCCACTGTTCCACATATGTGCTGCCCGAGCCCTTGGTTTCCTTGGCAACCGGAAATGGCTTGTGTGGTGAACTTGTGTTTGGCTGTGGAATTTTCAGCTCCTTGAGTGAGGAGCATAATGTTAGTTGTGCGTGGGTGCTCACCATGCTTGATTCCATCCCACTGGTCTCAAAGGGCATGGGATTGCAAGTGACCAAACATGGTTTCTTAGATAGCTGCCAGGACAGCTGATGCTATGTGAAGTTGATGAGCCAGGTGGAGTTGTTTTGGCGCTGGAAGAGCTGTGCTGCTGCTTCGGACAGTTGCCATTCTCCACCAAACTGTGTACTCTATGTGTCACATCCACTGTTCCAGATATGTGCTGCCAAAGCATTTGTTTTCCATGGTAACGGGAAATGGCTTGTGTGCTGAACTTGTCTTTCGCGGGGGAATTTTGAGCGTCTTGAGTCAGAATCAACATGTTAATTTTGTTTGGGTGCTCAAGGTGCTTGATTCCATCCCACTGGGCTCAATGGGCATTGGAGCGGAACTGACCAAACAGGGTTTCCTAGATAGCTGCCAGGAGAGCTGATGGTATGTGAAGTTCATGAGCCAGGTGGAGTTGTTTTGGCACTGGAGGAGCTGTGCTGCTGCTTCGTAGAGTTGAAATTCACCACCACAGTACCTTCCCTAGATGTCATATCCACTGTTCCACATATGTACTGGCAGAGCATTTGGTCTCCAAGGCAACGGGAAATGGCTTGGGCGCTGAACTTGTCTTTGGCGATGGAGTTTTGAGCGCCTTGAGTGAGGAGCTCCACGTAAGTTTTTTGTGGATGCTCCATATGCTTGATTCCATCCCCCTGGGCTCAATGGGCATTGGAGCGCATGAAACCAAATAGGATTTCCTCGATAGCTGCCAGGACAGCTGATGATATATGAAGTTCATGAGGCACGTGGAGTTGTTTTGGCACTGGAAGAGCTGTGTTGCTGCTTCGGGCAGGTGAAATTCACCACCACAGTACCTTCCCAGGTTGTTATTCCACGGTTCCACATATGTTCTGCCAGAGTACTTCATTTCCATGGCAATGGGAAATGGCTAGGGCGCTTAACTTGTCTTTTCTGTGGAGTTTTGAGCCCCTTCAGTGAGGAGCTCCATGTTAGTTGTGTTTGGGTGCTCTATATGCTTGATTCCATCTCACTGGGCTCAATGGGCATTGGAGCAGAACTGACCAACAGGGTTTCCTAGATAGCTGCCAGGATAGCTGAAGGTATGTCATGTTCATACGCCAGGTGGAGTTGTTTTGGCACTGGAAAAGCTGTGCTGCTGCTCTGGTCAGTGGCCATTCACCACCACACTACCTTCCCTAGGTGTCATATGCACTTAGACTCGTATGTGCTGCCACAGCATTGGTTTCCAAGGCAACAGGAAATGGCTAGGGTGCTGAACTTGTCTTCGGTTATGGAGCTTTGAGCGCGTTAAGTCAGCAGCAGCATGTTAGATTTGTTTGAATGATCAATATGCTTGATTCCATCACACTGGGCTCAATGTGAATAGGAGCAGAATGTCAAAACAGATTTTCGTAGAGATCTTCCAAGACAGCTGATGGTATGTGAAGTTGATGTGCCAGGTGGAGTTGTTTTGGCACTGGAAGAGCCGTGCTGCTGGTTCGGACAGTTGAAACTCAGCGCCACACTACTTTCCTTAGGTGTCATATCCAGTTTCAGACATTTGTACTGCCAGAGCACTTGGTTTCCATGGCAACGTTATTTGGCTTGGGCGCTGAACTTGTCTTTGTCTGGGGTGTTTTGAACGTCTTGAGTGAGGAGCATAATGTTAGTTTTCTTTGGGTGCTCAAGCTGCTAGATTATATCACACTGTGCCAAACGGGCATTTGACCAGAAAGTGACAAAACAGGGTTTCCTATATAGCTGACAGGAGAGCTGATGGTATGTGAAGTTCATGAGCCAGGTGGAGTTGTTTTGGCACTGGAAGAGCTGTGCTGCTTCGGGCAGTGGCCATTCACCACAACACTACCTTCCCTTGTGTCATATCCACTTAGAGACATATGTGCTGCCAGAGAACTTGGTTTCCATGGCAACGTGAAATGGCTTCTGCACTGAACTTGTCTTTCGCTGTGGAATTTTGAGCGTCTTGAGTGATGAGATCCATGTTAGTTATGTGTGGGTGCTAAATCTGGTTTTTTAAATTACACTGGGCTCCATGGGCATTTGGAACACAAGTGACCAAACAGTGTTTCCTAGATAGCTGCCAGGACAGCTGATGGTATGTGAAGTTCATAAGCCAGGTAGAGTTGTTTTGGCACTGGCAGAGCTGTGCTGTTGCTTCGAGCAGTTGATATTCACCACCACACTGTGTTCTCTATCTGTCACATCCACTGTTCCACATATATGCTACCAGAGCACTTTGTTTCCACGGCAGTTGGAAATGGCTGTTTCAGTTTAGTTGTGTCTGGCTGGGGAGTTTGAGAGCCTTGAATGAGGAGCTATATGTTAGTTGTTTGTGGGTGCTCAAGCTGCTTGATTCCATCACACTGGCTCAATTGGCATTGCACCGCAAGTGACCAAACAGAGTTTCCTAGATAGCTGCCAGGACAGCTGATGGTATGTGAAGTTCATGAGCCAGGTGAAGTTGTTTTGGCAGTAGAAGAATTGTGCTGCTTCTTCGTAGGTTGCCCTTCACCACAACACTGAGTCCTTTGGTGTCATATCCTCTTTCATACATATGTGCTTCCCGAGCACTTGGTTTCCATGGCTGCGTGAAATGGTTTGGGCGCAGAACATGTGCTTGGCTCTGGAGGTTTGAGAGCTGGATTGAGGAGCTACACGATAGTTTTGTATGGATGCTCAACCTTCTTGATTCTATCACACTGGGCTCAATGGGCTTTGGACCGCAAGTGACCAAACAGGGTTTCCTAGATAGCTGCCAGGACAGCTGACGGTATGTGAGTTTCATGAGCCAGGTGGAGTTCTTTTGTCACTGGAAGAGCTGTGTTGCTGCTTTGGGCAGTGGCCATTCACCACCACACTACCTTCCCTAAGTGTCATATCTACTTACAAACATATGTGCTGCCAGAGCACTTGGTTTCCATGGGGGCGGGAAATGGCTTGGGCGCTGAACTTTTCTTTGGCGATGGAGTTATGAGCGCCTTGAGCGAGGAGCTCCATGTTAATTTTGTTTGGATGCTCAAGCTATTTGATTCCATTTCACTGGCCCAACGGGCATTTGACCGCAAGTGACTAAACAGGGTTTCCTAGATAGCTGCCAGGACAGATGATGGTATGTGAAGTTCATGAGCCAGGTGGAGTTGTTTTGGCAGTAGAAGAATTGTGCTGCTTCTTCGTAGGTTGCCCTTCACCACAACCCTGAGTCCCTTGGTGTCATATCTTCTTTCATACATATGTGCTTCCCGAGCACTTGGTTTCCATGGCTGCGTGAAATGGTTTGGGCGCAGAACATGTGCTTGGCTCTGGAGGTTTGAGAGCTGGATTGAGGAGCTACACGATAGTTTTGCATGGATGCTCAACCTTCTTGATTCCATCACACTGGGCTCAATGGGCTTTGGACCGCAAGTGACCAAACAGGGTTTCCTAGATAGCTGCCAGGACAGCTGACGGTATGTGAGTTTCATGAGCCAGGTGGAGTTCTTTTGTCACTGGAAGAGCTGTGTTGCTGCTTTGGGCAGTGGCCATTCACCACCACACTACCTTCCCTAATGTCATATCTACTTACAAACATGTGTGCTGCCAGAGCTCTTGGTTTCCATGGGGGCGGGAAATGGCTTGGGCGCTGAACTTTTCTTTGGCGATGGAGTTATGAGTGCCTTGAGCGAGGAGCTCCATGTTAGTTTTGTTTGGATGCTCAAGCTGTTTGATTCCATTTCACTGGACCAACGGGCATTTGACCGCAAGTGACCAAACAGTGTTTCCTAGATAGCTGCCAGGACAGATGATGGTATGTGAAGTTCATCAGCCAGGTAGAGTTATTTTGGCACTGGCAGAGCTGTGCTGCTGCTTCGCGCAGTGGCCATTCACCACACTACCTTCCCTAAGTGTCATATCCACTTACAGACATATGTGCTGCATGGGAACTTGGCTTCCATGACAATGGGACACAGGTTGGGAGCTGTACTTGTCTTTGGTTGGGGAGTTTTGAGCGCCTTGAGTGAGGAGCTCATGTTAGTTGTGTATGAATGCTCAATATGCTTGATTCCATCCCACTGGACTCAATGGGCATTGGACCAGAAGTGACCAAACAGTGTTTCCTAGATAGCTGCCAGGACAGCTGATGGTATGTGAAGTTCATGAGCCAGGTGGAGTTGTTTTGGCTCTGGAAGAGCTGTGCTGCTGTTTGGGGCAGTTGCCATTCACCACCACATGTGTTCTCTAGGTGTCATATCCACTTTCAGACATATGTGCTGTCAGAGCACTTGTTTTCCATGGCAGCTGGAAATGTCGTGGGCGCTGAGCTTGTCTTTGGCTATGGAGTTATGAGCGCATTGAGTGAGGAGCTACATGTTAGTGTTGTGTGGGTGCTCAACCTGCTCGATTCCATCCCACTGGTCTCCTTGGGCATTTGATGGGATATGATCAAACAGGGTTTCTTAGAGAGCTGCCAGTAAGGCTGACGGTATGTGAAGTTCATGAACCAGGTGGAGTTGCTTCAGCTCTGGAAGAGCTGTGCTGCTGCTTCGGGCAGTTGCCATTCACCACCATACTGTGTTCTCTCTGTGTCACATCCACTGTTCCACATATATGCTCCCATTGCACTTGGTTTCCATGGCAGCAGGAAATGTCTTGGCCGCTGAACTTGTCTTTGGCTATAGAGTTTTGAGCGCCTTGATTCAGGAGCTCCATGTTACTTTTGTGTGGATGCTCAAGTGGATTAATTCCATCACACTGGGTTCAATGCGCATTGGACCGGAAGTGACCAAAATGGGTTTCCTAGATAGCTGCCAGGACAGCTGATGGTATTTGAAGTTCATAAGTCAGGTAGAGTTGTTTCGGCCCTGGAAGAGCTGTGCTGCTGCCTTGGGCAGTTACCTTTCACCACCACACTAAGTTCCCTCGGGTTCACATCTACTTTCATACATATACGCTCCCTGGGCACTTCGTTGCCATTGCAACGGGAAATGGCTTGGGCGCTGAACTTGTTTTTGGTTGTGGAGTTTTGAGCGCCTTGAGTGAGGAGCTCCATGTTAGTTGTGTGTGTGTGATCAACCTGATTATTTCCATGCCACTGGGTTCCATGGGCATGCACCAGAAGTGACCAAACAGTGTTTCCTAGATACCTGCCAGTACAGCTGATGGCATGTGAAGTTCATGAGCCAGGTGGAGTTGTTATGGCACTGGAAGAGCTGTGCTGCTTCTTCAGGCAGTTGCCATTCACCACCACACTGAGTTCCCCATTTGTCACATCCACTTTCAGACATATGTGCTGCCAGAGCTCTTGGTTTCCATGGCACCGGGAATTGTCCTGGGCACTAAACATGTGTTTGGCTCTAGAGTTTTGAGCGCCTTGAGTATGCAGCTCCATGTTAGTTTTCTGTTGGTGCTCAAACTGCTTGATTCCATCACACTGAAATCAATGTGCATTGGAGCAGAGGTGACCAAACAGGGTTTCCCAGATAGCTGCCAGGACAGCTGATGGCATGTGAAGTTCATGAGCCAGGTGGAGTTGTTTTGGCACTGGAAGAGATGTACTACTAATTCGGGCAGTAGCCATTCACCACCACATTACCTTCCTAAGGTGTCATATCCACTTTCAGACACATGTGATGCCAGACACTTGATATAAATGGCATCGGGAAATGCCTTGGTCACTGAACTTGTGTTTGGCTGTGGAATTTTGAGTGCCTTGAGTGAGGAGCTCCATGTCAATTTTTTGTAGGTGCTCAAGCTATTTGATTCCATCCCACGGGGTTCAATGGGCATTTGACCGAAAGCAAACAAACAGGGTTTCGTAGATAGCTGCCTGGACAGCTGATGGTATGTGAAGTTCATGAGCCAGGTGGAGTTGTTTTGGCACTGGAAGAATTGTGCTGCTGCTTCGGGCAGTTACCATTCCCCAGCGAACCACACTGAATTCTCTAGGTGTCATATGCAGTGTTCCACATATGTGATGCCAGAGCACTTGGTTTTCATGGCAGTGGGAAATGGCTTTGGCGCTGATATTGTCTTTGACAGTGGAGATTTGAGCGCCTTGGATGAAGAGCTACATATTACTTTGGTGTGGGTGCTCAAGCTGCTTAATTCTATCACAATGGGCTCAATGAGCATTGGACCGCAAGTGACCAAACAGGGTTTCCAAGATAGCTTCCAGGACAGCAGATGGTATGTGAAGTTCATGAGCCAGGTGGAGTTGTTTTGGTACTGGAAGAGTTGTGCTGCTTCTTCGGGTAGTTGCCATTCACCACCACACTGAGTTTCCTAGGTTCACATCTAGTGTTCCACATATGTGCTTTCAGATCACTTGGTTTCCATGGCAGTGGGAAATGGTTTGGGTGCTGAACTTGTCTTTGGCTGTGGAGATTCGGGCGTCTTGAGTGAGAAGCTCCATGTTATTTATGTTTGGGTGCTCAAGCTGCTTAGTTTCATCACGCTAGGCTCATTGGGATTTGGACAGGAAGTGACCGAACACCGTTTCCTGGATAGCTGCCAGGACAGTTGATGGTATGTGAAGTTCATGAGCCAGGTGGAATTATTTTGGTACTGGAAGAGTTGTGCTGCTGCTACGGGCAGTTGCCATTCACCAGCAAACCACACTGAGATCCCCATGTGTCACATCCAATGTTCCCCATAATTGCTGCAGGAGCACGTGGTTTCCATGGCAGCGGGAAATGGCTTGAGCACAGATCTTTTCTTTGGCTTTGGCGTTTTAAGCGCCTTGAGTGAGGAGCTCCATGTTAGTTTTGTGTGGATGCTCAAGCTGCTTGATTGCATCACACTGGGCTCAATGGATATTGGACCGCAAGTGACCAAACAGGGTTTCCTAGATAGTTGCCAGGACAGCAGATGGTGTGTGAAGTTCAAAAGCCAGGTGGAGTTATTTTGGCACTGGCAGAGCTGTGATACTGCTTCGGGCAGTTGTCATTCACCACCACACTGATTTCCCTAGGTGGCATATCCACTTTCAGACATATGTGCTGTCAGAGCACTTGGTTTCCATGGCAGCAGGAAATGTCTTGGGCACTAAACTTGTGTTTCGCTCTAGAGTTTTGAGCGCCTTGTGTTTGGAGCTCCGAGTTAATTTTCTGTTTGTGCTCTAGCTGCTTGATTCCATCACACTGGGCTCAATGGCATTTGAGCAGAGGTGAACAAACACGGTTTCCTAGAGATGTGTCAGGACAGCTGATGGTATGTGAAGTTCATGAGCCAGGTGGAGTTGTTTTGGCACTGGAAGAACTGTGTTGCTGCTACGGGCAGTTGCCATTCACCAGCAAACCACACTGAGATCCCCATGTGTCACATCCAATGTTCCCCATAATTGCTGCAGGAGCACTTG
The DNA here is from genome assembly GCF_030435755.1 of Ochotona princeps. Classification (NCBI taxonomy): domain Eukaryota; kingdom Metazoa; phylum Chordata; class Mammalia; order Lagomorpha; family Ochotonidae; genus Ochotona; species Ochotona princeps. The sequence goes on along the minus strand of NC_080866.1, from coordinate 26,940,915 downwards.
GTTTCCATGGCAGCGGGAAATGGCTTGAGCACATATCTTTTCTTTGGCTTTGGCGTTTTAAGCGCCTTGAGTGAGGAGCTCCATGTTAGTTCTGTGTGGGTGCTCAAGCTGCTTGATTCCATCACAATGTGCTCAATTGGTTTTGGAGTAGAAGTGCACAAAAGGTTTTCCTACATAGCTGCCAGGATAGCTGATGTCATGTGAAGTCCATGAGCTAGGTGGAGGTATTTTGGCACGGCAGAGCTGTGCTGTTGCTTCAGGCAGTTGTCATTCACCAGCGAACCTACATTTCTTTGGTGTCATATCCACTGTTCTACATATGTGCTGCCAGAGCACTTGGCCTCCATGGCAACGGGAAATGGCTTGGGCACTGAACTTGTGTTTTGCTGGGGAGTTTTGAGTGCCTTGAGTGAGGAGCTCCATGTTAGTTTTGTGTGATTGCTCAAGCTGCATAATACTATCACACTGGGCTCAAAGTGCTTTGGACCGCAAGTGACCAAACAGGGTTTCCTAGATAGCTGCCAGGACAGCAGATGGTATGTGAAGTTCATGAGCCAGGTGGAGTTTTTTTGGCTCTGGTAGAGCTGTGCTGCTGCTTCAGGCAGTTGCCATTCACCACCACAATGAGTTTACTAGGTGTCACATCCAGTGTTCCTCATATGTGCTGCCAGAGCACTTGGTTTCCATGACAGCGGGAAATGGCTTGGGTGCTGAACTTGTCTTGGGTTGTGGTGTTTTGTGCTCCTTGAGTGAGGAGCTCCATGTTAGTTTTGTGTAGGTGCTCAAGCTGCATGATTCCATCACACTGGGCTCAAAGGACATTGGACCGGAGATGACCAAACACCGTTTCCTAGATATCTGCCAGGACAGCTGATGGTATGTGAAGTTGATGAGCCAGGTGGAGTTGATTTTGCACTGGAAGAGCTGTGTTGCTTCTTCGGGCAGTTGCCATTCACCACCACCCTGAGTTCTCTAGGTGTTACATCCACTTGCAGATATATATGTGCTGCCAGAGTACATGATTTCCAATGCAGCAGTAATGTTTTGGGCATTGAACTTGTGCTTGGTTCTGGAGATTTGAGCGCCTTGAGTGTTGAGCTCCATGTTAGTTGTGTGTGGGTGATCAAGCTGCTTGATTACATCACACTGGGCTCAATGGGCATTGGACCGCAAAAGACCAAACAGGATTTCCTAGATAGCTTCCAGGACAACTGATGGCATGTGAAGTTCATGAGCTAGGTGGAGTTATTTTGGCACGGAAAGAGCTGTCCTGATTCTTTGGGCAGTTGTCATTTACCACCACACTGATATCCCTAGGTGGCATATCCACTTTCAGACATATGTGCTGTCAGAGCACTTGGTTTCCACGGCACGGGATATGGCTTGGGTGCTGAACTTGTCTTGAGCTGTGGCGTTTTGTGCCCCTTGTGTGAGGAGCTCCATGTTAGTTTTGTGTGGGTGTTGAACCTGCTGGATTCCATCCCACTAGGCTTAATGGCTATTGGACCGCAAGTGACCAAACAGGGTTTCCTAGAGAGCTGCCAGAACAGCTGATGATATGTGAAGTTCATGAGCCAGGTGGAATTATTTTGGTACTGGAAGAGCTGTGCTGCTTCTTCGGGCAGTTGCCATTCACCACCACACTGAGTTCCCTAGGTGTTACATCCAGTGTTCCACATATATGCTGCCAGAGCACCTGGTTTCCATGGCAGCAGAAATGTTTTGTGCGCTGAACTTGTCTTTTGCTGTGCAGGTTTGAGCTCCTTGAGTGTTTAGCTCCATGTTAGTTGTGTGTGTGTGCTCAAGCTGCATGATTCCATCACACTGGGCTCCATGGTCTTTGAACTCCAAGTGACCAAACAGGTTTTACTAGATAGCTGCTAGGACAGCTGATGTCATGTGAAGTTCATGAGCCAGGTGGAGGTATTTTGGCACGGGCAGAGCTGTGCTGTTGCTTCGGGCAGCTGTCCTTCACCAGCGAAGCTACATTCCTTTGGTGTCACATCCTGTGTTCCACATATGTGCTGCCAGAGCACTTGGTTTCCATGTCAGTGGGAAATGTCTTGGGCACTGAACTTGTGTTTGGCTTTGGAGTTTCACCGCCTTGAATGACTAACTCCATGCCAGTTTTGTGTGGGTGCTCAAGCTGCTTGGTATCATCCCACAGGGCTCTGGGCGTTTGACCGAAAGTGAACAAACACGGTTTCCTAGAGAGGTGCCAGAACAGCTGATGGTATGTGAAGTTCATGAGGCAGGTGGAGTTGTTTTGGCTCTGGAAGTGCTGTGTTGCTGCTTCGGGCAGTTGTTTTTCACCACCACACTGAGTTCCCTAGGTGTCACTTTCTGTGTTCCACATATGTGATGATAGAACACTTGGTTTCCATGGCAGTGGGAAATGGCTTGGGCGTTGAACTTGTCTTGGGCTGTGCTGTTTTGTGCGCCTTGTCTGAAGAGCTCCATGCTAGTTGTTTCTGTGTGATCAAGCTGCTTGTCTCCATCCCAATGGGGTCAATGTTAATTTGACCACAAGTGATCAAACAAGGTTTCCTAGATAGCTGCCAGTACAGCTGAAGGTATGTGAAGTTCATAAGCCAGGTGCAGTTGTTTTGGCAATGGAAGAGCTGTGCTGCTGCTTCGGACAGGTACCATTCACCCGCAAACCTATTTTCCATTGGTGTCACAAACACTGTTCCACATATGTGTTGCCAGAGCACTTGGTTTTCATGGCAACAGGAAATGGCTTGGGTGTTGAACTTGTATTGGGCTATGGTGTTTTGTGCGCCTTTAATGAGAAGCTCCATGTTAGTTTTGTATGCGTGCTCAACCTGCTTGATTCCGTCACACTGGGCTCAATGGGCATTGGGCCGTAAGTGAACAAACAGGTTTTCCTAGAGAGCTACCAGGACAGCTGATGTTATGTGAAGTTCATGAGCCAGGTGGAGTTGTTTTGGCACTGGAAGAGCTGTGCTGCTGCTTCGGGCAGTTGCCATTCACCATCGAAACTACATTCCTTTGGTGTCACATCCAGTGTTCCACATATATGCTGTCAGAGCACTTGGTTTCCATGGCAACGGTAAATGGCTTGGGTACTGAACTTGTGTTTGACTGTGGAGTTTTGAGAGTTTTGAATGAAGGGCTCCATGCTAGTTTTGTGTGGGTGCTCAACCTGCTTGATTCTATCACACTGTGCTCAATCAGCATTTTGACCAGAAGTGACCAAACAGGGTTTCCTAGATAGCTGCCAAGACAGCAGATGGTATGTGAAGTTGAAGAGCCAGGTGGAGTTGATTTGGCACTGGAAGAGCTGTGCTACTTCTTCGTGTAGTTGCCATTGACCGCCACACTTAGTTCCCTAGATGTCACATACAGTGTTCCAGATATGTGCTGCCACAGCACTTGTTTTCCTTGGCAGCGGGAAATGGTTTTATCGCTGAGCTTGTCTTGGGCTGTGGTGTTTTGTACTCCTTGAGTGAGGAGCTCCATGTTAGTTTTGTGTGGGTGCTCAAGTTGCATGATTCCATCACACTGGGCTCAATGGGCATTGGAGCGCATTTGACCAAACACCGTTTCCTAGATAGGTGCAAGGACAGTTGATGGTATGTGAACCTATAAAATAGGCATTGGAACAAAAGTAACCAAACAAGTTTTCCCCAAGAACTGCAAGAACAGCTTATAGTATGTGAAGTGAATTACCCAGGTTGAATTGTTTTGGTACTTGAAGAGCTGTGCTGCTGCATCGGGCAGTTGCCATTCACCAACACACAGCCTTCTCCAAGTGTCACCTCCCAGCCGCTTTCAGAAATGTGTGCTGCCAGAGCACTTGGTTTCCATGGCAGCGGGAAATGGCTTGGTCACTGAACTTCTCTGTGGCTGTGCAGTTTTGAGCGATTTGAGTGAGTATCTCCATCTTTGTTTTGAGTGTTATCTCAAGTTTCTTGATTCCATCCAACTGGGCTCAATCAGCCTTGGACAGCAAGTGACCAAAAAGATTTCCCGGATACTTTGTGTCAGGTGATGGTATGTGAAGTGAATGAGCCAGATGGAGTTGTTTTGGCAGTGGAAGACCTTTTCTGCTGCTTCGGGCAGTTGCAATTCACCACCACACTGAGTTCTCCAAGTGTCCCTTCCACTATCCCACATATCTGCTGCTATAGCACTTGGTTTCCATGGCAGCTGGAAATGGCTTGAGCGCTGAAATTCTCTCTGGCCTTCCAGGTTTTCATGCCCTGAATGAGGATCTCCATCTTTGTTTTGTGTGGATATTCAGCCCTCTTGATTCCATCCACCTGGGCTCAGTTGACATTGGATTGGAAGTAACCAAACTTGGTTTTCGGGAGACCTGCCAGGACAGATGATGGTATGTGAAGTGAATGAGCCAGGTAGAATTGTTTTCACACTAGGAAAACTGTCCTATTGATTCGGGCAATTGTCATTCACCAACACACTGAGTTCTCCTGGTGTCATGTCAACTTTCAGATATATGTGCTACCAGAGCACTTGGTTGCCATGGCAGGTGGAAATGGCTTTGCACTGAAAATGTTTCTGGGTGTTGAATTTATCACGCCTTGAGTCAGGATCTCCTTCTTTGTTTTGTGCTGTTGCTGAGCCTACACAGTCCATCAGCCTGGGCTCAATGAGCATTGGACAGGATGTGTCCCAACAAGATTTTCTGGAGACCTGTTTGGACAGCTGATGGTATGTAAAGTGAATGAGACAGGTCGAGTTGTTTCGGCACTGGGAGAGCTGTCCTGTTGCTTTGCACAATTGTCATTCACCAACACACTGAGTTCGCCAGGTGTCATGTCGACTTTCAGATATATGCTGCCGGAGTACTTGGTTGCCATGTCAGATGCAATTGGCTTTTGTGCTGAAATTATTTCTGGGTGTTGAGTTTGTCATGCCTTGAGTGCGGATCTTCATCTTTGTTTTGTGCTGTTGCTGAGCCTACACATTCCATCAGCCTGGGCTCAATGAACATTGGAGACAAAGTGACCAAAAAAGATTTCGTGGAGACATGTTTGGACAGCTGATGGTATGTGAAGTGAATGAGACAGTTCGAGTTATTTTGGCACTGGGAGATCTTTCCTGTTAATTTGGGCAATTGTCATTCACCAATGCTCTGAGTTCGCCAAGTGTCATGTCGACTTTCAGATATATGCTGCCAGAGCACTTGGTTGCCATGGCAGGTGGAAATGGCTTTTGCACTGAAATTGTTTAAGGGTGTTGAGTTTGTCACACCTTGAGTGCAGATCTCCATCTTTGTTTTGTGCTGTTGCTGAGCCTACACATTCCATCAGCCTGGGCTCAATGAGCATTGGAGAGGAAGTGACCAAACAAGATTTTGTGGAGACCTGTTAGGACAGCTGATGGTATGTGAAGTTCATGAGCCAGGTGGAATCGTTATGGCACTGGACGTGCTGTACTGCTTCTCCAGGCAGTTGCCATTCACCAACACACTGAGTTCGCCAAGTGTCACGTCCACTTTCATACATATGTGCTGTGAGAGCACTTGTTTTTTTTTTTTAATTTTTTTTTGCCTTTCATTTTTTAATTAATTATATTGCATTATGTGATACATTTTTTATGTACTGGGATTCCCCCCGCCCCTACCCACACCCTCCCCTATGACGGATTGCTCCACCTTGTTGCATTTCCATAATTCAAATTCAGTTGACATTCTTTCATTGGAGGTATTTACCAAGCATAAAGTCCAGCATCTTATTGTCCTGGTAAGTTCAATGGTTTGTTTGTGAGACCATCTCTGGTCTGATTGTAGAGCCAGCAGAGTATCATCCCAATCCATTAAAAGCCCCAACATAATATTTCCAACAATTTACAACATTGTGCCATTAATTGACATGGTATTGATTAACTAATATATTACTAGGGAAATGCAGGTTCTCAACCACAACCTGTGACTTCTTCTTAGACATTTCAATTTTGCTTTATATTCAACCGTGCTCTATACACCTTAAAGTGGCTGTAGATTGCTATTCAGGTGTCTCATGCATATTTTAATTTTAGTCTTTAGCAGTTTATAGCATTGAAGCATGTTTTCGCCAAATCTGGCTGTTTTTCAGGTGGTCTAACTCTATGATTGTAACGGGATATAAGTCAACTGTTTAGGTGAGCATGTTTTGGAGGGGTGTGCAGAGAAATCATCCATACCCCAGTGAGGAGTAACGAATCTTTGTGTCCCACCCAGTGAGTTATAAGTGCATCCCCGCTGAATGTTTCCTGTCAGTTTCTAAGCTTTCCTTGTTGTTCTCTATCTATTCTAGTTTTGTTTGTTTGTTTGTTTTGAGGGGTTTCCGGAATGCTCCTGATGGTTATTACGAGAGGGGGTGGGGACCCAAAATTGGAAGCAGAAAAGGACCAGAGAGAGCTCCTCTCCCTAGTCCCAAAGGAAGTTTACTGTTCTTCTGTTTCTGCGGACCGCTCAGGGATACTGGTTGTTGTTCCAATGACCTTGGATCCTGCAAGGCAGGATTTGGGCTTCTCCCATCCTATGTGGTAGATCCAAATGGGGGTGGGTGACCTCAGAGTTCTTGGTCTCCGAAGGCACTCCATTTCCCCGTGGTCTCCAAAGGCAGTAGGCATGTAGTCCTCGGTGCTCATACTGATAGTCCTTGGTGAGGATCTAGGAATCTTCAGGTTTGGGATAAAAGCCTCCTTCTCTCCACCTGCTCCACTCTGGGGACCCCTCCCTGCTCTAAGGGCATGACCTCCTGTTAAGAGGTTGTTAGGATTTCTCTTGATTCCCCCATTTGCCTTTGTAGTTTTGCTATTGTCTAATGCTAATTCGAGTCTGTTGTCTATGAGTTACCAGTTATGATCCTGATAGGTTATATTTCCCGTCTTCCTCACACCTTCTGGGTGATGCAAGATTTCTCTGCTCTTCCTCCCCATTTCCAAGTATCATTGTAGGAGGACATTGTGACCCGAAAAGGTCAGTGAGCACAGGACTACAGTTGGTTGGATAATATTTGGAGGAAAATAACCAAATGGCTACCTTTTGTATACCTTATTGGATATCATCTGCATATGTATATGAGAACACCTGGTGGAATATACAAGACAAAAGGAGTTCCGAACAAGCATTAATAGTTTTGTTGATAAGCTCAGCACTTCCTCCCTTATCCTATATGACCCTCAGAGTATAAAGTCTGATGCTACTAATAAACCTCGGCTTTTGACCATCAGTCAGGGTCCACACGTGTGTTATTATCAGCTCAGTGCACCAAGTCCATCACTGCGGGACAGCGACATATCATGGGTTCTTTTTTTTTTTTTTAATTTCATTGCATTATGTGACACACATTTTTTTTTTCTATGCACTGGAATTCCCCCCGCCCCTCCCTAAACCCTCCCCCTACCCACGGTGGATAGCTCCACCCCGCTGTATTTCCATAGTTCAAACTCAGTTGAGATTCTTTCATTGGAGATTTTGACCAATCATAAAGTCCAGCCTCTAATTGTCCAGGCAAGTTCAATGACTTCCTGCTGAGACCATCTCTGATCAAAAGGAAGAACCAGAAGAGTATCATCCCAATCAATTAAAAAACTCAACCTAATATTTACAACCATTTACAGCATTATGGCATTAATTGACATGGTATTGATTAACCAATATGGTACTAGGAAAATGCATATTCTCGACAACAACCTGTGACTTCCTCATAGACATTTCAACTTTGGATTACATTCAACCATGGTCTATATACCTTAAAATGGCTATAGATTGCTATTCAGCTGTCTCTTGTCTATTTCAATGTTAGTATTTAGCATTTTATACCATTGAAGCATGATTTTGCTGAACCTGGCTGTTTTTCGGGTAGTCCAACTCTATAACTTTAACAGGACAAATGTCAACAGTTCAGGTGAATGTTTTTGGGAGGGGTGTGCAGAGAAATCCTCAACACCCCAGAGAGGAGTATCTGATCTTTATGTCCCACTCAGTGAGTCACAAGTGCATCCCGGCTGGCCACTTCATGTCGCTTTCAAGCCTTCCCATCTGTTCTCTGTCTATCTATTCTAGCTTGTTTGTTCGTGTTTGTTATGAGAGATTTCTGGAGCAATCCTAATGGTCCTCACAAAAGAGGGGGAAGCGTGCGTGGATGAGACGAGAAGAGAGAAAGAAAGGAGATGGACCACCAGGATTCCTTGAAAGTAGTGGACAAAGCCAGAAGGCTGTCCGCTTTATTTATACAGAAGCAGTACAAAGTTTTTTTCTTAGGGCATATTGACATAGCTTCAGGGGGGCACAATTTACAACTTCTTGAGAACTGATTGAGGAAAGATTCCATATTCCTTGCTTATCTTGGTTTGCCAGTCTTCATCTGCTCTCCTCAGGTCTGGACTATAACCTAGGCGCCGCCTGCTTCAACCAGACCCCTATCTTGTATGAGTTAAAAGGTCTGGGGCCTTGGTCTATGGGGATTGGGGTTATTGACATTAGTTGGCCATTAGGTCTGTAAGCTCACACAGTTTGTTGACCAAACAAGTAAAGCAAGGATTATAACGGCGGAAAGAATTGAAGTTAGCAATGAGCTAAGTTACTCTATTTAAGTTTCAACTCTAAAATGGATGAGTGAGTGTTTCCAAAGACAATTCTACAAATTGTTCCAGTATTAGACAAGGCATTATCCATTTCAACGTTGCAGCCAAGAGTTTCTAAGTAGACAACACATTTTATGCAGTAATACACTCCTACTACAATTCTTATTCTACAACTTAGCTATCACGAAATGGGAGAAATACATCACGAGAGAAAAAAACATGAAGATCTAAGACAAAAAAGTTTTAAACATTACATTCCTCTACAACTGCAGGCTCTACAACTTCATAAGTGATCAAACAATAATCAAAAATATATCTTCATGATATTAGTGAAATCACCCTGTATTTCCTCTAGCTAAAAATTTATGAAAACAACTAAAGCAACTACATTTTCTATATTCTAAAGAATTGCAAGGACAGGCTAACCTTTTAAGACCACAGTAACTATATTTTTTCCTTAGCAGGATAGCCTTCAGAGTTACAGTAGCTATATTCTTCGTCATAGCAGGATGGCCTTTAGGGTCACAGTAACTATATTCTTTGTCATAGCAGAATGACTTTTAGGGTCACAGTAACAGGATAACTTTTAGGGTCCCTCTTACCAAGCCATTTCCTAGAAAGCATGATAAATATATGGGCCAGATTTTCTGGCAAGGGGTAAACAGCACAGACTTAATTATACTCCTGTGTGTAGTTAAAGGCCCACTCACCAGGACATCCTCAGTCACATTAACTCTTAAGCTCACGTTGGTTGTAAAAGCCATCTCACAGGGACAGACAATGCATCAATAGATTACAAAATTCTTAGTGGGGTGGTTGAGTGCCCATGCGAAGGGGGGTGAAAACTGCATCAAGGTGGTCAGAAATGAATCTACTTAGCCCTGCTAGCAGCTGGTAGCTCCCCGGGTCCTGCCAGTCAGGGAGCTGTTCTCTTCACACCTTCGTGTTATTCACACCTACTGCATGGACCCCATCAGGAGGGTGCCTTTCTCCCCACATCCACGCCAGCAGGTGTTGTTTTTCGAGTTCTGAATGTAGGCCAGTCTCACTGGAGTTAGTTGGTACCTCAAGGTGGTTTTCATTTGTATCTCTCTGATGGCTAGAGAGCCTGAGCATCTTTTCATATGTCCGTTAGCCATTTGAACCTGTTCTTTTGAGAAATGTCTGTTCATTTCTTTTACCCATTATGCTACAGGGTTGGTTCATTTTACTGTGCCTGTGTTTCTGAAGCTCTTTGTAGATTCTGGATGTTAGTCCCCTATCACTCATGTAGAATGCAAACATTTTCTCCCATTCTGTTGGTTGCTTCTTCACTTTGTTAATTGTTTCTTTTGCTGTACAGAAGCTTTTTAGTTTGATGTAGTCCCATTTGTTCATTTTGGATTTGATTGCCTTTGCTTTAGGCGTTTTTTTCTAAGAAGTCTTTCCCTGTTCCTATATCTTGGAATGTGTTTCCTATGTTTTCCTTTAATAGTTTGATGGTTTCTGGGTGTAGATTTAGGTCCTTGAGCCAGTTAGAGCTGATTTTTGCCTAGTGCGACAGGTGCGGGTCTTGCTTCTTTATTTTGCAAGCTGCTATCCAGTTGTCCCAACAGCATTTGTTGAATAGACCAGGATTTTTTAACCTGGATTGTTTTCCGTTTTCTTGTCAAAGATTAGTTGACTATACATGTGTGGATTCCCTTCTGGTGTTTCTATTCTGTTCTACTGATCTTCTTCTCTGTTTCCGTACCAGTATCAGACTGTTTTGATAACCACTGCTCTGTAATATGTCTTGAGGTCTGCAATTGTGATTCCTCCAGTTTGATTTCTATTTTTCAGGACAGCTTTAGCTATTTGTGGTCTTTTGTGATTCCAGATGAACTTCTGTATCATCTTTTCTATTTCTGAGAAGAATGTTGCTGGGATTTTGATTGGGATTGCGTTGAATATATATATTGCTTTTGGTAATACGGCCATTTTGATAATGTTGATCCTGCCAATTCAAGAACATGGTAAGTTCCTCCATTTTTCGTGTTCTTCTTCTATTTGTTTTTTAAATGATTTATAGTTTTCATCATAGAGGTCTTTCACCTCTTTAGTTAGCTTAATTCCTAGGTATTTAAGATTCCTTTCCTCTATTTTAAAGGAAACTGTACTTACAATTTCTTTCTCAGCAGTGGAATTATTTGTGTACACTAGTACCATCGATTTGGTTTTTTTTAATTGTTAATTATTTTGCATTATGTGACAGTTTCATAGGCTCTGGGAATCCCCCATTTCCCCTCCCCTCCCCCCGGTGGATTCTTCCACCTTGATGCAGTATTACAGTTCAAATTCAATCAAGATTCTTTCATTGCAAACATATACCAAGCATAGAGTCCAGCTACTTATTGTCCAGATTGGTTGAACAGTTTCTTAGGGAGACCTTTTCTGGTCTGAAGTTTGAGCTGGCAGAATATCATCACAGTCAATTAAGAGTCCCAATATAACATCAACAGCAATTTGCAATGTTATGGATTTGACATGGTTTTGAGTAACCATTGTATTAAAAAGAAAAAAAAAAAAAAAAAAGGAAAATAAGTCCTAGCCACAACCTATGATTAGCTCATTGACATTTCAATTTTAGTTCATATACAGGACCGGCTGCTCTATACCTTAAAATGGACATAAGGCACCATTCAGCTGTTTCGTGTCCATTTCATCTTAGTATTTAGCCAGTTGTTGTGTTGAAGTAAAATTTTGCTGATCTTGGCAGATTAGGATAATCCAGACTGGCTTGTAACTCTAACAAGATATATGTCAACATTTTAGGTGCAGAACATTTTTTGGGGGGGGGGGTGTGCAGGAAAATCCTCAACACCATGGTGAGGAGTAACTAATCTTTGTGACCCACCCAGCGAGGCGTGAGCCTATCCATGCTAGCTCTTTCCTGTCAGATTTCAAGTTCTACTTTCTGTTGTTTATTTTTTTTAGGTTTTTTTTTTTTTTTTTTTTTTTTTTTTTTTTTTTTTTTTTTTTTTTTTAGTTTGTATGATTGTTTGTTTGCTGTGAGCGGTTTTCGAAGTGATCCCGATGGTCATTGCGAGGGAGGGGGGGTCCACAGGTGGAGCCAGGCTCGGACCAGAGAAAGCTCTCCTCCCTGGTCCCGAAGGACGTTTATTGTTTTTCTGTTTCTGCATACCACTCAGGGTTTCTGGTTGTCTTTCCGATGATGTTGGTTTCTGCACGTCAGTGTTTGGACTTCTTCCATCCCCTGTGGAAGCTCCGGTTGGGGGTGGGTGACCTCAGAGTACTCGGCCTCCGAGGGCATCCAATTCCCTGTGGCCTCCTTGGCAGTTGGGATATAGTCATTGTTGCTCGTATTAATAGTTTGTGGTGAAGTGTTGGGAGCACTGCACCTGTGCCCTGCCCTAAGGAGAGCCTGAACCCTACTTCCTCTTGGAGACAGGTTTCAGGAAGTGCCCTGTGATTGGCCCTTTACTGCTTGCCTCAGGCGTGTAAGCTGATTGGAGGATTGAGAGATAGCCAGGGGCCTCGGGGGAGGGGTGAGGAGGTTCTCTGTGTAACGGAAATAACGGACTTAACTGACTTAACTGAAGGCTTCTGGGTAACGGATTTAATGGATAGGAGGGCTATATAAGCCAGAGGCTTCTGCCCCAAAGAAGGAACTGAAGGTTGGAATAAAAGTGCCTCTGAAACGCTCTCCAGTATCGGGTGATTTCTTCCGCGGGACGGGAGACACCGATATCTGGTACCGTGACTCGGACAGAAGTTAGCTGGTGAATACCAGGAAGGTAAGTAGCTGAGCAGATCGCTCAGGGAGCCGCTTACAGCGGGAATTAGTTTACAACTGAGCCTTTTGCTCAGGAAGCCGCACTAGGCGGGGACGTGCAAGTCAGGTTCGCAGGTTAGCGACAAGAAAAACAAAAACAAAAATAAAAAGGTTCGTGGTTGGCGACAATAAGGTTCACGGTTGAGTGACTAGAGAAAAGTCAGAGCAATGGGGAATTTGTCCTCCATGGTGCGCATGCAGCACCTGCTGCAGAGATTGTTAAGTGAGTCAGGAGAGTCAAACTCGGAGGATAAGGAGGAGGCCTCTGGAAGTGAGTCTTCTGAGGATCCTTCACCCATTAAAAGCTTGGCTAAATGCTTTGCTCTGATAGTAGTTCTTGGGATGCTGATTTTGTTAGTCAGGCCTTATATTGCTACAGGTGGCCGCTTTTTGATTCATTCAGACCTCCATTACCTGACCCTAAGTTTTCTGTTGCCTGGTTTTCTACCTTTTAAATATCTTTTTAGTATGATCCAAAAGAAAAGGTCAAGAAAAAAAAAAAAACAAAAAACACGATTTTATCTCTTGTAATTCTTAAGGTTGCATTTGTGATGTTTTAAAAAATATAAAATTTTATTGCAAATAATTTGTTATAGAAGTTAACTGTAATTCACTATTAAATTATTTCAAGGTATAAGTTAAATTAATGTATTTATTTTATATAAAGCATTTTTAGAGTTTAAAATAATTCTTGTGTTTTCAGCTGGTTATCAAACTTCTCACTGCTTTAAATTGGTAAAGATTTTGTATTTGTTTTAAAGGTATTTGAATAATGATTTCATGTCAATAACGAAACCTAACCTATAATGTGTTATACTAACAACAACAAAAACCTTCTTCTAGATATTTTTAGCCATCCTTAAAGGGGCATCCAAGAATTCAAAAGTTTCCAATTCTAGGGTTTCCCTTGGTATTCTTATGAGGCCTCAAGAATGCCAACGGATTTATCTCCCGTTTTGTGGAGACAGTTAATCAGGTTGATTGGATTAAGATTATTGCCAAATGTAGTAAAATTTTGTCGTGTCAAACTGTTGTATACATCCATGGAGTTGTGAAGGTTTAAATTTTAGTTTGCAATGATGAAAAGATCTCGTAACGGTGACTTTTCTTTCTCAAGGTCTTTGTTCAAGACTATTTACTTGATGACTTTTCAGCTACTGGTTTCTGGAGAACACTACTATTACTAAGTTTGATTGAGAATAATTTTTTTTAAGTCTCCAAAAGCATGTGTTTGTGTGTGTGTGTGCGCGCACATGTGTGTTTTAATGTTTGTCTTCTGTATATTCTAGCTTTTGTGAATTAAGTTTAAACTTCCTGTAGGAAACATTTTAAAAAGCAGGTAAATTAATGCATACATATAATTTGCATATCAACAGCAAAAGCAGGTTGCCTTGAGCTCTGAATTCTGCAGACACTCCCAGAGCTTTCTGATAGGATTGTAAAAATATCTAAGTGATTTTAAACCTTTGCTACAAATTCATTTACTTTGAATAAGATTACTAGTTAACATGGATTTCTTAAATTTATGTAATTTAAATTACTAATAATTATTTTTAAAGTATATTATATCATTGATACATTTATTATTAACCTGTATTACTGCCTCATTTATAACAGCAAGTAGGCCTTTGGGATAAACGTTTAGTAAAGCTATTATTTGACACTTTTCACTTTATACTAACCCTATAAGAGTAAGCAACCTGGTACCTCAGACCCAAGGCCCAGATCCTGTCCTCATTTGGGGGTGAGGATCAGTCTATATTTTCACAAAAAACGAAAATGGTTCGAGGTGGATTCCTGAGAGGCTTGTCCGGCAAGCTCCTGCTGCTGAGTCTTGTGAAAGCTCGGGTACTGGCCAAGATGATGGCATTTGAATCAGAAGATCGACGTGACAAGCAAGTATATTAGGCTTTTATATATTATATATTAGTATTTGTTAAGCATTTAGGTCCTGATATTTTCTGCCAGTTTCTCCTTAAACCAGACTATCAGATTGTCTGGTGTGTGACCCCAGCTGTTGGGGGTCTGGAGCTCTTTTTATAAATAGCTCAATTTTTGCCCATGCTTTTTCTTAGAAGGTGACATACCAAGAGTTTTGTTCAGACACTGCACAGCGTAATGCTGCTGCAGAAAACCCCCAGTGGAATTTAGAACAGGCAGTGGGGATCTACAGGGATGTCTCTCCAAAGTTATTCAAGGAGCCAATGAGCCTTATGTTGATTTTGTAGCTAGACTTATTCAAACTGCCTCTAGAATTTTTGGGGAGGTGGAGTCAGCAATGCCTTTGGTAAAGCAGTTAGTGTATGAACAGGCTAAAAAATGGTGCCAAGAGGCAATAAAGCTGTGGAAGCGTAGAAAAAAAAAATTAAAACTATGCTATATAAACAGAAAGGGGGAATAGGGATCAATATAGATCCCTAAAGGACAAGCTAGTTATTATTGTTTCAGGTGAGTATTAATATTAGTAATTCTACTGTGCCATCACCCTGCATTGTATTGACTAGTTAAACCTTAGGAATAGTGGCCATTCTTTTACAGATAAAAACAGTACATTTAGAGGACATAAGTATTCCTACTAAAATCCTATGCAGAGTATAACCACAAATTCTTTTGAGGTGAAGCCTCCGTTTGTGCTGTGGAAGCAGCAATGTCCATGATTTTTGGAGGCCAGTTGCAGAATTGCTTTTATCCGTTTGTGTTTCTTGTTAGCAATGCTAGTTAGGCAGAGATTCACTTAACTTGTGGAATAGATTGTTTTCTTTCAGAATGTTGGAATACAACTGAGTACCCGCTGGCTGTGGTGATGTGCGTGCCCACCTATTTTCCCAGACCGATGACAGTTAAAGAAAACGACCTGTCAGTCCACCTGCAGTCAGAGTATGACTTCGGGGTTACTGCTGCCACTGTAACAGCAATAGCTACCGGCGGTTATGACTGTGTACGCCCTGGCATGGCAGATCTCTGTGGTTCTTCAGACACAGGAGCAGTTTAACCAACATGTTTGGACTGGCTTGCTAATCATAAGCTGATGAGTGAACTTGACTTAAGAACAGGTGGACATGTTATCTGAGGTCCTCTCAGTTTCCAACTTGCAGCTAATCTATTTAGAAGCCTTTCAGTTTATTTGAATGGGACTTGAGATGTTTAGTTTGATAATTTACACGGTTTATTTGTATGGGACTTGGGATGTTCAGTTTGATATAATTATACATATGGTAATCCTGTTCAATCTGTATCTGCCCTGCCCTGGAATGCTTGGGTATTGTGCACCAGTAGGGGTAGGTGTTCAGATATATCAGCTTTTGCATTTATTGATAAAGTAGTGATAAAAAATTGTAATTATAGTAGTAATAGTTCTAGAATATGGGAAGATTTTAAAGTTAATTGCAGTTGTGATGTTATCTATAATGCTATTTATGTATGTGTACAAGCTCCATTTACCTGGATTGTGTGTTACTCCTTCTATTGTCACCAATGGGTCCCGAGCATTGAATTTGCCCAGAGAGTTATCCACTATAAATAGCACCAAAGTAGAGATTGCCACGGTAGAGCAATGGACAAATTGGATACTAAAGGGTCTTTCCTTTGCACGCCAATGGGCCGGTATAGTAGGCCTGGGCCTTATCTTATTTCTTTGGGGGTCTGCAGATGCTTCATCTTTGAGTATGGCATCAGCAGCAGCAACAGCGGCTGCTAGTGCAAGCTGTGCTTGCCCTTCACAACAGAGAATCCCCAGAAGTCTGGCTAGGCATGTTGGACTGGTAGTCAGAGACGGGTAAGTATCCGAAAAGGCTTTACCAACCTAAGACAGGCGCCATGTTCCAGGCCACGCGGTTTGCCCATGACGGGTAAGGAGAGCCTGGACTCGGAACACCTAAGACAGGCACAGTCCCTTGCTTAATAAAACAAAAAGGGGGAGTTGTTGGGAGCACTGCACCTGTGCCCTGCCCTAAGGAGAGCCTGAACCCTACTTCCTCTTGGAGACAGGTTTCAGGAAGTGCCCTGTGATTGGCCCTTTACTGCTTGCCTCAGGCGTGTAAGCTGATTGGAGGATTGAGAGATAGCCAGGGGCCTCGGGGGAGGGGTGAGGAGGTTCTCTGTGTAACGGAAATAACGGACTTAACTGACTTAACTGAAGGCTTCTGGGTAACGGATTTAACGGATAGGAGGGCTATATAAGCCAGAGGCTTCTGCCCCAAAGAAGGAACTGAAGGTTGGAATAAAAGTGCCTCTGAAACGCTCTCCAGTATCGGGTGATTTCTTCCGCGGGACGGGAGACACCGATAGTGAAGGTCTGGGAGTACCATCGATTTGTGTTAATTAATTTCGTATCCTGCTACTTTGTCAAATTCTCTTATGAGTTCCAATAGTCTCTTGACTGAGTCTTTTGGTTCTCCTATGTAGAGAATCATGTCATCTGCGAATAGCGATAATTTCAATTCCTCATTTGCAATTTGCATTCCTTTAATTGCTTTTTCTTGCCTAATAGCTCTGGCAAGGACTTCCAAAACTACATTGAAGAGTCACGGTGAGAGTGGACATCCCTGTCTAGTTCCAGATTTTAGCGGGATGGCTTCCAATCTTTCCCCATTTAGTATGATACTGGCATTGGGTTTATCGTAAATTGCTTTGATTGTGTTATAGATTGTTCCTTCTGTGCCTATCTTGTTTAGGATTTTTAACATGAAGTAGTGTTGGATTTTATCAAATGCCTTCTCTGCATCTATTGAGAGGATCATATGGTTTTTATTTGTCAATTTGTTGATGTGATGTATCACATTTATTGTTTTGCGAATGTTGAATCATCCCTGCATGCCTGGGATGAATCCCAGCTGGTCCGGGTGAATGATCTGCCTGATGTGTTGTTGGAGCCTGTTGGCTAGTATTTTATTGAAGATCTTTGCATCTATGTTCATCAAGGATATCGGTCTGTAGTTCTCTTTTTCTGTTGTTTCTCTCTCTGGCTTTGGTATTAAGGTGATATTAGCTTCATAGAAAGAGCTTGGAAGGATTGCCTCTTTTTCTATTGTTTGAAAAAGCTTGTGTAAGATTGGGGTAAGTTCCTCTTGGAATGTTTGGTAGAATTCAGCAGTGAAGCCATCTGGTCCTGGACTCTTCTTGGTTGCGAGGGCTTTAATTACTGATTCAATCTCAGTATATGTTATTGGGCTGTTTAGATTGTTAATTGCTTCTTGACTTTATTTTTTCTGATTTGTTCGCATATAGTTGCTTGTAATAGTTCCTGATGATTCTTTGTATTTCTGAGGTATCTGTTGTTATATCTCCTTTCTCATCTCGGATGCTATTGATGTGTATTTTCTCCCTCCTTTTTTTAATTAGTCTTGCTAGTGGGGAGTCTATTTTGTTGATTTTCTCAAAGAACCAGCTCTTTGATTGATTGATTTTGGTCTCTATTTGGTTTATTTCCTCCCTTATTTTGATGATTTCTTTTTCCTACTCATCTTGAGATTGCTTTGTTGTTGTGTTTCTAGTTCCTTCAACTGTAAGTTTAGCTGATTTACTTGGTGCTTTTCTTGTTTCTTGACATAAGCACTGATTGAAATGAACTTTCCTCTCAGCACCGCCTTGATTGTGTCCCATATTTTGGATAAGCTGTGTTGATGCCTTCATTTGTTTCCAGCAATTTTTTAATTTCCCCTTTGATTTCCTCTCTAACACATTGCTCACATAGTAACATATTATTCAGCCTCCATATGTTTGTAAGTCTTCCTTGGTGTTTTGAATTCTTGGTCTCAAGCTTCACTCCTTGGTGGTCTGAGAAGATGCATGGTAGGATTTCCACTTATTTAAATTTGCTGAGGCTTGTTTTATGGCTTATAATATGATCAATTCTGGAGAAAGTTCCATGTAATGATGAAAACAAGGTGTATTCTCTGTCTGTAGGATGAAAGATTCGATAGATGTCAACTAAGTCCATTTGCTCTAGAGTTTGGGTGAGTTCTATCGTTTCTTTGCTGAGTTTCTGGTTTTTTTGATCTGTCCATTTGCGTTAATGGGGTATTAAGGTCTTCCACTATGATCGTATTGGAGTCTATTTCTCCCTTTAAGCCCATTAATATTTGTGTCATGTAGCTAGATGCTTTGGCATTTGGAGCATAAACATTTATTATGCTGATCTCTTCCTGCTGGAGGCTTCCTTTGATCATTATGTGGTATCCTTCTTTGTCTCTTTTGAGGCTCTTCACATCAAAGTCTATGTCATCTCATGTAAGAATGGCTACACCTGCTCGTCTTTCTTTACCATTAGCTTGAAATATCTTTTTCCATCCTTTCACTTCCAATTTTTTCTGATCTTTGTTGGTGAGATGCGTCTCCTGTAAGCAGCAGATAGTTGGGTTTTGTTTTTTGATCCAATCCTCCAATATATGGCGTTTGACTGATGAGTTTTTTTTTATTTTATTTATTTATTTATTTATTTATTTATTTATTATTTCACTTCAATAATTACATTGTATTATGTGACACAGTTACATAGATACTTGGGTTCTCTTACCCCTCCCCAAACCCTCCCACCATGATGGATTCCTCCACCTTGTTTACGTTGAACTTGACTGGACAATAAGATGCTGGACTCTATGTTTGGTGTATGCTTGCAATGGGGGAATCTCAAATAACTGATGAGTTTAAGCCATTTACATTCAGCGTTATTATGGATAAGGGGCAGTTTGGACCTGTCATTTTGGCGATGTGTTGTTCTATGATTGGGTCTTCTGTTAGCCTTTTAGTGGGATGTTCTCCACATTTGCCTTTATTTCTGGTGGTTGCTATTTCTTTTTTCTTTCATGGGAACATCCTTGAGTATCATTTGTAGGGCAGGTTTAGATGAGACAAAATCTTGAAGTTTTTCTTTATTGTGGAAGAATTTTATTTCATTTTCAAAGTCAAAGGAGAACTTTGCAGGGTAAGTTATTCTGGGTTGAAAATTTTTCTCTTTTAGAATCTGGAATATGTCACTCCAGTCTCTTCTGACCTGTAGTGTTTCCTCTGAAAGGTCAGCTGTGAGTTTGATTGGGGTTTCCCTATATGACACCTGATTTTTTTCTCGTGCACATTTAAGGATTTTTTCTTTTTGTTCAACTGAAGAGAGCTTGATTATCATGTGTCGTGAGGAAGTTTGTTTTTGGTCAACTCTGTTGGGAGTTCTGTAGCCCTCCTGTATATTACTTTCTAATTCTTTGCTCAGATTAGGGAAGTTTCCCTGTATTATTTCACTGAATAGGCCTCTAATCCCAGCTTCTCTTTCTGCAACTTCTGGAACTCCCATAATTCTTATGTTAGACCTTTTAATTATATCTTTTCATTCTTGGATACTTTTTTTAGCTAGACCTAGCTCTGCTTCCAGCTTTTTCCTTGTTTCTTCATGGTGACAGAAACTATCTTCTACTTCTGAAATTCTTTCTTCTGCCTCATTCATTCTGTTGTTGAGACTCTCCACTGTATTTTTAGTTTGCTCTACTGTATTCTTCATTTCTGATATATCAGCCTTAATTTGATGTATTACTGCTATTTCTTCTTTGAACTCTTGTTTGTACTTCTCATTGTTGACCAGCAGCTTTGCAATGAGTTTTCTGAGTTCTTTGTCCCCCATTTTCTCAATGTCTTCCTCAGTTAACTCTGGGAGTGGGCGAAGCTTTTGCTGCTTTGTTGGAGAGACTTCAGTAACATTAATAGTGCTTTTGTCTTGTTTTTTACCTTTTGTAGTTGCCAATCTGGTTGATGAAATCATCTCTATGGTGTATTACCTACAGGTCTATAAGTTGATTGTTATGTTCAATCAGTGCCCTGGGTTTGGGGAACACAGCTGCCAGGAATAATTGCTTCATCTGTGGCACTGATTTTTAAGCAGCACTGGGATTGCCGCCCCCTGCTGGCCAATAAGTCTAAGTACCTCTTGGGGTTATTTTGGGTGGAGTTGGAGGCGTGCCTTTTCGGGTCTGTTTTTATCCATGGAGCCTAGGCAGTGCTCTAAGACTGAGGTATTTTTGTCCCCAGGTCAGCTCTTGGGTGATTCAGCTGACCTCCCTTCAGTGTAAGAGCTTCTGCTCCCGTGACACTGTTATCTGAGAGTTGTTGAATTAGCACATGTGCAGTTTGCCACTCCTCCTCTTGCAATTTATCAGTGTTTGGAGCACATGCGTCAGTGTGCAAGATGGCGCCCGTATGAGACAACAGTAAAGATCAGGGGGCTGTTGCCATCAACGCCAGGGACCACACAGACCCCACAGGCTACAAGGTTGTTACTGTGGGCTCAGCTCCATGCAATTAACCAGCAACATGCCCACTCTGGATCTCCACTTAGGGTTCACACCTGCTGCCTTGCCACCCAATATGGCTCCAGGTGGAGAACTGCAGCTGCTGTCTTTCAGTTCCACGGACCACACAGACCTTGCAGGGAGCAAAGCTGGTGCTCCCCTCCACCCTTGGATCAGTTCTGTATGAATAGCCAGAAAGGAGCCTGTGTGTTGCTCTGTCAACTCCGTGTTCTGTCTCTCCACACAAGATGGTGCCCTCAGTCCCTGACTTTCTCTGCCTGCAGCTAGTCCCAGTCACTCAGCTTGTCTGTCTGCTCCCAGAGCACACTCACTTTCCTAGCTCACCACGTGGACACAGGCTCTCACCTGGTGGTCACAACGTCTGTGTGGAGGCCACTGCTGGATGTTTGGCTGGTGCTGGAAACGGATTGCTGGAGCCTGGATCACCGGAGTCTGGATCATTGGAGACCGGATCACTGGGATTTGAGTTGCTGCTTGCCGACTGCTGGTGGGAACTTTGATCCACTACAACACTGCTGTCTCATTTCCGCAGCTTCCCTGTGTCCAGGGGGTTCCTGGTAACACTGCTTACTGCCTGAGCCCTACTTATCCCTTGTAATCTACTTATTGTACTCCTCCCTGCCTAAAGATTCTCCACCTTATCAAACGTGCTGTACTCTTTGTCGTCATCTTGGTTCCTCAGCACTTGGTTTCGATGGCAGCTGGAAATGGCTTGGGCATTGAAATTCTCCCTGGCTGTTGACTTTTGCATGAATTCTATGAGGATCTCCATCTGTTTTTTGTGCGGTTGCTGAACCTATAAATTATGTTATACTGGGCTCAATGGGCATTGGACAGGAAATGACCAAACAAAATTTCCTGGAGACCTGACAGGACAGCTGATGGTATGTGAAGTGAATGAGCCAGGTGGAGTTGTTCTGTTACTGGAGGAGCTGTCCTGCTGCTTTGGGCAGTTGCCATTCATCAAAACACTGATTTCCTCAAGTGTCACGTCCACTTTCAGACAGATGTGCTGCCAGAGCACTTGGTTTCCATGGCAGCTGGAAAAGGCTTGGGAGCTGAACTCGTCTCTGGCTGTCAGTTTTACATGTGCTCAGCCTGCTTGATTCTCTCCCACTGGGCTCAATGGGCATTGGAACGGAACTGACCAAACAGGGTTTCCTAGATAGCTGCCAGGACAGCTATGGTATGTGAAGTTCATGACCCTGGTGCATTTGTTTTGGCACTAGAAGAGCTATGTTGCTGCTTCGGGCAGATGCCATTCACCACCACAAGCAGTTCCCCAAGTTCACATCCCAGCCACTTTCAGAAATATGTGCTGCCAGATTTCTTAGTTTCCATGGCAGCAAGAAATGACTTGGGCGCTGAAATTCTCTCTGGCTTTGGAGTTTTGAGTGCCTTGAGTGAGGATCTCCACCTTTGTTTTTGTGGGTGCTCCACCTGTTTGATAACATCACACTGGGTTCAAAAGACATTGGACTGGAAGGGATCAAACCGGGTTTCAGGAGACCTGCAAGGACAGCTGTTGGTATGTGAAATGAATGAGCCAGGTGGAGTGGTTTTGGCACTGGATGAGCTGTGCTGCTGCTTCGGGCTTTGCCATTCACCAACACAGAGTTCCCCAAGTGTCACATCCCAGCCACTTTCAGAAATATGTGCTGCCAGATTTCTTAGTTCCCATGGCAGCATGAAATGACTTGGGTGCTGAAATTTTCTCTGGCTTTGGAATTTTGAGTGCCTTGAGTGAGGATCTCCACCTTTGTTTTTGTGGGTGCTCCACCTGTTTAATAACATCACACTGGGTTCAAAAGACATTGGACTGGAAGGGATCAAACCGGGTTTCAGGAGTCCTGCAAGGACAGCTGTTGGTATGTGAAATGAATAAGCCAGGTGGAGTGGTTTTGGCACTGGATGAGCTGTGCTGCTGCTTCGGGCTTTGCCATTCACCAACACACAGAGTTCCCCAAGTGTCACATCCCAGCCACTTTCAGAAATATGTGCTGCCAGAGCACTTGGTTTCCATGGTAGCTGGAAATGGCTTGGGCGATAAAATTCTCCCAGACTGTGGAGTTTCGAGCGCCTTGAGGGAGTATATCCATTTTTTATTTCTGTGTGTACTCATCCTGCTTGATTACATCCCCTCGGGATAAATAGCATTGGGTAGGAAGTGACCAGAGAGGGCTCCGGGAGAACTGCAAAGACAGCTGATGATATGTGAAGTGAAAAACTCAGGTGGATTTGTTTTTTTCCTGGATGAGCTGTGCTGCTGCTGCTTCGTACAGTTGCCATTCACCAACAAACTGAGTTTTTCAAGTGTTACGACTCAGCCACTTTTAGACATATGGGCTGCCAGAGAACTTGGTTTCCATGGCAGCTTGAAATGGCTAGGGTGCTGAACTTGTCTTACGCTGTGAAGTTTTGAACGTTTTGAGTGCGGATCTCCATCTTTGTTTTTTGTAGGTGAGCAACCTGCTTGATTCTATCCCCCTGTGTTCACTGGGCATTGGACAGGATGTGACCAAGTACGGTTCCAACAGAACTGCAAAGAGAGCTGACGGTATGTGAACTGAATGACCCAGGTGGAGTTGTTTTACCAATCGAAGATGAGCTGCTGCTTCGGGCATTTGCCATTTACCAGCACACTGTGTTCCCTAGGTGTCACATCCACTTTCAGACAAATGTGCTGCCAGAGCACTTAGTTTCCAAGGCAGCAGGAAATGGCTTGGGCACTGAAATTCTCTCTGGCTATCAAGTTTGTCACGCCTTGAGTGAGGATCTCCATCTTTGTTTTGTGCGGTTGTTGAACATACAGATTCCATCAGCTGGGGCTCAATGGGCTTTGGACAGAAAGTGACCAAACAAGATTTCCTGGAGACCTGTTTGGACAACTGATGATATGTGAAGTGAATAACCCATGTGGAATTGTTTTGGCACTGGAAGAGCTATGCTGCTGATTAGGGCAGTAGCCATTCACCAACAGACAGAGTTAAGCATGTGTCAGGCCCACTTTCAGACTTATGTGCTGCCAGAGATTTTTGTTTCCATGACAGCTGGAATTGGCTTGGGTGCTTAACTTCTCTCTGGCTCTGAAGTTTTGAGTGCCTTTAGTTTGGATCTCCATCTATGTTATTTGTGAGTGTTCATCCAGCTGAATTCCATCCCCCTGGGCTCCTTGGACATTTGACAGAAAAGAACCAAACAGGGTTTCCGGGAGACCTGCAAAGATTGTTGATGTTATGTGAAGTGAATGACTCAGATGTAGTTGTTTTGGCACTGGAAGAGCTGTGCTGCTGCTTCAGGCAGTTGCCATTGATCAACATACTGAGTTTCCCAAGTGTCATGTCCACTTTCAGACATATGTGCTGCCAGAATTCTTGGTTTCCATGGCAGCTGGAAATGGTTTGGGCGCTAAACTTCTCTCTGATTGTGGACTATAAACGTCATTAGTGAAGATCTCCATCTTTGTTTTGTGTGTGTGTACTCAACCTACAAATTCCACCTCCCCGGGCTCAATGGGCATTGGACATGCAGTGAACAAACAAGATTTCTGGGAGCTTTGCTAGGACAACTGATGCTACTTGAGTGAATGTGCCAGATGGGGTTGTTTTGCACTAGACGAGCTGTGCTGCTGCTTCGAGCAGTTGGAAGTTACCACCACACTGAGTTTCCTAGGTGCAATAACACTGCTAGATATATGTGCTGCTAGAGTTCTTGGTTTCCATGGCAGCTGAAATGTCATGGCGCTGAAATTCTTTCTGGCTGTGTAGTTTGTCACGCCTTGAGTGAGGATTTCCATCTTTGTTTTTTGTGTGTGCTCAACCTGCTTGATTTCATCACACAGGGCTCAGTGGGCATTGGACAAGAAGTGACCAAACAGGATTTTACATAAACGTCTAAGAAGATCTCCTGAAAAGCATGTCTGGTCACTTCCTGTGCAATATTGTTTGAGAGCAGGGGGAAGAAATCATCCTGCTTGATTCCATCGCACTGGCCTCAATGGGCATGGGGCAGGAAGTGACCAGATAGGGTTTCTGGGAGACCTGCAAGGACAGCTGATGGTATGTGAATTGGAGGAGCCAGGTGGAGGTGTTTTGGCACTGTTAGACCTGTGCTGCTGCTTCGGGCCCTTGCCAAATTACCAGCACACTGCGTTACCTAGGTGTCACATCCACTTCAAACAAATGTGCTGCCAGAGCACTTGATTTCCATGGCAGCTGAAAATGGCTAGTGAGCTGAACTTCTCTCTGGCTTTCGAGTTTTGAGTGCCTTGAATGAGGATCTCCATCTTTGTTTAGTGGGATTGCTGAATCTACATATTCCATTACACTGTGCTCAATGATCATTGAACAGGAAGTGCCCAAACAAGATTTCCCGGAGACGTGACAGGGCAGCTGATGGTATGTGAAGTGAATGAGCCAGGTGGTGTTGTTTGGGTCCTGGAAGACGTGTGTTGCTGCTTCAGACATTTGCCATATTCCACCGCACTGAGTTCCTCAAGTGTCACCTCCCAGACACTTTCACAAATATGTGCTGTCAGAGCACTTGGTTTCCATGGCAGCTGGAAATGGCTTGGGAGGTGAACTTCTCTCTGGCTGTGAAGCTTTGAGTGCCCTGAGTGAGGATTGCCATCTTTGTTTTGTGTTCGGGCTCAACCTGCTTGATTCCATCACCCTTGTTTCAATTGCCATTGGAGCTGTTTTGGCACTGGAAGGGCTGTGCTGCTATTTCAGGCAGTTGCCATTCACCTCCACACTAAGTTCTCAAAGTGTCACGTCCCAGGCACATTCAGACATATGTGCTGCCAGAACACTTGCTTTCCATGGCAGGTGAAAATGTCTAGTGTGCTGAGGTTCTCCCTGGCTGTGTAGATTTGAGCGCCTTGAGTGAGTATCTCCATCTTTGTTTTGTTTGTGTGCTCAACCTGCTTGATTCCTTCTCCCTGGGCTAAATGGGCATTGGAAAGGAAAACCAAACAAGGTTTCCAGGAGGTCTGCAGGGACAGCTGATGGTATGTGAAGTGAAGGAGCGAGTTGGAGTGTCACGTTCATGTTCAGACATGTGTGTTGTCAGAGCACTTGGTTTCCATCATAGCTGGAAATGGCTGGGGCACCGAAATCTACTCTGGCTGTGCAGTTTTATATGAATTCTGTGAGAATCTCCATAACACTGGGCTCAATAGGCATTGGACAGAAAAAGGACCAAACAAGATTTACCAGAGACTGATTGGACAGCTGATGATATGTGAAGTGAATGACCCAGGTGCATTTGTTTTGGCACTGGATGAACTGTTCTTCTGCTTTTTGGGGCAGTTGCCATTCACCACCACACTGATTTCCTCAAGTGCCACATCCAATTACAGACATATGTGCTGGCACAGCAGTTGGTTTCCATGTAAACTGGAAATGGCTTGAGCGCTGAATTCTTCTCTGACTGTTGAGTTTTACATGAATTCTGTGAGGATCTCCATCTTTGTTTTGTGAGTGTGCTCAACCTGCTTCATTGTATCCACCTGGGCTAAATGGGCATTTGACATAAGTGACCAACCAGGATTTGGGGGAGACCTGCAGGGACTGCTGTTGGTATGTGAAGTGAATGAGCCAGGTTGAGCTGTTTTGGCACTGGAAAAGCTGTGCTGCTGCTTCGGGCAGTTGTCATTTAACAATCCACTGTGTTCCCTAGGTGTGACAGCCACTTCCAGACATATGTGCAGCCAGAGCACTTGGTTTCCATGGCAGCTGGAAATGGCTTGAACGCTGACCTCTTGTCTGGCTGTGGAGTTTTACATGAATTCTGTGAGAATCTCCGTCTTTGTTTTGTGCGGTTGCTGAACCTATATATTACATCACACTGGGTTCAATGGGCATTGGACAGGAAGTGACCAAACAAGAAATCCTGAAGACCTGCAGGGACAGCTGAAGTTATGTGAATGCATGAGCCAGGTGGAGTTGTTTTGGCACTGGCAAGCTGTGTTGCTGCTTCAGGCAGTTGACTTTCTCCACAACACTGATTTCGCCAAGTGTCATGTCCCAGGCTCTTTCAGAAATAGGTGCTTCCAGAGCACTAGGTTTCTGAAGCAGCTAGGAAATATCTTGTATGCTGATCTTCTCTCTGGCTGTGGAGTTTAGAGCACCTTGAGTGAGGATCTCCATCTTTGTTTTGAGTATGTGCTCAACCTGTATGATTCCATCCCTCTGGGCTCAATGGGCATTGGACAGGAAGTGACCAAGCAGTGTTTTTGGAAAACTGATAGGACAGCTGATGGTATGTGAAGTGAATGAGCCAGGTGGAGTTGTTTGGGTCCTGGAAGACGTGTGTTGCTGCTTCAGGGAGTTGCCATATACCACCGCACTGAGTTCTTCACGTGTCACCTCCCAGCCACTTTCAGAAATATGTGCTGCCAGAGCACTAGATTTCCATGGCAGCTGGAAAAGGCTTGGGTGCTGAAATTCTCTCTGGCTGCGGAGATGTGAGTGCCTTGAGTGAATATCTTCATCTGTGTTTTTTGTGCGTGCTCAAGCTACTTTATTGTATTCCCCTGGGCTCAATTGGCATTGGACAGGAAGTGACAAAACACGGTTTCCTGCTAGGACAGCTGGTGGTATGTAAAATTGATGAGCCAGGTGGAGTTGTTTTGACATTGGAGAGCTGCTCTGCTGCTTTGGGCAGTTGCCATGCACCACCACATTGAGTTCCTCAAGTGCCACATCCGCTTACAGACATATGTGCTGCCAGAGCACTAGGTTTCCGTGGCAGCTGGAAATGATTTAAGCGATAAGCTTCTCTCTGGCTGTGGAGTTTTACATGAATTCTGTGAGGATATCCATCTTTGTTTTTTGTGTGTGTTCATCCTGCTTGATTCTATCCTACGGGCCTCAATGGGCATTGAACAGATAGTGACCTTAGAGGGTTTCTGGGAGACCTGTAAGGACAGCTGATGGTATGTGAAGTGAAGGAGCCAGTTGGAGCTGTTTCGGCAGTGGAAGAGCTGTGCTGCTGCCTCGGGCAGTTGCCATTCACCACCACACTGACTTCCACAAGTGTCATGTCTATTTTTAGACATATGTGCTGGCAGAAGTCTTTGGTTTCCATGGCAACTAAAAGTGGCATAGGCGCTGAACTTGTCTCTAGCTCTTGAGTTTTAAATGTCTTGAGTTAGGACCTCCAACTTTATTTTGTGTGTGTGCTCTACCTGCTTGATTCCATCCCCCTCTGCTCAATGGGCATTAGACATGAAGTGACCAAACAAGGTATCTCAGAAACTTGGTAGGACAGCTGATGATATGTGAAGCGAATGATCCAGGTGGAGATGATTGTGCACAGGAAGAGCTGTTCTGCTGCTTTGGCAGTTGCCATTCACCACCACACAGATTGCCTAGGTGTCACATACACTTTCACACATAATGCTGCCAGAGCACGTGGTTCCATGACAACTAGTAACGGCCTGCGCACTGAAATTCTCTCTAGCTGTCGAGTTTGAGTGCCTTGAGTAAGGATCTTATTCTTGTTTTGTATGTGTTCTCAACCTGCTTGATTCCATCCCACTTTGCTCAAGTGGCATTTATAGGAAGGGACCAAACAGGATTTCTTTGAGTCCTGCTAGGAAACTGCTGGAATGTGAATCGAATGAGTCAGGTGGAGTTGTTTTGGCACAGGAAGACATGTGCTGCTTCTTTGGGCAGTTGATATTCACCAACACAATGTGTTCCTCACGTTTCACTTCCACTTTAGAACATATGTGCTACCAGAGCACTAGGTTTCCATGGCAGCTGGAAATGGCTTGGGCACTGAACTTCTACCTGGCTGTGGATTTTTACATGAATTCTGTGAGGATCTTCATCTTTGTTTTGTGTGCATCCTCAACCTGCTTGATTCCTTCCCCCTGGGCTCAATGGGCATTAGAAAGGAAGTGACCAAACAGTGTTTCCCAGAGACCTGCAAGGACAGCTGATGGTATGTGAAGTGAATGAGCCAGGAGGAGTTTTTTTAGCACTAAAACATATGACGCTGCTAACAGTAGAGTCCATTCAACACCACACTGAGTTCCTCAAGTATCACATTCGCTTTCAGACATATGTGCTGCCAGAGCACTTGGTTTTTATGGCATCTGGAAATTTGTTGCCGACTAAAATTCTCTCTGGCACAAGAAATTTATGTGCATTGAGTGCTAATCTCCAACTTTGTTTTGTGTGTGTGCTCAACCTGATTGATTCCAACTGATTGAACTCAATGTGCTTTGGGCAGGAAGTGACCAAACATGGATCCTGGGAGACCTAAAAGGACAGCTGACAGTATGGGAGTTGGATGATCCAGGTGGAGTTGTTTTGCAACTGGAATGCCTGTGCTGCTGCTTTGGGCAGTTGCTATTCACAACCACACTATGTCCCCTAGGTGTCCCATCCACTTTCAGACATATGTGCTGCCAGAGCTTTTGGATTCCATGGCAGCTGGAAGTGGCTTGGGCGCTGAACTTCACTATGGCTATGGAGTTATTAGTGCCTTGAGTGAGGATCTCCATCTTTATTTTGTGTGTGTGCTCAACAAACGTGTTCCCATTATCCTGGGCTCAATCAGTATTTAACAGGATGTGTCCAAACAGGGTTTTCTATGAAACCTGGAAGGACAGCTGATGGTATGTGAAGTGAATTAGATTGGAGGTCTT
Source organism: Ochotona princeps (assembly GCF_030435755.1). NCBI lineage: Eukaryota > Metazoa > Chordata > Mammalia > Lagomorpha > Ochotonidae > Ochotona > Ochotona princeps. The sequence continues at coordinate 26,911,589 of NC_080866.1, read as the reverse complement.
GTTTTGGCATTAGGAGGCCTGCGCGCTACTTCGGGAAGTTGCCATTCACCAACACATTGAGTTCCCTAGGTGGCACATCCAGTGTTAGACATATGTGCTGCCAGAGCACTTGGTTTCCATGGCAGCTGAAACTGGCTTGGGCATTGAACTTCCCTCTGTCTGTGGAGTTTTGAGCACCTTGAGTGTGAATCTCCATCTTTGTTTTGTGAGTGTGCTCAACCTGCTAGTTTCCATCCCACGGGGCTCAACGGGCATTGGACAGGAAATGACCAAACAGGGTTTCCGGGAGATCAACCATGATAGCTGAAGGTATGTGAAGTGAATAGCCAGGTGGAGATGTTTGGCACTGGAAGGCCTGTGCTGCTGTTTCAGGCAGTTGCCATTCACCGCTAAACTGAGTTCCTTAGGTGTCCCATCCACTTGCAGACAAATGTGCTGCCAGAGCATTTGGTTGCCATGGCAGGTGGAAATGGCTTTGATGCTGAAATCCTCCTGCTGTGAAATTTTCAACATTTTGAGTGGGGATCTCCATCTTTTTTCTGTGCGTATGCTGAACATGCTTGATTCCATCACATGGGGCTCAATCGACATTGAACAGGAATTGTTCAAACAGGGTCTCTGGTAGACCAGTAAGGACAGCCGATGGTATGTGATTTGACTGACGAAGTTGAAGTTTTTCTGGACTGGATGACCTGTGCTGCTTTTTCAGGCAATTGCAATTCACTACCACACTGAGTTCCCTAGATGTCGCAGCCGCTTTCAGACATATGTGCTGCCAGAGCACTTGGTTTCCTTGGCATCTGGAAATGGCTTGGGCACTAAATTTCTCTCTTGCAGTGGAGTTTTTGGCGCCTTAATGAGGTTCTCCTCCATGTTTTCTGTTGGTTCTCAGCCAGCTTGATTCCATTGCACTGGGCTCTGTTGTCATTGGACAGGAAGTGATCAAACAGGGTTTCCCAGAGACATGCGAGGACAGCTCATTCTACGTGTAGTGAATGAGCCAGATGGAGTTATTTTGCCACTGGAAGATCTGTGCTGCTGCTTCATGCAGTTGCCATTCACCACTACACTGAGTTTCCCAGTTGTCACGGCCACTTTCATAAATATGTGCTGCCAGAGCACTTGGTTTCCATGGTAGGTGTAAATGGGTTGTGCTTCGAATGTCTCTCTGGATGTCGGGTTTTGAGCGCCTTGAGTGAAGATCTCCATCTTTGTTTAGTGTGTGTGCTCAACCTGTATGTTTCCATCCCATTGGGCTCAGTACTCATTGGACACAAAGTGACCAACCAGGATTTCCGGGAGACCTGCTAAGAGAGCTGATTGTATGTGGAGTTGCTTTCACATTGGAAGGCCTGTGCTACTGCTTCAGGTAGTTGCCATTCACCAGAACCTAAATGATTTTCCCAGGTTTCACATCCACTTTCAGACATATATGCTGCCAGATCACTTGTTTCCAAGGCAGCTACAAAAGGCTGGGGTGCTGAACTTTTCTCTGGTTTTTGAAATTTAGCGCCTTGAGTGAGGATCTCCATCTTTGTTTAGTGCAGTTTGATTCTTTCAAATTTTGCTAAATTGGCATTGGACAGGAAGTGACTAAACATGGTTTCTTGGACACCTGCCAGGGCAGCTGATTGCATGAGAAGTGAATGAGCCAGGTGGAGTTGTTTGGGTACTGGAAGAACTGTGCTGCTACTGTGGGCAGTTTCCATTCACCACAACATTGAGTTCCCTAGGTGTCACATCCACTTTCAGATATATGTGCTGCTAGAGCACTTGGATTCCATTGCAGCTGGAAATGGCTTGGGCGCTGAACTTCTCTCTGGCTCTGGATTTTTTCACGCCTTGTGTGAGGATCTCCATTTATGTTTACTGTGTGTTCTCAACCTGCTTAATTCCATCACACTGGGCTCAATTGGCAGTGGAGAGGAAGGGACCATACAGGTTTTTTGGAAGACCTGTCAGGATAGCTGATGGTATGTGAAGTTCATGAGCCAAGTGGAGTTGTTTTGGCACTGGAAGACCTGTGCTGGTGATTCAAGCAGCTGCCATTCACCACAACACTGAGTTTCCTAGGTGTCACATCCATTTTCAGACAGATCTCCTTCCAGAGCACTTGGTTTCCATGGCAGCTGAAACTGGCTTCGGCGCTGAACTTCTCTCTGGCTGTGGATTTTTTCGCGCCTTGTGTTAGGATCTCCATCTATGTTTTCTGTGTGTGCTCAACCTGCTTGATTCCATCCCCCTGGGCTCAATGGGCATTGGACAGGATGTGACCACACATGGTTTCTGGGAGTCCTGGTAGGACATCTGATGGTATGTGAAGTGAATGAGCCAGTGGAGTTGTTTTCGCACTGAAGACCTGTGCTCATGCTTCTTGCAGTTGCCATTCACCACTAAGCTGTGTTCCTTAGGTATCACATCCTCTTTCAGACTTATATGCTGTCAGAGCACTTGGTTTCCATGGCAGTTGAAAATGGCTTGGGCGCTGAACTTCTCTTTGCATTTTGAGATTTTAGCGCCTTTAGTGAGAATCTCCATGATTCTTTAGTGCAGCTGCTCTAACTGTTTGATTCCTTCAAGCTTTGCTCAATTGGCTTTTGGGAGGAACTGACAAAACAGGGTTTCTGTGAGACCTGCTAGGACAGCTGATGGTATGTGTAGTGAATGAGCCAAGTGGAGTTGTTTTGTCAGGGGAAGACGTATGCTGCTGCTTCAGGCAGTTGCCATTTACCACCATAATGAGTTTGCTAGGTGTCCCACCCACTTTCAGACATATGTGTCTCCAGAACACTTGGTTTCCATAGCAGCTGGAAATTGCTTTGGCGCTGATCTTCTCTCTGGGTCTGGAGTCTTGAGCGCCTTCAGTGAGGATCTCCATCATTGTTTTGTGTGTGGCTCAACCTGCTCGTTTCCACCCCCCTGGGCTGAATGGGCATTGGACAGGAAGTCAACAAACAGGGTTTCCGTGAGATCTGCTATGACAGCTGATGGTATGTGAAGTGAATGAGTCAGGTGGAGTTTTTTTGGCACTGGAAGAGCTGTGCTGCATCAAGCAGCTGCCATTCACCACCACACTGAGTTCCCTAGATGTCACATCCACTTTCAGACATATGTGCAGCCACAGCACTTGGTTTCCCTGAGGGTGGAAATGGCTTAGGTGCTTAAGTTCTCTCTGGCTGTGAAATTTTGAGCGCCTTGAGTGAGGATCTCCATGTTTGTTTTGTGTTGATGTTCAACCTGCTTGATTCCACACACTGGGCTAAAAGGGCTTAGGACAGGAAGGGACCAACAGGATATCCGAGAGACCTGCTATGACAGCTGATGGTTTGTGAAGTGAATGACCAGTGGAGTTCTTTTCATACTGGAAAACCTGAACTGATGCTTCGGGCAGTTGCCATTCACCGCCACACTGAGTTCCCTGGGTGTCACATCCACTTTCAGACATACGTGCTGCCAGAGCACTTGGTTTCCATTTCAGCTGGAAATGGCTTGAGGGCTGGACATCTCTCTGGCTCTGAATTTTTTCGTGCCTTCACTGTCATTCTCCACCTTTGTTATGTGTGAGTGCTCATCTTGCTTTTTTCCATCTGACTCAGCTCAATGAGCATTGGAAAGCAAGTAATCCGATCAGTTAAAGGCTCCAAAATACCGTCAGCACGTATTCACTTTGTTGTCTAATCAGTAGTTATAATATTGAGAAATCATTATGTTAAAAACAATTGCAATTTCTTAACCTTCTTCTGTTATCACCCCATTGTTAATTCAGTTTTAGTTTATATACGATATATGACATAACATCCATAACATAATATGTTATACATAACATCATATCACCTTAAATTAAGGCAAACATGTAGTATTTAACCTTTTGGGATTGGCTCATTTTCCTTAGCATTTTGGTTTCCAGTTTGGCCCATTTGGCCACAGAGAACTGCATTTTTTTTTTTTTTAATAGCGGAGTAGTATTCCATGGAGTAGATGAAATATAGCTTTCTTATCCAGTCTTCTGCTGATGGGCATTTCGGTTGCTTCAAGGTTTTTGCAATTACTGATTGTGCTGCTATGGGCATAGGCGTTCATGTTGGCTTCTCATAAAACAGGTGTTTTGGGTATATTCCTAGCAGTGCTATTGTTGGATCATACGGTATGTCGATTTTAAGTTGTTTGAATGTTCTCCATACTGATTTCCATAGAGGCTGTAACAACCTGCAGCCCCACCAGCAGTGGAGTAGGCTTCCCTTTTCCCCTCAACCTCGCCAACAAGTGTTGTTGGTGCTTTTATTCATGTGGGCCAGTCTTACTGGCGTCAGGTTTACCTCATTGATGTTTTAATTTGGATTTCCCTTATTGCCAGGGAACTTGCGCATTTTTTCATATATTTATTTGCCCTTTGGGTTTGTTCCTTTGTGAAGTGTTTGCCCATTTCCCGTGCCCATTTCTTGAGTGGCTTGTTTGTTTTGACACTTTGGTTACTTTGTAGTTCTTTGTACATTCTGGAAATAAACCCTCTATTACCTATGTAGTGCGCGAAGATCTTCTCCCATTCTGTGGGCTGTTTTTTTACTTTGTTGATTGTTTCTCTAGCTGTACAGAAGCTTCTTAGTTTGATGAGGTCCCATTTGTTTATTGTCGTCTTGATTTCTATTGCTTTTTGTGTTTTTTTTTTTTTTTTTTTTTTTTTTAGGAAGTAGGGCCCTACCCCTAGATCTTGCAGAGTATTTCCGACATTTCTTCCAAAGGTTTGAAGCTTTCTGGATGTAGGTTTAGATCTTTATCCATTTTGATTTGATCTTAGTGTATGGTGAGAGATGCGTGTCTAACTTTTTGTTTCTGCAGGCTATCAACCAGTTGTCCCAATGGCATTTATTGAACAGACCTTCCCATTTGCCTGGATTGTCGTTTGTCTTTTTGTCAAAGAGTATTTGGCTGTATTTGTGTGGTTTCCCATCTGGTGTTTCTATTCTGCTCCATTGATCTTCTTCTCTAGTTTTTTCCAGTACCAGGCTGTTTTGATAATCAGTGCCCTATAGTATGTCCAGAGGTCTGGGACTGTGATTCCCCCTGCTAACTTCCTGTTCTTGAGAACGGTTCTAACTATTCATGGTTTTTTGTGTTTCCAAATGAACCTTTGAATCATTGTTTCCAGATCTGTGAAGAATGTTTTGGGCAATTTGATTGGGATTGCATTGAAAGTATATATTGCTTTTGGCAGTATAGATATTTTAATGTATTGATTTTACCTATCCAGGAGTATGGGATGTTATTTCATCTTTTGAGGTCCTGCTTGATTTCTTTTTTAAGTAGTTTGTAGTTTTCTTCAAATAGGTCTCCTACATTTTTGGTTAGGTTAATTCCCAGATACTTCATACTTTTCTCTGTTATTTTGGATGGTATCTTGCTGGTTAGGTCTTTTTCTAACTTTGGGCTGTTCGCATCACTATGGCTGTTGATTTTTGTTCATTAATTTTGTATCCTGCCACTCTTCGAAACTCTCCTTTAAGATCTAGCAGTTTCTGTATTGAGTCTCTTGGGTGTTCTATCTAGAGAATCATGTCATCTGCGTGTAGTGAAAGCTTGACTTCTTCGATTCCCATTTGGATTCCTTTGATTTCTTTTTCTTGTCTTATGGCCTCAGCGAGTACCTCTAGGGCTATGTTGAATAGCATTGGAGAAACCTGACTTCCTTGTCTTGTTCCAGATTTCAGTGGGAAGGGTTCTAGTTTTCCTCCATTCAGTATGATGCTAGCATTGGGTTTTTCATATATTGCTTTGCTTATGTTGTGGATTTTTCCATCTATGCCTTCCTTGGTTAGGGTTTTTAGCAGGAAGTGGTGTTGGATTTTGTCGAAAGCTTTTTCTGCGTCTATTGATACTATCATGTGGTATGTGTTTTTCAGTTTTTGGATGTGGTATATCACATTTATGGATTTCCGGATGTTGAACCATCCCTGCATTCCAGGGATGAATCCTACTTGATCTGGATGAATAATCTGTCTGATGTGTTTTTGAGTTCTATTGGCTAGGATTTTGTTGAGAATCTTAGTGTCGATGTTCATCAGAGAAATAGGTCTGTAGTTTTCCTTCTCAGTGGGGTCTCTGTCGGGTTTTGGGATTAAGGTGATGTTGGCTTCATAGAATGAGTTTTTTTAAGAGTTGCCTTTTTTTATTGTATTGAAGAGTTTGTAGAGGATTGGGGTCAGTTCTGTTCGGAATATTTTGTAGAATTCTGCAGTGAAGCCATCTTGGCCTGGGCTTTTTTTTGTTGGGAGGTATTTAATCACTGATTCAATCTCTGCTTCAGTTATGGGTTTGTTCAGTTAGTTTGTTGCCTCTGGGCTAAGTTTTGGCAGGTGGTAGAAGCCTATGAACTTTTCCATTTCTTGGTGGTCTTCTGATTTGTTGGAGCACAGTGCTTTGTAGTAATTTCTGATTATGTTCTTAATGGTTGCGGTGTCTGTTGTTATGTTGCCTTTTTCATCTTTGATGCTGTTAATTCTTGACTTCTCTTGTTTTTTCTTTGTCAGTCGGGCCAGCAGGGTGTCTATTTTGTTTATCTTTTCAAAAAACTAGCTTTTTGATTCATTGATTTTGTGTATAGTTTTTTTGTTTCTATCTGATTAATTTCCTCCCTTGTTTTGATGATTTATTGTTTCCTGTTGTGTGTGTGGCTCTTCTGCTGTTGTTTTTCCAATTCCTGGAGGTGTGTGTTTAGTTCCTGTATTTGGTGCCTCTCTTGGGCCTTGACATGGGCTCCAATTGCGATGAATTTACCTTGCAAAACTGCTTCGGCTGTGTCCCATAAGTTTTGGAATGTTGTGTCAGAGTTTTCATTGGTTTCCATAAATTTTTGATCTCATCTTTAATTTCTTCTCTGACCCATTGCTCGTTTAATAGCATATTTTTCAACCTCCAGGTGTTTCTGTATTTTCTGGGGCATTTTGAATTGCTGGGGAAGGTGCCATATACTGCTGAAAAAAATGCATAATCTCTGGCCTTGAGGTAAAATGTTCTATAAATGTCTACCAAGTCCAGTTATTCTATGGTTTGTATGAGCTCTGTTGTTTCTTTGTTGAGTTTTTCTTTTGTTGATCTGTCTATTGTTGTTAGCGGGATGGTAATGTCACCCACTATTATTGTGTACATATCAATATCTCCTGTTAGGTCTGTAAGTAATTGCTTCACGTAGCTAGGCGCATGGGAATTTGGTGCATATATATTTACAAGGGTGATTACTTCCTGATGTATCAGTCACTTCACCAATATATAATGACCTTCCCTGTCTTTTTTGATGTCTCTCAGCTTTAAGTCTATATCATCTGAAATTAGAAAGGCTTCCCCTGCTTAGAGATAGTGCCAAAGATTATACATTTTTTTCAGCAGGACATGGCACCTTCCAAAGGATCGACCACGTGATAGGACACAAAGAAAACCTAAATAACTTCAAAAATATAGGAATCATAACATGAACCCTCACAGACCACCAACGAATGAAACTGGAAATCTAGTTCTAAGCATAATCATTCGGACATAGACTAGAACCTCACCATGATACTCAAATTCACACAAAACGACTTCTTCATCCTCAATGCAGCCACAGCTTTCATCCTAACCTCAAGTGTAACCCTAACTTTATTCTGATTCCACACAGTCCTTTCCACAGTTCTAACAATAACCCTCAATCAAAGCACTAACTCAAACCAAGCCTGAACCAGAAAAGGAACCCAAACTCTCTATCTGGCATTAATCCAAACACTATTTTTTACCTAATACTAATCCTCACACAAATCCTACTTCATGCCACATACAAAACCTAAGTCTGGACCTAATCTTCTTAGTTAAACCCTCACCCTAACCCTAACCATAGAGATAACCATAACTTAACTCTCAAAACCTAACAGTAACCTCACTACTAGACTTGACCTTTAGCATTAGACCTAGCCCTCGCCTTAATTCCACCTAAGCATAATCCTAGCTCTATTCCTACTAGTAACCCAAATCAGAAGCCTCAATTAAACCTTAGCACTCCACCTTGCCCTAACCTGAAATCTAGGCTTTGACATCACTGCAACCATAAGCCTAGATAGCATTCGAAAACTGATTCCAACCCTGTATGCAACCATGGTATTGATCCCAACCATCTCCCGGAAGTCATCTCTTTTACACTATGGTGACCCACTTACATGACACTGGACTGCACTAGGAAAAGTTCACTGAGAGCCATGACAGGAAATGGGATGTAATGTCTGCCTATGGAAATCAGCTTGGCTTGGCTCTTCCACATTACATAGGTTTTTCCACACACTACCTCTAATGGAGAACTAGGATTAAAATGGCTCCTTGAAGAGACACAAGGATTCTCATCGACGGAAAATGGAAATGCTTTCATAGTACCGGTGTTGAAAAGGCCCTAATCTTCACTACATTGTATGCAGATTTGCAAACTCACATTCAAGGGAAAACCAACCCCACACACTCACGCTCTGCTGGCTTCCATGGAGTCTGCACGTCTTCTCTGCTAGGGCCTGTGGCGAAAAGGAACAAAGGAAGCAGAGCTTGAACCACTCACCATCTTTCTCCACTCCGCAAAAGAGGCTGCCAGGACAGATGATGGTATGTGAGGTTCATGAGCCAGGTGGAGTTGTTTTGGCATTGGAAGAGCTGTGGTACTGCTTCAGGTTGTTGCCATTCACCACCAAAATTATATTCCCTTGGTGTCCCATTAAATGTTCCTCATATGTGCTGCCAGAAAACTTGGTTTCCATGGAGGTGGGAAAAGGCTAGGGCGCTGAACTTGTGCTTGGCTATGGTGTTTTGAGCGCCTTGAGTTAGGAGCTCCATGTTAGTTTTATGTGGGCGCTCAACTAGCTTAATTGCATCACACTCGGCTCAATGGGGATTAGACCGCAAGTGAACAAACAGGGTTTCCTTGATAGCTGCCAGGACAGCTGATGGTATGTGAAGTTCATGAGGCAGGTGGAATTGTTTCGGCACTGGAAGAGTTGTGCTGCTTTTTCGGGCAGTTGTCATTCATCACCACATTTCCATGACTAGCTGTCATATCCACTTTGAGACTTGTGTGCTACCAGAGCATTTGGTTTCCATGGCAATGGGAAATGGTGAAGGCGTTGAACTTTTCTTTGATCTGGAGCTTTGTGCGCATTGAGTGAAGACCAACATGCTAGTTTTGTGTGGGTAATCAAGTTGCTTCATGGGCATTGAACTGGTAGTGACCAAACAGGCTTTCCTAGATAGCTGCCAGGACAGCTGATGATATGTGAAGTTCATGAGCCAGGTGGAGTTGTTTTGGCACTGGAAAAGGTATGCTGCTGCTTCGCACAGTTGCCATTCACCACCACACTGAGTTCCCTAGGTGTCACAGCCACTTTCAGACATATGTGCTTCCAGGGCACTTGGTTTCCATTGCAGCGAGAAATTGTTTGGGTGCTGAACTTGTGTTTGGCTCTGGAACTTTGAGCGCCTTGAGTGAGGAGATGCATGTTGGTTTTCTCTGGGTGCTCAAGCTGCTTGATTCCATCCCATTGGGCTCCATGTGCATTAAACAGCAAGTGGCCAAACATGGTTTCTTAGAGAGCTGACAAGACAGTTGGCGGTATGTGAAGTTCATGAGCCAGGTGGAGTTATTTTGGCACTGGAAGAGCTGTGCTGCTTCTTTGAGCAGTTGCCATTCACCACCACACTACCTTCCCTATGTGTCACATCCACTGTTCAGATGTATTTGGTGGCCAGATCATTTGGTTTCCATGGCAGTGGGAAGTGGCTTGGGTACGGAACTTGTGTGTATCTTTCGAATTTTGAGCGCCTTGATTGAGGAGCTCCATGTTAGTTTTGTGTTGGTGTTCAAACTGCTTTTTTCCATTACACTGGGTCCAATGGGCATTGGACCGCACGTGACCAAACAGGGTTTCCTAGATAGCTGCCAGGACAGCTGATGGTATGTGAAGTTCATGAGCCAGGTGGAATTGTTTTGGCACTGGAAGAGCTGTGCTGCTGCTTCGAGCAGTTGCCATTCATCAGCACCAGGTTACCTTAACTTGGTGTCACAACCACTGTTCCTCATATGTGCTGCCAGAACACACAACCCAGCCATTCACCACAACCCTGAATTCCTTTTGTATCATATCCAGTTTCAAACATAATTTCTGCCAGATCACCTGGTTTCCATGACAGCGGGAAATGGGTTGGGCGCTGAACTTGTCTTTGGCTGTGGAGTTTTGCACGTCTTGATTGAGGAGCTATGTGATAGTTTTGTTTCGGTGCTCAACCTGCTTGATTCCATCACACTTGGTTCAATGGGCATTGAACCGCAAGTGACGAAACAGGGTTTCCTAAATAGCTTTCAGGATACCGGATGGTATGTGAAATTCATGAGGCAGGTGGAGTTGTTTTGGCTTTGGAAGAGCTGTACTGCTGCTTTAGGCAGTTGCAGATCACCACATTTTTATGACTAGGTGTCATATCCACTTTCAGACATATGTGCTGCCAGAGCACTTTGTTTCCATGGCAGCGGGAAATGGCTAGGGCGCTGAACTTGTTTTTAGCTGTGGAGCTTTGTGTGCCTTTAGTGACGAGCTCCATGTTAGTTTTGTGTGGGTGGTCAACCTTCTTTATTCCATTCCACTGGCCTCAATGGGATTTGCAGTGGAAGTGATCAACAGGATTTCCTAGATAGCTGAAAAAACAGCTGATGGTATGTGAAGTTCATGAGCCAGGTGGAGTTGTTTTGGCACTGGAAGAGCTGAGCTGGTGTTTTGGGCAGTTGCCATTCACCATCACACTACCTTCCCCTGGTGTCACATCCACTGTTCCACATATGTGCTGCCAGAGCACTTGGTTTCAATGGCAGTGGGAAATGGCTTGGGCAGTGAACTTGCGTTTGGCTGTGGTGTTTTGAGCGCCTTGATTGAGGAGCTCCATGTTAGTTTTGTGTGGGTGCTCAACCTGCTTGATTCCATCTCACTGGTCTCAATGGGCATTGGACCGAATGTGACCAAACAGGGTTTGCTAGATAGATGCCAGGACAGCTGATGGCATGGGAAGTTCCTGAGCCAGGTGGAGTTGTTTTGGCACTGGAAGAGCTATGCTGCTGCTACGGACAGTTGCCATTCACCACCAAACTGAGTTTCCTACGTGTCACATCCAGTGTTTCACATAAGTGCTTCCAGAGCACTAAATTTCCATTACAGCGGGAAATGGCTTTGGCAATGAACTTGTCTTTAGCTGTGGAGTTTTGAGCACCTTGAGTGAGGTGCTCCATGTTAGTTTTGTGTGGGTCCTCATCGTGCTTGATTGCATCACACTGGGCTCAACGGGCATGGACCTCAAGTGACCAAACAGGATTTCCTGGATAGCTGCCAGGACAGCTGACTTTATGTGAAATTCATGAGCCAGGTGGAGTTGTTTTGGCACTGGAAGAGCTGTGCTACTGCTTCGGGCAGTTGTCATTCACCACCACACTACCTTCCCTAGGTGTCATATTCTCTTTCAGACATATGTGCTGCCATAGCACTTGGTTTCCATGGCAGAGGAAAATGGCTTGGGCGCTGAACTTGTGTTATCTGTGGAGTTTTGAGCACCTTGAGGAGCTTTATGTTAGTTTTTTGTTGGTGCCCAAGCTGCTTGTTTCCATCACACTGGGCACATCGGTCATTTTGTTTTTTAGTTGCTCAGAGGAAAACTTTATTGAACGGGGCACATAGTGGAAGTAAATGGTGGCAGCAATGTCAGGCTTCCACCATCGCAGCAGCAAGGCAGACATCGTTAGGGGCATTCGGGAGCAGAAACGTGGGTGCTGTTGGGTGTGTCGGGGGTGATGGGGCATACCACTGGTGGCAGGGTGGGTCCTTCCGGCGCCAGGGTTGGCAGCATCGGGGAAGACACATTCTCTTCATCTACCTCTTGTTCCCAATGAGGCGCTCGCTCCCTCCCTCTTCATCCACCTATGCACAGCAGCCGCTTTTTCCTGAGCATCTTGGTGGGGTCAGCATAGGCAGGTCATCACTGAACGTTGAGAACAGCTTCCCCTACTGGAACGAGTGTTCCTTTCTTTCTCTTAACGGTTTCACGCCCTCTTGAACTCTCTTCCAAGTTCTTTTCAACTTTCCCTTAGGGTACTTGTTGACTATTGGTGTCGTGCCAGTATTTAGCCTTAGATGGAGTTTATCACGAGCTTTGGGCTGCATTTCTAAGCAACCAGACTCCGGGAAGACCCGGGCCCGGGGTGCCAGAGGCTGCTACCATCCTCACACTGGCAGAGCTGTGCTGCTGCTTCGTGCAGTTGTCATTCATCAACAAACCTACATTCCCTTGGTGTCACATCCACTGGTTCATGTATGTGCTTCCAGAGCACTTGGTTTCCATGGCAGCGAGAAATTGTTAGGGCCCTGAAGTTGTGTTTGGCTGTGGAGTTTTGGGCGCTTTGATTGAGGAGCTCCATGTTAATTATGTGTGTGATCAACCTGCTTGATTGCATCACACTGGGCACAATGGGCTTTGGACCGCAAGTGACCAAACAGGGTTTCCTAGACAGCTGCCAGGACAGCTGATGGTATGTGAAGATTCTGAGCCAGGTGGAGTTTTTTTAGGCAATGGAAGAGCTGTGCTGCTGCGTAGTACAGCTGCCATTCAACGCCAGAGCACTTGGTTTCAATGGCAGCTGGAATTGGCTTGGACACTGAACTTGTGTTTGGCTGTGGAGTTTTGAGCGCCTTGAGTGAGGAGCTCCATGTTAGTTTTGTGAGGGTCCTCAACCTGCTTGATTCCATCACACCGGGCTCAATTGGCATTGGGGCGGAAGTGATCAAACAGGATTTCCTAGATAGCTGCCAGGAAAACTGATTGTATGTGAAGTTCATGAGCCAGGTGGAGTTGTTTTGGCACTGAAAGAGCTGTGTTGCTGCTTCGGGCAGTTGCCATTCACCACCACACAAACTTCCTTAGGTGTCATATCCATTTACAGACATATGAGAGTCATAGCACTTGGTTTCCATGGGAGTGGGAAATGGCTTGGACACTGAACTTGTCTTCGGCTGTGGAGTTTTGAGCGCCTTGAGTGAGGAGCTCCATGTTAGTTGTTTGTGGGTGTTCAACCTGCATGATTCTATCACACTGGGCTCCATGGGCATAGCACTGCAAGTGACCAAACAGGGATTCCTAGATAGCTGCCAGGACAGCTGAAGGTATGTGACGTTCATGAGCCAGGTGGAGGTGTTTTGGCACTGGAAGAGCTGTGCTGTTGCTTCAGGAATTTACCATTCACAACCACACTACCTTCCTTAGGTCATATCCACTTACAGACATATGTGCTGTCAGAGCACTTGGTTTCCATGGCAGCGGGAAAATGGCTTGGGCGATGAACGTGTCTTTGGCTGTGGAATTTTGGGCGCCTTGAATGAGGAGCTCCATGCTAGTTTTGTTTGAGTGCTCAACCTGGTTGATTCCATTACACTGGGCTCAATGGGCATTAGAGCAGAAGTGACCAAACAGGGTTTCCTAGATTGCTGCTAGGACAGCTGATGGTATGTGAAGTTCATGAGCCAGGTGGAATTGTTTTGGCACTGGAAGAACTGTGCTGCTGTCTCGGACAGATGCCATTTACCACCACTCTGTGTTCCCTAGGTGTCACATCCACTGTTCCACATATGTGCTTCCAGAGCACTTGGATTCCATAGCAGCGGTAAATGGCTTAATTACTGTACTTGTGTTTGGCTGTTGAGTTTTGCGCACCTTCAGGCAGGAGCTCCATGTTAGTTTTGTGTGGGTGCTCAGTCTGATTGATTGCATCACACGGGGCTCAATTGGCATTTTACCAAAAGTAATCAAACAGGGTTTCCTAAATAGCTGTCAGGACGGACAGCTGAAGGTATGTGAAGTTCATGAGCCAGGTGGAGTTGTTTTGGCAGAGGAAGAGCTGTGCTGCTATTTCGGGCAGTTGCCATACACCACCACACCGTGTTCCCTAGGTGTCACATCCACTGTTCCACACATATGATGCCAGAGCACTTGGTTTCCATGGCAGCGTGAAATGGATTGGGAGCTGAACTTGTGTTTGGCTTTGCTGTTTTGATCGCATAGAATGAGGAGTTCCATGTTAGTTTTGTGTTGGTCCTCAACCTGCTTGATTCCATCACACTGGACTCAATTGGCATTGGACTGGAAGTGACCAAACAGGGTCTCCTAGACAGCTGCCAGGACAGCTGATGTTATGTGAAGTTCCTCAGCCAGGTGGAGTTGTTCTGGCACTGAAAGAGCTGTGCTGCTGCCTTAGGCAGTTGTCATTTTTCTGCAAACCTACCCTCCCTAGGTGTCACATCCAGTGTTCCACATATGTGCTGCCAGAGCACTTGGTTTCCATGGCAGCAGGAAATGGCTTGGGCGCTGAACTTGTCTTTTGCTGTGGAGTTTTGAATGCCATGAGTGAGGAGCTCCATGTTAGTTGTGTGTATGATAAAGCTGCTGATTTCCATAACACTGGGCTCTATGGGCATTGGACCGCAAGTGACTAAACAGGGTTTCCTAGCTAGCTTCTAGGACAGCTATGGTATGTGAAGTTCATTAGGCAGGTGGAGTTGTTTTGGCACTGGAAGAGCTGTACTGCTGCTTCGGAGATTGAAATTCAACACCACACTACCTTCCTTAGTTATCATATCCACATTCAGACATATGTGCTGCCAGAGCACTTGGTTTCCATGGCAGCGGAGAATGGCTTGGTCAGTGAATTTTTCTTTTGCTGTGGAGTTTTGAATACCTTTAGTGAGCAGCTCCTTGTTAGTTGTGTTTGCGTGCTCAACCTGGTTGATTGCATCACACTGGGCTCAATTGGCATTGGACCGCAAGTGACCAAAAAGGGTTTGCTAGAGAGCTGTTGGGACAGCTGAAGGTATGTGAAATTCATCAGCCAGGTGGACTTGTTTTGGCACTGGAAGAGCTGTGCTGCTGCTTCGGACAGTGTACATTCACAACCACATCCAATGTTCCACATGTGTGCTTCGAGAGCACTTGGTTTCAATGGCAGCGTTAAATGTCTTGGGCATTGATCTTGTGTTTTTTTGTGGAGTTTTGAGCGCCTTGATTGAGGAGCTCCATGTTAGTTGTGCGTGTGTGCTCAAGCTGCTTGATTACATCATATGGGGCTCAATGGGCATTGGAGCGGAAGTGACCAAACAGGTTTTCCTAGATAGCTGCCAGGACAGCTGAAGGCATGTGAAGTTCATGAGCCAGGTGGAGTTGTTTTGGCAGTGGAAGAGCTGTGCTGCTGCTTCGAGCAGTTGCCATTCACCTCCACACTCTGTTCTCTAAGTGTCACATCCACTGTTCCACATATATGCTGCCAGAGCACTTGGTTTATATGGCAGCCGGAGATGGCTTAGGTGCTGAACTTGTCTTTGGCTATGGAGTTTTGAGCGCCTTCAGTGAGGAGTACCATGTTAGTTGTGTGTGTGTGAAAAACCTGCTTGATTAAATCATACTGGAAGAGCTGTTTTGCTGCTTCGGGCATTTGACATTCACCACCAAACTACCTTCCTTAGGTGTCACATTCACTTTCAGAAATATGTGCTGCCTGAGCAATTGGTATAAATGGCAGCGTTTAATGGCTTGATCACTGAACTTGTGTTTGGTGATGGAATTTTGAGTGCTTTGAGTGAGCAGCTCCATATAAGTTTTTTGTGGATGCTCAAGCTTCTTGACTCCATCACACTTCTCTCCATGAGCATTTGACAGAAAGAAATCAAACAGGGTTTCCTAGATAGCTTCCAGGACAGCTGATGGTATGTGAAGTTCATGAGCCAGGTGGAGTTGTTTTGGCAGTGGAAGAGTTGTGCTGCTGCTTCGGGCAGTTGCCATTCACCAGCGAAACACACTGAGTTCTCTACTGGTCATATCCACTGTTCCACATATGTGCTTCGAGAGCACTTGGTTTCCATGGCAGCAGGAAATGAGTTTCGCACTGAACTTGTGTTTTGCTGTGGAGTTTTTAGTTCCTTGATTGAGGGGCTCCTTGTTTGTTTTGTGTGGGTGCTCAACCTGCTTGATTCCATCACACTGGGATCCATGGACATAACCGGAAGTGACCACTCAGGGTTTCCTAGATAGCTGCCAGGACAGCTGAAGGTATGTGACGTTCATGAGGCAGGTGGCGGTGTTTTCACACTTGAAGAGTTGTGCTGCTGCTTCGGGCAGTTGCCATTCACCAGCGAACCTAAATTACCTTGGTGTCACATGCAATGTTCCACATAAGTGCTTCCAGAGCACTTGGTTTCCATGCAGGGTGAAATGGCCTGGGCGCTGAACTTGTGTTTGGCAATGGAGTTTTGAACGCCTTGAGTGAGTAGCTCCATGTTAGTTGTGGGTATGTGATCAAGCTGCTTGAATAAATCACACTGGGTTCCAAGGGCAATGACCGGATGTGACCACTCAGGGTTTCCTAGATAGCTGCCAGGACAGCTGATGGTATGTGACGTTCATGAGCCAGGTGGAGTTGTTTTGGCACTGGAAGAGCTGTGCTGCTGCTCGTTCAGTTGCCATTCACCACCACAGTACCTTCCCTAGTTGTCATATGCACATTCATAAATATGTACTTCCAGAATACTTGGTTTCCATGCAGCTGGATATGTCTTGGACACTGAACATATGTTTAGCTGTGGAGTTTTGAGCGCCTTGAGTGAGGAGCTACATGTTAGGTTTATTGTGGGTGCAACACCTCCTTGATTCCATCGCAATAGGTTCAAATACATTGAAGCTGAAGTGACCAAATAGAGTTTCCTAGATAGCTGCCAAGACATCGGATGGTATGTGAAGTTCATGAGCCAAGTGGAGGTGTTTTCGCACTGGCAGAACTCTCCTGCTGCTTCTGGCAGTTGCCATTCACCAGAGAACCTACATTCGGTGGTATCACATTCACTGTTGCACATATGTGCTGGCAGAGCACTTGGTTTCTATGGCAACGGGAAATGGCTTAGGCGCTGAACGTGTCTTTGGCTGTGGGTTTGAGCGCCTTCAGTGAGGAGCTCCGTGTTAGTTGTGTGTGGGTGCTCAATCTGCTTAATTTCATCACACTTGGGTCAATGGGCATTGGACCAGAAGTGACCTAACAGGGTTACCTAGATAGGTGCCAAGACAGCTGAAGGTATGTGAAGTTCATGAGGCAGGTGGAATTGTTTTGGCACTGGAAGAGCTGTGTTGCTGCTTCGGGCAGTTGCCATTCACCACCATACTGAGTTCTCTAAGTTTCATATCAACTTTCAAGTATATGTGCTGCTTGAATACTTGGTCCATGCAGTAGGAAATGGCTTAGGCCCTGAACTTGTGTTTGGCTGTGGAGTTTTGGGTGCCTGGAGTGAGGAGCTCCATGTTAGTTTGGTGTGTGTGATCAAGCTGCTTATTTCCATCACATTGGGGTCAAGGGGCATTGGAGCGGAAGTGACCAAACAGGATTTCCTTGATAGCTGCCAGGACAGCTGATGCTATGTGAAGTTCATGAGCCAGGTGGAGTTGTTTTGGCCCTGGAAGAGCTGTGCTGCTGCTTCGGGCAGTTGCATTCACCACCAAACTGTGTACTGTATGTGTCACATCCACTGTTCCACATATGTGCTACCAGAGCACTTGGTTTCCATGGCAGCGGGAAATGTCTTGGGCGCTGAACTTGTATCTGGGTGTGAAGTTTTGAGCGCCTTGATTGAGCAGCTCCATGTTAGTTTTCTTTGGCTGCTTAAGCTGCTTGACTCCATTACTGTTAACAAACGAGCATTGGACCACAGGTGACCAAACAGGTTTTCTTAGATCTCTGCCAGGACAGCTGATGGTATGTGAAGTTCATGAGCCAGGTGGAGTTGTTTTGTTACTGGAAGAGCTGTGTTGCTGCTTTGGGCAGTGGCCATTCACCACCAAACTGTGTTCTGTATGTGTCACTTCCACTGTTCCACATATGTGGTGCTAGAGCACTTGGTTTCCATGGCAACGGGAAATGGCTTGGGTGCTGAATTTTCTTTGGCTGTGGAATTTTGAGCGCCTTGAGTAAGAAGCTCCATGTTAGTTGAGTGTGTGTGATCATCCAGCTTGTTTAAATCACACTGGGCTCCATGGGCATTTACACCGCAAGTGACCAAACAGGGTTTCCTAGATAGCTGCCAGGACAGCTGATGGTATGTGAAGTTCATGAGCCAGGTGGAGTTGTTTTTTCACAGGAAGGGCTGTGTTGCTGCTTCGCGCTTGGCCATTCACCACCACACTACTTTACTTAAGTGTCATATCCAGTTTCAGACTTATGTGCTGCCAGAACACTTGGCTTCCATGACAAAGGGAAACGGTTTGGACAATGGACTTGTTTTTGGCGATGGAGTTTGCAGCGGCTTGAATGAGCAGCTCCATGTTACTTTTGTGTTGGTACTCAAGCTGCTTGATTCAATCACACTGGGCCCAATGGACATTTGAGTGGAAGTGACCAAACAGGGTTTCCTAGATAGTTGCCAGGAGAGATGATTGTATGTGATGGTCATGAGGCAGGTGGAGTTGTTTCGGCACTGGAATAGCTGTGTTGCTGCTTTGGGCAGTGGCCATTCAGCACCACACTTCCTTCCTTAGGTGTCATATCCACTTTCAGAAATATGTGTTGCACAGCACTTGGTTTCCATGGCAACGAGAAATGGATTTTGCGCGGAACTTGTCTTTTGCTGTGGAGTTTTGAGACCCTAGAGTGAAGAGCAACATGTTAGTTTTGTATGGGTGCTCAACCTGCTTGTTTCTACACATTTGGCTCAATGGGCATTGGACCGGAAGTGACCAAACAGGGTTTCATACATAGCTGAAAGGACAGCTGATGGTATGTGAAGTTCATGAACCAGGAGGAGTTGTTTTGGCACTGGAAGAGCTGTGTTGCTTTTCGGATAGTTGAATTTCACCACCACACTACCTTCTTTAGGTGTCATATCCAGTTTCAGGCATATGTGCTGCCAGAGCACTTGGTTTTCCATGCCAAAGGGAAATGGCTTGGGCTCTGAACTTGTCTTTGGCTGTGGAGTTTTGAGAGCCTTGAGTGAGCGCTCCATGTTAGTTGTGTTTGGGTGCTCAACCTGTTTGATTCCATTACCCTGGTCCCAATGGTTGTTGTAGAGGAAGTGACCAAACAGGGTTTCCTAGATAACTGCCAGGACAGCTGATGGTATGTGAAGTTCATGAGCCAGGTGGAGTTCTTTTGGTACTGGAAGAGCTGTGCTGCTGCTTTGGGCAGTGGCCATTCACCACCACACCACCTTCTTTAGGTGTCATATCTACTTTCAGAAATATGTGCTGCAAACACTTGGTTTCCATGCCAACGGAAAATGGCTTAGGCGCTGAAGTTGTCTTTGGCTGTGGAGTTTTGAGTGCTTTGAGTGGGCAGCTCCATGTTAGTCTTGTTTGGGTGCTCAAGCTGCTTGTTTCTATCACACTTGGCTCAATGAGCATTGGACTGAAAGTGACTTAACAGGGTTTCCTAGATAGCTGCCAGAAGAGATGATGGTATGTGAAGTTGATGAGCCAGGTGGAGATGATTTGGCACTGGAAGAGCTGTGCTGCTGCTTCGAGAAGTGGCCATTCACCACCACACCACCTTCCCTAGGTGTCACATCCACTGTTCTACATATGTGCTGCCAGAGCACTTGGTTTCCATGGCAACGGGGAATGGCTTGGGCGCTGAACTTGTCTTTGCCTGTGGAGTTTTGAGCGCCTTGAGTGAGCAGCTCCATCTTAGTTTTGTTTGGGTGCTTAAGCTGCTTGATTCCATAACTGGTCCCAACGGGCATTGGACCTCATGTTACCAAACAGGTTTTCTTAGATCGGTGCCAGGACAGCTGATGCTATGTGAAGTTCATGAGCCAGGTGGTGTTGTTTTGGCACTGGAAGAGCTGTGCTGCTGCTTCGGGCAGTTGCTTTCACCACCAAACTGTGTTCTATATGTGTCACATTCACTGTTCCACATATGTGCTGCCAGAGTACTTGGTTTCCATGGCAGCGGGAAATGGCTTGGGCGCTGCTTGTATCTGGTGTGGAGTTTTGAGCGCATTGAGTGAGCAGCTCCATGATAGTTTTCTTTGATTGCTTAAGCTGCTTGATTCCATGACTGTTAACAAACGGGCATTGGACCACAGGAAGAGCTGTGCTGCTACTTCGGGCAGTGGCCATTCACCACCACACTACCTTCCCTAGGTGTCATATCGACTTACAGACATATGTGCTGCCAGAACACTTGGTTTCCATGCCATGGGATTTGTGTTGGGCGCTGAACTTGTCTTTTCTGTGGAGTTCTGAACGCCTTGAGTGAGCAGCTCCATGTTAGTTTTGCTTTGGTTTTTAGCTGCTTGATTCCATCCCACTGGGCTCCATGGGCATTTGGACTGCAAGTGATCAAACAGGGTTTCCTAGATAGCTGCCAGGACAGCTGATTCTATGTGAATTTCATGCGGCAGGAGGAGTTGTTTTGGCACTGGAAGAGGTGTGCTGCTGCTTCGAGCAGTGGCCATTCACCACCACACTACCTTCCATAGGTGTCATATCCACTGTTCCACATATGTGCTGCCAGAGCACTTGGTTTCCATGGCAACGGGAAATGGCTTGGGTGCTGAACTTGTTTTTTCTGTGAAGTTTTGAGCGCCTTGTGTGAGCAACTCCATGTTAGTTTTGTTTCGTTGCTTTAGCTGCTTGATTCCATAACTGGTCCCAACGGGCATTGGACCTCAGGTGACCAAAAAGGTTTTCTTAGATCGGTGCCAGGACAGCTGATGCTATGTGAAGTTCATGAGCCAGGTGGAGTTGTTTTCGCACTGGAAGAGCTGTGCTGCTGCTTTGGGCAGTTGTATTCACCACCAAACTGTGTTCTGTATGTGTCACATCCACTGTTCCACATATGTGCTGCCAGAGCACTTGGTTTCCATGGCAGCGGGAAATGGCTTGGGCGCTGAACTTGAATCTGGGTGTGGAGTTTTGAGCGCCTTGAGTGAGCAGCTCCATGTTAATTTTGTTTGGGTGCTTAAGCTGCTTGATTCCATTGCTGTTAACAAACGGGCATTGGACCACAGGTCACCAAACAGGTTTTCTTAGATCTCTGCCAGGACAGCTGATGGTATGTGAAGTTCATGAGCCAGGTGGCGTGGTTTTGTCACTGGAAGAGCTGTGTTGCTGCTTCGGGCAGTGGCCATTCACCACCAAACTGTGTTCTGTATGTGTCGCATCCACTGTTGCACATATGTGCTGCAACAGCACTTGGTTTCCATGGCAAAGGGAAACGGCTTGGGCGATGAACTTGTCTTTGGCGATGGAGGTTGGAGCGGCATGAGTGAACAGCTCCATGTTGCTTTTGTCTTGGTACTCAAGCTGCTTGATTCAATCACACTGGGCCCAACGGGCATTTGAGGGGAAGTGACTTAACAAGGTTTCCTAGATAGCTGCCAGGAGAGATGATGGTATGTGAAGTTCATGAGCCAGGTGGAGTTGTTTTGGCACTAGAAGAGCTGTGTTGCTGCTTCGGGCCATTAACATTCACCACCAAACTATGTTTTCTATGTGTGGCATTAAGTGATTGAGGAGCTATTGTTAGTTGTGTGTTGGTGCTCAATATGCTTGATCCCATCCCAATGGGCTCAATCGGCATGGATCGCAAGTGATCAAAAAGGGTTTCATAGTTAGCTTCCAGTAGAGCTGAGGGTATGTGAAATTCATGAGCCAGGTGGAGTTGTTTTGGTACTGGAAGAGCTGTGTTGCTGCTTTGGGCAGTGGACATTCACTACCACACTACCTTCCTTAGGTGTCATATCCACTTTCAGAAATATGTGTTGCACAGCACGTGGTTTCCATGGCAACAGGGAAATGGCTTTTGCGCGGAACTTGTCTTTGGCTGTGGAGTTTTGAGACCCTTGAGTGAAGAGCAACATGTTACTTTTCTGTGGGTGCTCAACCTGCTTGTTTCTATCACAATTGGCTCAATGGGCATTGGACCGGAAGTGACCAAACAGGGTTTCATACATAGCTGCCAGGACAGCTGATGGTATGTGAAGTTCATGAACCAGGTGGAGTTGTTTTGGCCCTGGAAGAGCTGTGTTGCTTCTTCGGACAGTTGAAATTCACCACCACACTACTTTCTTTAGGTGTCATATCCAGTTGCAGACATATGTGCTGCCAGAGCACGTGGTTTCCATGGCAACGGGAAATGGCTTGGGCTCTGAACTTGTCTTTGGCTGTGGAGTTTGGAGCGCCTTGAGTAGGAGCTGCATGTTAGTTGTGTTTGGGTGCTCAACCTGCTTGATTCCATTACCCTGGTCCCAATATGCGTTGTATTGGAAGTGAATAAACAGGGTTTCGTAGATAACTGCCAGGACAGCTGATGGTATGTGAAGTTCATGAGTCAGGTGGAGTTGTTTTGGCACTGGAAGAGCTGTGCTGCTGCTTTGGGCAGTGGCCATTCACCACCACACTACCTTCCTTAGGTGTCATATCTACTTTCAGAAATATGTGCTGCCAGAGCACTTGGTTTCCACGCAACGGATAATGGCTTAGGCGATGAACTTGTCTTTGGCTGTGGAGTTTTGAGCGCTTTGAGTGGGCAGCTCCATGTTAGTCTTGTTTGGGTGCTCAAGCTGCTTGTTTCTATCACACTGGGCTCAATGCATGTTGGACCGCAAGTGATCAAACAGGGTTTCCTAGATAGCTGCCAGGACAGCTGATGGTATGTGAAGTTGAATAGCCAGGTGCAGTTGTTTTGTCACTGGAAGAGCTGTGTTGCTGCTTCGGGCAGTTGCATTCACCACCAAACTGTTTTCTGTATGTGTCACATCCACTTTTCCTGATTTATGCTGCCAGAGTTCGTGGTTTCCATGGCAACGGGAAATCCCTTGGGCGCTGATTTTGTATTTGGCTGTGGAGTTTTGAGCGTCTTAACTGAGCAACTCCGTGTTATTTTTGTTTGGCTGTTTAAGCTGTTTGATTCCATTACTGTTCCTATCAGGCATTGGACCACAGGTGATCAAACAGGTTTTCTTAGATCTCTACCAGGACAGCTGATGGTATTTGAAGTTCATGAGCCAGGTGCAGTTGTTTTGGCACTGGAAGAGCTGTGTTGCTACTTCGGACAGTAGCCATTCACCACCACACTACCTTCCATAGGTGTCATATCCTCTTACAGTCGTATGTGCTGCCAGAGCAGTTGGTTTCCATGGCAACGGGGAATGGCTTGGGCGCTGAACTTGTTTTTGGCTGTGGAGTTTTGAGCACCTTGAGTGAAGAGCAACATGTTACTATTCTGTGGGTGCTCAAGCTTCTTGTATCTATCACACTTGGCTCAATGGGCAAGTGATCAAACAGAATTTCCTAGATAGCTGGCAGGACAGCTGATGGTATGTGAAGTTCATGAGGCAGGTGGAGTTGCTTGGGCACTAGAAGAGCTGTGCTGCTGCTTCGGGCAGTGGCCATTCACCACCAAACTGTGCTCTATATGTTTCACATCCACTGTTCCACATATGTGCTGCCAGAGCACTTGGTTTCCATGGTAGCGGAAAATGGCTTGGGCGCTGAACTTGTCTGTGGCTGTGGAGTTTTGAGCACCTTGAGTGAAGAGCAACATGTTACTATTCTGTGGGTGCTCAAGCTTCTTGTATCTATCACACTTGGCTCAATGGGCAAGTGATCAAACAGAATTTCCTAGATAGCTGCCAGGACAGCTGATGGTATGTGAAGTTCATGAGGCAGGTGGATTTGCTTGGGCACTAGAAGAGCTGTGCTGCTGCTTCGGGCAGTGACCATTCACCACCAAACTGTGTTCTATATGTTTCACATCCACTGTTCCACATATTTGCTGCCAGAGCACTTGGTTTCCATGGTAGCGGGAAATTTCTTGGGCGCTGAACTTGTATTGGGCTGTGGAGTTTTGAGTGCCTTGAGTGAGGAGCTCCATGTTAGTTGTGTGTGTGTGTAATCATCCTGCTTGTTTAATTCACACTTGGCTCCATCGGCATTTGGACTGCACGTGACCAAACACGGTTTCCTAGATAGCTGCCAGGAGAGCTGATGGTATGCGAAGTTCATGAGGCAGGTGGAGTTGTTTTGGCACTGGAAGAGCTGTGCTGCTGCTTCTTTGGGCAGTGGCCATTCACGACCAACTACCTTCCTTAGGTGTCATATCCAGTTTCAGAAATATGTGCTGCCAGAGCACTTGGTTTCCATGGCAACGGGAAATGGCTTGGGCGCTGAACTTGTCATTGGCGATGGAGTTTTGAGGGCCTTCAGTGAGCAGCTTTATGTTAGTTGTGTTTAGGTGCTCAACCTGCTTGATTCCATCCCACTGGGCACAATGGGCATTGGACCGGAAGTGACGACACAGGGTTTCCTATATAGTTGTGAGGACAGCTGATGGTGTGTGAAGTTCATGAGGCAGGTGGAGTTGTTTGGGCACTGGAAGAGCTGTGCTGCTGCTTCAGGCAGTGGCCATTCAACACCACACATCCTGCCCTAGCTGTCATATCCACATACAGACATATATGCTGCCAGAGCACTTGATTTCCATGGCAATGGGAAATGGCTTGGAAGCTGAACTTGTCTTTGGTGATGGAGGTTTGAGCGCCTTGAGTGAGGAGCTTGATGTTAGTTTTGTGTGGGTGCTCAACATGCTTGATTCCATCACTCTTGGCTCAATGGGCTTTGGAGCAGAAGTGACCAAACAGGGTTTCCTAGATAGCTGTCAGGACAGCTGATGGTATGTGAAGTTCATGAGGCAGGTGGAGTTGTTTTGGCACTGGAAGAGCTGTGCTGCTGCTTCGGGCAGTATCCATTCACCACCACAGTTCCTTTCATAGGTGTCATATCCACTTTCAGAAATATGTGCTGCCTGAGCACTTGGTTTCCATGGCTGAGGGAAATGGCTTGGGCGCTGAACTTGTCTTTGGCTGTTTAGTTTTGAGCGGCTTGAGTGAAGAGCTGATTGTTACTTGTGTTTGGGTGCTAACATGCTTGATTCCATCACTCTGGGCTCAATGGGCATTGGAGCGGAACTGACCAAACAGGGTTTCTGAGATAGTTGCCAGGACAGCTGATGGTATGTGAAGTTGATGAGCCATGTGGAGTTGTTTTGGCACTGGAAGAGCTGTGTTCTTGCTTCGGGCAGGGGTGATTCACCACCACACTACCTGCCCTATGTGTCATATTCACTTAGACACATGTATGCTGCCAGAGCACTTGGTTTCCATGGCAATGGGAAGTGGGTTGGGCGATGAGCTTGTCTTTGGCTGTGGAGTTTTGAGTGGCTTGAGTGAGGAGATGCATGTTAGTTGTGTGTGGGTTCTCAACATGATTGATTCCATCCCGCTGGGCACAATGGGCATTGGAGCGCAAGTGAACAAACAGGGTTTCCTATATATTTGACTGGACAACTGATGGTATGTGAAGTTGTTCAGACAGGTGGAGTTGTTTTGGCACTAGAAGAGCTGAGCTGCTGTTTTGGGCTGTGGCCATTCACCACCACCCTACCTTCCGTAGGTGTCATATCAACTGTTCTACATATGTGCTGCAAAGAGTACTTGGTTTCCATGACAATGGGAAATGGCTTGGGCGCTGAACTTGTCTTTTGCTAGGCAGTTTTGTGTGCCTTGAGTGAGGAGCTGCATGTTAGTTTTGTGTGGGTGCTCAAGCTGCTTGATTCAATCACACTTGGCCCAACGGGCAATTGACCGCAAGAGACCAAACAGGGTTTCTGAGATAGCTGCCAGGACAGATGATGGTACGTGAAGTTCATGAGCCAGGAGGAGTTGTATTGGCATTGGGAGAGCTGTGTTGCTACTTCGGGCAGTTGAAATTCACCACCACACTAACATCCTTAGGTGTCATATCTACTTACAGACATATGTGCTGCCAGAACTCTTGGTTTCCATGGCAAAGGAAAATGGCTTGGGCGCTGATCTTGTCTTTCGTTATGGAGTTTTTGATGTTGAGTTTTGGGCCCCTTGAATGAGCAGCTACATGTTAGTTGTGTTTGGGTGCTCAACCTGCTTGACTCTATCCCACTGGGCTCAATGTGCCTTGGACCACAAATGACCAAACAGGGTTTCTTAGATAGCTGCGAGGGCAGCTGATGGTATGTGAAGTTCATGAGGCAGGTGGAGTTGTTTTGGCACTGGAAGTGCTGCACTGCTGCATTGGGCAGTGGCCATTCACCACCACCCTACCTTCCATAGGTGTCGTATTCACAGCTCCACATATGTGCTGCAAAATCACTTGGTTTCCATGAAAACGGGAAATGGCTTAGGCGCTGAACTCTCTTTGGCTGTGGAGTTTTGAGCACCTTTAGTGAGGAGCTGCTTGTTAGTTGTGTGTGTGTGATCATCCTGCGTCTTTAAATCACACTTGGCTCAAAGGGCATTTGGAACGCAACTGACCAAACAGGCTTTCCTAAATAGCGGCTAGGACAGCTGATGGTATGTGAAGTTCATGAGGCAGGTGGAGTTGTTTTGGCACTGGAAGAGCTGTGCTGCTGCTTCGGGCAGTCGCCATTCACCACCACACTACCTTCCTTAGGTGTCATATCCACTGTTCTATATATGTGCTGCCAGAGCACTTGGTTTCCATGGCAACTGGAAATGGATGGGCGTTGAACTTGTCTTTGGCTGTGGAGTTTTTAGCGCCTTGAGTGAGTTGCTCCATGTCTGTTTTGTTTGGGTGCTCAAGCTGCTTAATTCCATCATTCTGGGCCTAACGGGCATTTTACCGCAAGTGACCAAACAGAGTTTCCTAGATGGCTGCCAGGACAGCTGATGGCATGTGAAGTTGATGAGCCAGGTGGAGTTGTTTTGGCCCTGGAAGAGCTGTGTTGCTGCTGCATTGGGCAGTGGACATTCACCTACACACTACCTGCCCTAGGTGTCATATTCACTTAGACACATATATTCTGCAAAGAGTACTTGGTTTCCAAGGCAATGGGAAATGGCTTGTGAGAGGAACTTGTCTTTGGTGATGGAGTTTTGAGCGCCTTGATTGAGCAGCTCCATGCTAGTTTTGTTTGGGTGCTCAAGGTTTTAATTTCATCAACCTGGGTCTAACGGGCCTTTGACCGCAACTGACCAAACAGGGTTTCCTAGATAGCTGCCAGGACAACTGATGGTATGTGACGGTCATGAGCCAGGTGGAGTTGTTTTGGCACTGGAAGAGCTGTGCTGCTGCTTCAGTTAGTGGCCATGCACCGCCACACTACCTTTCATAGGTGTCATATCCACTTTCAGAAATATGTGCTGCCAGAGCACTTGGATTCCATGGCAACGGGAAATGGCTTGGGCACTGAACTTGTCTTTGGCTGTTCAGTTTTGAGCGGCTTGAGTGAAGAGCAACATGTTAGTTGTGTGTGGGTGCTCAAGCTGCTTGTTTCTATCACACTGGGCTCAATGCGCGTTGGACCGCAAGTGATCAAACAGGATTTCCTAGATAGCTGCTAGGACAGCTGATGGTATGTGAAATTGATGAGCCAGGTGGAGTTGTTTGGGCACTGGAAGAGCTGTGTTGCTGCTTTGGGCAGTTGCATTCACCACAAAATTGTGTTCTGTATGTGTCACATCCACTTTTCCTGATTTATGCTGCCAGAGCACTTGGTTTCCATGGCAACGGAAAATCCCTTAGGCGCTGATTTTGTATTTGGCTGTGGAGTTTTGAGCGTCTTGAGTGAGCAGCTCCATGTTAGTTTTGTTTGGGTGTTAAGCTGCTTGATTCCATTACTGTTTCCAACGGGCATTGGACCACAGGTGACCAAACAGGTTTTCTTAATCTCTAACAGGACAGCTGATCGTATTTGAAGTTCATGAGCCAGGTGCAGTTGTTTTGGCACTGGAAGAGCTGTGTCGCTACTTCGGGCAGTAGCCATTCACCACCACACTACCTTCCTCTGGTGTCTTATCGAGTTTCAGACATATGTGCTGCCAGAGCACTTGGTTTCCATGCCATGGGATATGGGTTGGACGCTGAACTTGTCTTTTCTGTGGAGTTTGGTGCGCCTTGAGTGAGCAGCTCCATGTTAGTTTTGCTTTGGTTATCAAGCTGCTTGATTCCATACCACTGGGCTCCATGGGCATTTGGACTGCAAGTAACTAAACAGGGTTTCCTAGATAGCTGCCAGGACAGCTGATTCTATGTGAATTTCATGTGGCAGGAGTAGTTGTTTTGGCACTGGAAGAGCTGTGCTGCTGCATTGGGCAATGGCCGTTCACCACCACACTACCTTCCATAGGTGTCATATCCACTTACAGTCGTATGTGCTGCTAGAGCACTTGGTTTCCATGGCTACGGGAAATGGCTTGGGTGCTGAACTTGTCTTTGGCTGTGGAGTTTTGAGCACCTTGAGCGAAGAGCAACATGTTACTTTTCTGTGGGTGCTCAAGCTGCTTGGTTCTATCACTCTTGGCTCAATGGGCATGTGATGAAACAGGATTTCCTAGATAGCTGCCAGGACAACTGATGGTATGTGACGGTCATGAGCCAGGTGGAGTTGTTTGGGCACTGGAAGAGCTGTGCTGCTGCTTCGGGCAGTGGTCATTCAACACCACACTTCCTGCCCTAGCTGTCATATCCACTTTCAGACATATATGCTGCCAGAGCACTTGATTTCCATGGCATCGGGAAATGGCTTGGAAGCTGAACTTGTCTTTGGTGATGGAGTTTTGAGCGCCTTGAGTGAGGAGCTCCATTTTAGTTGTGTGTGGGTGCTCAACATGCTTGATTCCATCACTCTGGGCTCAATGGGCATGGAGCAGAAGTGACCAAACAGGGTTTCCTAGATATGTCCAGGACAGCTGATGGTATGTGAAGTTCATGAGCCAGGTGTAGTTGTTTTGGCACTGGAGGAGCTGTGGTGTTGCATTATGCAGTGGCCATTCACCACCACACTACCTTTCATAGGTGTCCTATCCACTTTCAGAAATATGTTCTGCCCGAGCACTTGGTTTCCATGGCTGCGGGAAATGGCTTGGGCGCTGAACTTGTCTTTGGCTGTTTAGTTTTGAGCGGCTTGAGTGAAGAGCAGATTGTTACTTGTGTTTGGGTGCTAACATGCTTGATTCCATCACTCTGGGCTCAAAGGCATTGGAGCAGAACTGACCAAACAAGGTTTCTGAGATAGCTGCCAGGACAGCTGATGGTATGTGAAGTTGATGAGCCATGTGGAGTTGTTTTGGCACTTTAAGAGCTGTGTTGTTGCTTCGGGCAGTGGCGATTCACCACCACACTACCTGCCCTATGTGTCATATTCACTTAGACACATATATGCTGCCAGAGCACTTGGTTTCCATGGCAACGGGAAGTGGGTTGGGCGATGAACTTGTCTTTGGTTATGGTGTTTTGAGTGGCTTGAGTGAGGAGCTGCATGTTAGTTGTGTTTGGGTTCTCAACATGATTGATTCCATCCCACTGGGCACAATGGGCATTGGAGCGCAATGACAAACAGGGTTTCCTATATAGCTGCCTGGACAACTAATTGCATGTGAAGTTGATCAGACAGGTGGAGTTGTTTTGGCACTAGAAGAGCTGAGCTGCTGCTTTGGGCTGTGGCCATTCACCACCACCCTATCTTCCATAGGTGTCATATCCACTGTTCTACATATGTGCTGCCAGAGCACTTGGTTTCCATGGCATCGGGAAATGGTTTGGGAGCTGAACTTGTCTTTTGCTGTGCAGTTTTGAGTGCCTTAAGTGAGGAGCTGCATGTTAGTTTTGTGTGGGTGCTCAAGCTGCTTGATTCAATCACACTGGGCCCAACGGGCATTTGACCGCAAGCGACCAAACAGGGTTTCTGAGATAGCTGCCAGGACAGATGATGGTATGTGAAGTTCATGAGCCAGGAGGAGTTGTATTGGCACTGGGAGAGCTGTGTTGCTGCTTCGAGCAGTTGAAATTCACCACCACACTAACATCCTTAGGTGTCATATCTACTTACAGACATATGTGCTGCCAGAACACTTGGTTTCCATGGCAAAGGAAAATGGCTTGGGCGCTGAACTTGTCTTTTCTGTTGAGTTTTGGGCCCCTTGAATGAGCAGCTACATGTTAGTTGTGTTTGGGTGCTCAACCTGTTTGATTCCATCTCACTGGGCTCAATGTGCCTTGGACCACAAATGACCAAACAGGGTTTCTTAGATAGCTGCGAGGAGAGCTGATGGTATGTGAAGTTCATGAGCCTGGCGGAGTTGTTTTGGCACTGAAAGAGCAGTGCTGCTGCATTGGGCAGTGGCCATTCACCACCACCCTACCTTCCTTAGGTGTTGTATTCACAGCTCCACATATGTGCTGCAAAAACACTTGGTTTCCATGAACACGGGAAATGGCTTAGGCGCTGAACTGTCTTTGGCTGTGGAGTTTTGAGCAACTTTATTGAGGAGCTGCTTGTTAGTTGTGTGTGTGTGATCATCCTGCGTCTTTAAATCACACTTGGCTCAAAGGGCATTTGGAACGCAACTGACCAAACAGGCTTTCCTAAATAGCGGCTAGGACAGCTGATGGTATGTGAAGTTCATGAGTCAGGTGGAGTTGTTGTGGCACTGGAAGAGCTGTGTTGCTTCTTCGGGCAGTCGCCATTCACCACCACACTACCTTCCTTAGGTGTCATATCCACTTACAGACATATGTGCTGCCAGAACTCTTGGTTTCTATGGCAACGGGAAATAGCTTGGGCGCTGAACTTGTCTTTGGCTGTGGAGTTTTGAGCCCCTGAGTGAGGAGCTGCATGTTAGTTGTGTTTGGGTGCTCAAGCTGCTTAATTCCATCCAAGTGGGATCAATGGGCATTGGACCTCAAGTGACCACACAGGGTTTCCTAGATTGCTGTCAAAATAGCTGATGATATGTGAAGTTCATGAGCCAGGTGGAGTTGTTTCGGCACTGGAAGAGCTGTGCTGCTGCTTCGGGCAGTGGCCATTCACCACCACCCTACCTTCTCTATGTGTCATATCCACTGTTCTACATATGTGTTGCCAGAGCACTTGGTTTCAATGGCAACGGGAAGTGGGTTGGCCGATGAACTTGTCTTTGGCCTTGGAGTTTTGAGCGCCTTTAGTGAGTTGCTCCATGTTAGTTTTGTTTGGGTTTTCAAGGTTTAAATTCCATCATTATGGGCCCAACGTTCATTGGACCGCAAGTGACCACACAGGATTTCTTAGATAGCTGTCAAAATAGCTGTTGGTATGTGAAGTTGTTGAGCCAGGTGGAGTTGTTTTGGCAATGGAAGAGTTGTGTTGCTGCTTCGGCCAGGTGAAATTAACCAACACACTACCATTTTTAGGTGTTACATCCACTTACAAACAGACATATGTGCTGCCAGAGCACTTGGTTTCCAAAGCAGCAGGAAATGGCTTAGGTGCTGAATTTGTCTTTGGCTGTGGAGTTTTGAGCCCCTTGAGTGTGGAGCTCCATGTTAGTTTTGTCTGGGTGCTCAAGCTGCTTGTTTCTGTCACACATGACTTAATGGGCATTTGACTTCAAGTGATGAAACAGGGTTTGCTAGATAGCTGCCAGACAGCTGATGCTATGTGAAGTTCATGAGCCAGAAGGAGTTGTTTTGGCACTGGAAGAGCTGTGCTGCTGCTTCGGGCAGTTGCCATTCACCACCAAACTGTGTTCTGTATATATCACATCCACTGTCCCACATATGTGCTGCCAGAACACTTGGTTTCCATGGCTGCGGGAAATGTCTTGGGCGCTGAGCTTGTATTTGGCTGTGGAGTTTTGAGAGTCTTTATTGAGGAGCAAGATGTTACTTTTGTTTGGGAGCTCAAGCTGCTTGTTTCTATCACACGTGGCTCAATGGACATTGGACCACAAGTGATCAAATAGGGTTTCCTAGATAGCTGCCAGGACAGCTGATTGTATGTGAAGTTCATGAACCAGGTGGAGTCCTTTTGGCACTGGAAGAGCTGTGCTGCTGCTTCGGGCAGTTGCCATTCACCACCACACCACCTTCCTTAGGTGTCATATTTCCCTTCAGAAATTTTTGCTTCCAGAGCACTTGGTTTCCTTGGCAACTGGAAATGGCTTGGACGCTGAATTCGCCTTTGGTGTGGAGGTTTTTAGCGCTTTGAGTCAGGAGTTGTGTGTGGGTTCTCAACATGCTTGATTCCATCCCAATCGTCTCAAACGGCATTGGAGCGGAAGTGACCAAACAGGGTTTCAGAGATAGCTGTCAGGATAGCTGATGGTTTGTGAAGTTCATGAGCCAGGTGGAGTTGTATTGGCGCTGGAAAAGCTGTGCTGATGCTTCGGAGAACTGAAATTCATCACCACACAACCTTCCTAAGTGTCCACTTAGAGAAGTATGTGCTGTAAGAGCACTTGGTTACCATGGCAACGGAAAATGGCTTGGGCACTGAACTTTTTTTGGCTGTGGAGTTTTGAGTGCCTTGACTGAGGAGCAGCTCCATGTTAATTTTCTTTGGTTGCTCAAGCTGCTAGATTCCACCACACTGGGCCCAAAGGACATTGGAGCAGAACTGACCAAACAGGGATTCCTAGATAGCTGCCAGAACAGCTGAAGGTATGTGAAGTTCATAAGACAGGTGGAGTTGTTTTGGCACTGAAAGAGCTGTGCTGCTGCTTCGGGCAGTGGCCATTCACCACCACACTACCTTCCCTTGGTGTCATATCCACGTACAGATGTATGTGCTGCCAGAGCATTTGGTTTCCATGGCAACAGAAAATGGCTTAGGCGCTGAACATGTCTTTGGCTGTGGAGTTTTGAGCGCCTTTAGTGAGAAGCTGCATGTTAGTTGTGTGTGTGTGATCATCCTGCTTCTTTAAATCAAACTTTACTCAATGAGGATTTGGACCGAAAGTGACCAAACAGGCTTTCTTAGATAGCTGCCAGGACAGCTGATGGTATAAGAAGTTGATGAGTCAGGTGGAGTTGTTTTGGCACTGGAAGAGCTGTGTTGCTGCTTCGGGCAGGTGAAATTCACCATCACACTACCCTCCCTTGGTGTCATAACCACTTACAGACATGTGCTGCCAGAACACTTGATTTCCATAGTAACGGGAAATGGCTTTTGCGCTGAACTTGTCTTTGGCAGTGGAGTTTTGAGCCCCTTGAGTATGGAGCTCCATGTTAGTTTTCTTTGGGTGCTCAACCTGCTTGATTCCATCCCACAGGGCTCAATGGACATTGGACCACAAGTGAAAACACTGTTTTTCCTAGATAGCTGCCAGAATAGCTGATGGTATGTGAATTTCATGAGGCAGGTGGAGTTGTTTCGGCACTGGAGGAGCTGTGCTGCTGCTTCGGGCACTGACCATTCACCACCACTCTACCTACTCTTGGTGTCATATCCACGTACAGACATATGTGCTGCTAGAGCACTTGGTTTCCAAAGCAACGGGAAATGGCTTGGGCACTGAACTTGTGTTTTTCTGTGGAGTTTGAGCGCCTTGAGTGAGGAGCTACATGGTAGTTTTGTCTGGGTGCTCAATGTGCTTGATTCCTTCCCCGTGGTCTCCTTGGGCATTGGACCGCAAGTGACCAAACAGGGTTTCCTAGATAGCTGCCAGGACAGCTGATGGTATGTGAAGTTGATGAGCCAGGTGGAGTTGTTTTGGCACTAAAGAGCTGTGCTGCTGCTTCGGGCAGTGGCCAAACTACCTTCCTTAGGTTTCATATCCACTTTCAGAAATATGTGCTGCCAGAGCACTTAGTTTCCATGGCAACTGGAAATGGCTTGGGCGCTGAACTTGGCTTTGACCTTGGAGTTTTGAGCGCCTTGATTGAGGAGCAAGATGTTAGTTTTGTGTGGGTGCTTAATATGCCTGACTGCATTCCACTGGGCCAAATTGGCATTGGAGCAGAAGTGACCAAACAGGG
This sequence comes from Ochotona princeps, assembly GCF_030435755.1. Taxonomy (NCBI): domain Eukaryota; kingdom Metazoa; phylum Chordata; class Mammalia; order Lagomorpha; family Ochotonidae; genus Ochotona; species Ochotona princeps. Next base: position 26,877,740 of record NC_080866.1, on the reverse strand, counting down.
TTTCCTAGATAGCTGCCAGGACAGCTGATGGTATGTGAAGTTCATGAGCCAGGTGGAGTTTTATTGGCACTGGAAGAGCTGTGCTGCTGCTTCGTAGAGTTCAAATTCACCACCACACTTCCTTCCTTTGTGTCATATCCACTTAGAAACGTATATGCTGCAAGAGCACTTGGTTTCCATGGCAACGGGAAATGGCTTTGGCGCTGAATTTGTCTTTGGTGATGGAGTTTTGTACGCCGTGAATCAGGAGCAGCTCCATGTTAATATTCTTTGGTTGCTCAAGCTGCTAGATTCCATCACACTGGGCCCAAAGGACATTGTAGAGGAACTGACCAACCAGGGTTTTCTAGATAGCTGCCAGAATAGCTGAAGGTATGTGAAGTTCATAAGACAGGTGGAGTTGTTTTGGCACTGAAAAATTGGGCTGCTGCTTCGGGCAGTGGCCATTCACAACCACACAACTTTCCCTTGGTGTCATATCCACGTACAGATGTATGTGCTGCCAGAGCATTTGGTTTCCATGGCAACGGAAAATGGCTTAGGCGCTGAACATATCTTTGGCTGTGGAGTTTTGAGCGGCTTTAGTGATAAGCTGCATGTTAGTTGTGTGTGTGTGTGATCATCCTGCTTCTTTAAATCACACTTTACTCAATGGGGATTTGGACCGAAAGTGACCAGACAGGCTTTCTTAGATAGCTGCCAGGACAACTGATGGTATATGAAGTTGATGAGTCAGGTGGAGTTATTTTGGCACTGGAAGAGCTGTGTTGCTGCTTCGGGCAGGTGAAATTCACCATCACACTACCCTCCCTTGGTGTCATAACCACTTACAGACATGTGCTTCCAGAACACTTGGTTTCCATAGTAACGGAAAATGGCTTTTGCGCTGAACTTGTCTTTGGCAGTGGAGTTTTGAGCCCCTTGAGTATGGAGCTCCATGTTAGTTTTCTTTGGGTGCTCAACCTGCTTGATTCCATCCCACAGGGCTCAATGGACATTGGACCACAAGTGACCACACTGTTTTTCCTAGATAGCTGCCAGAATAGCTGATGGTATGTGAATTTCATGAGGCAGGTGGAGTTGTTTCGGCACTGGAGGAGCTGTGCTGCTGCTTCGGGCACTGACCATTCACCACCACACTACCTTCTCTTGGTGTCATATCCACGTACAGACATATGTGCTGCCAGAGCACTTGGTTTCCAAAGCAACGGGAAATGGCTTGTTTTTCTGTGGAGTTTGAGCGCCTTGAGTGAGGAGCTACATGGTAGTTTTGTCTGGGTGCTCAATGTGCTTGATTCCTTCCCTGTGGTCTCCTTGGGCATTGGACCGCAAGTGACCAAACAGGGTTTCCTAGATAGCTGCCAGGACAGCTGATGGTATGTGAAGTTGATGAGCCAGGTGGAGTTGTTTTGGCACTAAAGAGCTGTGCTGCTGCTTCGGGCAGTGGCCACACTACCTTCCTTATGTTTCATATCCACTTTCAGAAATATGTGCTGCCAGAGCACTTGGTTTCCATGGCAACGGGAAATGGCTAGGGCGCTGAACTTGGCTTTGGCTGTGGAATTTTGAGCGCCTTGATTGAGGAACATGATGTTAGTTCTGTGTGGGTGCTTAATATGCCTGACTGCATTCCACTGGGCCAAATTGGCATTGGAGCAGAAGTGACCAAACAGGGTTTCCTAGATAGCTGCCAGGACAGCTGATGGTATGTGAAGTTCATGAGCCAGGTGGAGTTGTATTGGCACTGGAAGAGCTGTGCTGCTGCTTCGTAGAGTTCAAATTCACCAACACCCTACCTTCCTATGTGTCATATCCACTTAGAAACGTATGTGCTGCAAGAGCACTTGGTTTCCATGGCAACGTGAAATGGCTTAGGCGCTGAACTTGTCTTTGGTGATGAAGTTTTGTACACCTTGAATCAGGAGCAGCTCCATGTTAGGTTTCTTTGGGTGCTCAACCTGCTAGATTCCATCACACTGGGCCCAACGGGCATTGTAGAGGAACTGACCAAACAGGGTTTCCAAGATCGCTGCCAGGACAGCTGATGGTATGTGAAGTTCATGAGCCAGGTGGAGTTGTTTTGGCACTGGAAGAGCTGTGCTGCTGCTTCGGGCAGTGGTCATTCAACCACCAAAATAACTTCCACAGGTGTCATATGCAGTTACACAGGTATGTTCTGCCAGAGTACTTGGATTCCATGGCTACGGGAAGTGGCTAGGGCGCTGAACTTGTCTAAGGCTGTGGAGTTTTGAGCGCATTGAGCGAAGAGCTGCATGTTAGTTGTGTGTGAGTGGGTGCTCATCTTGGTTTTTTCCATCACACTGGGCTCCATATGCATTGGGACCGCAAGTGACCAAACAGGGTTTCCTAGATAGCTGCTAGGAGAGATAATGGTGTGGGAAGTTCATGAGTAGATGGAGTTGTTTTGGCACTGGAAATGTTGTGCTGCTGCTTCGGGCAGTGGACATTCACAACCACAATACATTCCCAAGGTGTCATATCCAGTTTGAGAAATATGTGCTGCTAGAGCACTTGGTTTCCATGGGAACGGAAAATGGCTTGTGCGCTGAACTTGTGTTTGGCTGTGGAGTTTTGAGCGCCTTGAATCATGAGCAGCTCCATGTTAGTTTTTTTTTGGGTGCTCAAGCTGTTTGATTCCATCCCACTGGGTCCATCAGGCATTGGAGCGGAACTGATAAAACAGGGTTTCCTAGATAGCTGCCAGGACAGCTGATGGTATGTGAAGTTCATGAGCCAGGTGTTGTTTTTCATCGGGAAGAGCTGTGCTGCTGATTTGGGCAGTTGTCATTGATTAGAGAATCTGCATTCCCTTGGTTTAACATTCAGTGTTCCACAAACGTGCTGCCACAGCCCTTGGTTTCCATGGCAACGGGAAATGGCTTGGGCGGCGAAATTGTCTTTGGCTGTGTTGTTCTGAGCGGTTTGAGTGAGGAGCTACATGTTAGTTGTGTGTGGGGGCTCAATATGCTTGATTCCATCCCACTTTGACCAAAGGGTCTTTGAGCGCTAGGTACCAAACAGGGTTTCCTAGATAGCTGCCAGGACAGCTGATGGTATGTGAAGTTCATGAGCCAGGTGGAGTTGTTTTGGCAGTGGAAGAGCTGTGCTAATGCTTCGCGCAGTTGTCATTCACCAGCGAAGCTACATTCCCTTGGTGTCACATCCACTGGTCCACATGTGCTACCAGATCATTTGTTTTACATGGCAACGGGAAATGGCTTGGGCACTGAAATTGTGTTTGGCTGTGGAGTTTTGGGCACCTTGAGTTAGGAGCTCCATTTTTGTTGTGCTGGTGTGATCAACCTGCTTGATTCCATCATACTGGTTCCAAATGTCATTTGGCCGAAAGTGACCAAACAGGGTTTCCTAGATAGCCGCCAGGACAGGTGATGGTATGTGAAGTTCATGAGCCAGGTGGAGTTGTTTTGGCACTGGAAGACCTGTTCTGCTGTTTTGGGCTGTTGCCATTTACCACCACTCTTTGTTTCCTAGGTGTCACGTCCACTGTTCCACATATGTGCTGCCAGAGCACTTGGTTTTCATAGCTCAGGAAATGGCTTGATCACTGTGCTTGTCTTTGGCTGTAGAGTTTTAAATGCCTTGAGTGTGGAGCTCCATGTTATTTGTGTGTGGTTGCTCAACCTGCTTGATTGCATCACACTGGGTCAATGGGCCTTGACCGAATGAAATCAAACAGGGTTTCCTACATAGAAGCCAGAACAGCTGATGGTATGTGAAGTTCATGAGCCAGGTGGAGTTGTTTTGGCAGTGGAAGACCTGTGCTGCTGCTTCGGGCAGTTGTCATTCACCAGCGAATCTACATTCTCTTGGTTTCACTTCCACTGTTCCACATATGTCCTGCCACAACACTTGGTTTCCATGACAGCTCTAAATTTCTTGGGCGCTGAACTCTTTTGTAATTGCGGATATTTACATGAATTCTTTGAGGATCTCCATCTTTGTTTTCTGGATGTACTCAAGCTGCTTCATTTTATCCCCTGGGCTCCATGGCTATTTGACAGGAAGTGACCAAACAGGAGTTCCGGGAATCCTTCAAGGACTTCTGATGGTATGTGAACTTCAGGAGACAGTTGGAGTTGTTTTGGCATTGGAAGAGCTGTGCTTCTGCTTCAGGTGGTTGCCATTCACCACTACACTGAGTTCCCTACGTTTCACATCCAATTACAGACCTTAGTGCTGCCAGAGCACTTGTTTACCATGGGAGCTGAAAATGGCTTGGGCACTGAATTTCTCTTTGGCTGTGGAGTTTTTCATGGATTTTGTGAGGATCTCCATCTGTACTTTGTTCGGTAGCTAAACATATAAATTACATCACCCTGGGCTCAATGGGCATTTTACAGGAAGTGACCAAAGAAGATATCCCGGAGACCTGATTGGACAGCTGATTGTATGTGAAGTGAAAGAACCAGGTGGAGTTGTTTTGACACTATAAGACCTGTGCTGCTGCTTCGGGCAGTTGTCATTCTCCAACACACAGAGTTCTCCAAGTTTCACCTTCCAGCTACTTTCAGACATATTTGCTGCCAGAGCACTTGGTTTCCATGGCAGCTGGAAATGGCATGGCATGGGAGCTGAAATTCTCTCTGGCCGTCCAGGTTTTCACGCCTTGAGTGAGGATCTCCATCTTTGTTTTGTGTGGATATTTAACCCTCTTGATTCCATCAACCTGGGCTCAGTTGACATTGGATAGGAAGTAACCAAACTTGGTTTTTCGGAGACCTGCCGGGACAGATGATGGTATGTGAAGTGAATGAGTCAGGTCGAATTGTTTTGGCACTGGGAGAGCTGTCCTGTTGATTTGGGCAATTGTCATTCACCAACACACTGAATTCCTCAGGTGTCACGTCGACTTTCAGAGATATGTGCTGCCAGAGCACTTGGTTGCCATGGCAGGTGGAAATGGCTTTTGCGCTGAAATTGTTTCTGGGTTTCAAGTTTGTCACGCCTTGAGTGCAGATCTCCATCTTTGTTTTGTGCTGTTGCTGAGCCTACACATTCCATCAGCCTGGGCTCAATGAGCATTGGAGTGGAAGTGATCAAACAAGATTTCGTGGAGACCTGTTTGGACAGCTGATGGTATGTGAAGTGAATGTGACAGTTAGAGTTATTTTGGCACTTGGAGAGCTGTCCTGTTGATTCGGGCAATTGCCATTCACCAACGCAGTGTATTCCTCAGGTGTCATGTCGACTTTCAGATATTTGCTGCCAGAGCAATTGGTTGCCATGGCAGGTGGAAATGGCTTTTGTGCTGAAATTGTTTCTGGGTGTCGAGTTTGTCACGCCTTGAGTGAGGAACACCATCTTTGTTTTGTGCTGTTGCTGAGCCTACACATTCCATCAGCCTGGGTTCAATGAGCATTGGAGAGGAAGTGACCAAACAAGATTTTGTGGAGACCTGTTTGGACAGCTGATGGTATGTGAAGTTCATGAGCCAGGTGGAATTGTTATGGCACTGGACGTGTTGTACTGCTTCTCCATGCAGTTGCCATTCACCAACACACTGAGTTCGCCAAGTGTCACGTCCACTTTCATACATATGTGCTCTGAAAGCATTTGGTTTTTTTTTTAAACATATTTTTATTGCCTTTCATTTTTTTACTTAATTACATTTCATTATGTGATACATTTTTTATGTACTGGGATTCCCCCCTCACCTACCCACACCCTCCCCTATGACGGATTGCTCCACCTTGTTGCATTTCCATAATTCAAATTCAGTTGACATTCTTTCTTTGGAGGTATTTACCAAGCATAAAGTCCAGCATCTTATTGTCTTGGTAAGTTCCATGGTTTGTTTGTAAGACCATCTCTGGTCTGATGGTAGAGCCGGCAGAGTATCATCCCAATGCATTAAAAGCCCCAACATAATATTTCCAACCATTTACAACATAGTGCCAATAATTTACATGGTATTGATTAACTAATATATTACTAGGAAAATGCACGTTCTCAACCACAACCTGTGGCTTCTTCTTAGACATTTCAATTTTGCTTTATATTCAACCATGCTCTATACACATTAAATGGCTATAGATTTCTATTCAGCTGTCTCATGCGTATTTTAATTTTAGTCTTTAGCAGTTTACAGCATTGAAGCATGTTTTCGCTGAACCTGGCTGTTTTTCAGGTGGTCTAACTCTATGATTCCAACAGGATATAAGTCAACTGTTTAGGTGAGCATGTTTTGGAGGGGTGTGCAGAGAAATCATCCATACCCCAGTGAGAAGTAACGAATCTTTGTGTCCCACCCAGTGAGTTATAAGTGCATCCCCGCTGAATGTTTCCTGTCAGTTTCTAAGCTTTCCTTGTTGTTCTCTATCTATTCTAGTTTTGTTTGTTTGTTTGTTTTGAGGGGTTTCTGGAATGCTCCTGATGGTTATAACGAGAGGGGGTGGGGACCCAAAATTGGAAGCAGAAAAGGACCAGAGAAAGCTCCTCTCCCTAGTCCCAAAGGAAGTTTACTGTTCTTCTGTTTCTGTGGGCCACTCAGGGATACTGGTTGTTGTTCCAATTATCTTGGATCCTGCAAGGTAGGATTTGGGCTTCTTCCATCCTATGTGGTAGATCCAAATGGGGGTGGGTGATCTCAGAGTTCTTGGTCTCCAAAGGCACTCCATTTCTCCATGGTCTCCTTGGCAGTAGGGATGTAGTTCTCGGTGCTCTTACTGATAGTCCTTGGTGAGGATCTAGGAGTCTTCAGGTTTGGGATAAAAGCCTCCTTCTCTCCATCTGCTCCACTCTGGGGACCCCTCCCTGCTCTAAGGGCATGACCTCCTGTTAAGAGGTTGTTAGGATTACTCTTGATTCCCACATTTGCCTTTGTAGTTTTGCTATTGTCTAATGCTAATTTGAGTCTGTTGTCTATGAGTTACCAGTTATGATCCTGATAGGTTATATTTCCCGTCTTCCTCACACCTTCTGGGTGATGCAAGATTTCTCTGCTCTTCCTCCCCATTTCCAAGTATCATGGGTTCTTACAAGTACATTAGGTTTTACAATTCTTTGATGTAGATCATAAGCAATCTGCCTCATATCATTGGTTACTTCACAAAATCTTATTGCATGAGATACAGGCTGTCTGGTGTTGAGATAATATTACTGGTTTTGGATTGACATCATTTCATAACAGCCACATCGATCACAATAACAACAACAACATCAACAACAAATTGTAGCACCCTGCGAAAATCATGTGCCACTGAGTATGCAACACATGCTGAACCAAAAGGAAACACAGAAGTCTTTTGGGAAATGTGATGCCCTCGTATACTTCATGAGCACTTGATGAATTCTACTAGAGAATAGAGATTATTTGGAAGCAAACAAACTGACATAGAAACATAAAAACATATGTGATACAGCCAAAAGAGCAAACAGATAATCACCGAAAAAAAAAGTATAGATTGGACTGTTGGAGTTACACTTTCCATGTTGGCCTCCTTATATGAAAGAGAATATATGGTATTTGTTCTCTTGTGAATGACTCATTTCACTGAGCATAATGACTTCTAGTTGGGACCACCTGGATTTAAATAGAATAATATCATTCTTCTTAATAGCTGAATAATATTCCATAGAGTAGATGTACCACAGTTTCTTTAACCACTCTTCCTTGGACGCACATCTGTTTTGTTTCCATGACTTTGCTATTGTAGATTGTGCTGCTGTAAATATAGGATTAAAGATCCCCTTCTCATATGCAGATTTCACTCCTTTTGGGTATATTCCTAAGAGTGGGATTGCTGCTTCATATGGCAGGTTTATTTGCAATTTTCCAAGCACTCTCCATACTGATTTCCACACTGCTTGTACTAGCCTACACTCCCACCAGCAGTGAAGGAGGGTGCCGGAGTCCAGCTCTGGCTGAGTTTTGAGCTCAGGAAGAGTGCGTGGATGAGGCGTGAAGAGAGAAAGAAAGGAGATGGACCACCAGGATTCCTTGAACGTGGTGGATAAAGCGAGAAATCTGTCCACTTTATTTATACAGAAGCAGTACAAAGTTTTTTTCTTAGGGTATATTGACATAGCTTCAGGGGTGCACAATTTACAACTTCTTGAGAAATGATTGAGGAAGAATTCCATATTCCTTGCTTATCTTGGCTTGCCAGTCTTCATCTGCTCTCCTCAGGTCTGGACTATAACCTAGGCGCCGCCTGTGTCAACCAGACCCCTATCTTGTATGAGTTAAAAGGTCTGGGGCCTTGGTCTATGGGGATTGGGGTTATTGACATTAGTTGGCCATTAGGTCTGTAAGCTCACACAGTTTGTTGACCAAACAAGTAAAGCAAGGATTATAACGGCGGAAAGAATTGAAGTTAGCAATGAGCTAAGTTACTCTATTTAAGTTTCAGCTCTACAATGGATGAGTGAGTGTTTCCAAAGACAATTCTACAAATTATTTCAGTATTAGACAAGGCATTATCCATTCCAACGTTGCAGCCAAGAGTTTCTCGGTAGACAACACATCTTATGCAGTAATACACTCCTACTACAATTCTTATTCTACAACTTAGCTATCACGAAATGGGAGAAATACATCAAGAGAGAAAAAAACATGAAGATCTAAGACAAAAAGCTTTAAACATTACATTCGTCTACAACCGCAGGCTCTACAACTTCATAAGTGATCAAACAATAATCAAAAATATATCTTTATGATATTAGTGAAATCACCCTGTATTTCCTCTAGCTAAAAATTTGTGAAAACAACTAAAGCAAATGCATTTTCTATATTCTAAAGAATTGCAAGGACAGGCTAACCTTTTAAGACCACAGTGACTATATTTTTTGCCTAAGCAGGATAGCCTTCAGAGTTACAGTAGCTATATTCTTCGTCATAGCAGGATAGCCTTCAGAGTTACAGTAGCTATATTCTTCGTCATAGCAGGATGGCCTTTAGGGTCACAGTAACTATATTCTTTGTCATAGCAGAATGACTTTTAGGGTCACAGTAACAGGATAACTTTTAGGGTCCCTCTTACCAAGCCATTTCCTAGAAAGCATGATAAATATATGGGCCAGATTTTCTGGCAAGGGGTAAACAGCACAGACTTAATTATACTCCTGTGTGTAGTTAAAGGCCCACTCACCAGGACATCCTCAGTCACATTAACTCTTAAGCTCACGTTGGTTGTAAAAGCCATCTCACAGGGACAGACAATGCATCAATAGATTACAAAATTCTTAGTGGGGTGGTTGAGTGCCCATGCGAAGGGGGGTGAAAACTGCATCAAGGTGGTCAGAAATGAATCTACTTAGCCCTGCTAGCAGCTGGTAGCTCCCCGGGTCCTGCCAGTCAGGGAGCTGTTCTCTTCACACCTTCGTGTTATTCACACCTACTGCATGGACCCCATCAGGAGGGTGCCTTTCTCCCCACATCCACGCCAGCAGGTGTTGTTTTTTAAGTTCTGAATGTAGGCCAGTCTCACTGGAGTTAGGTGGTACCTCAAGGTGGTTTTCATTTGTATCTCTCTGATGGCTAGAGAGCCTGAGCATCTTTTCATATGTCTGTTAGCCATTTGAACCTGTTCTTTTGAGAAATGTCTGTTCATTTCTTTTGCCCATTTTGCTACAGGGTTGGTTTATTTTACTGTCCCTGTGTTTCTGAAGCTCTTTGTAGATTCTGGATGTTAGTCCCCTATCACACGGGTAGAATGCAAACATTTTCTCCCATTCTGTTGGTTGCTTCTTCACTTTGCTAATTGTTTCTTTTGCTGTACAGAAGCTTTTTAGTTTGATGTAGTCCCATTTGTTCATTTTGGATTTGATTGCCTTTGCTTTAGGCGTCTTTTCTAAGAAGTCTTTCCCTGTTCCTATATCTTGGAATGTGTTTCCTATGTTTTCCTTTAATAGTTTGATGGTTTCTGGGTGTAGATTTAGGTCCTTGAGCCAGTTAGAGCTGATTTTTGCATAGTGCGACAGGTGCGGGTCTTGCTTCTTTATTTTGCAAGCTGCTATCCAGTTGTCCCAACAGCATTTGTTGAATAGACCAGGTTTTTTTTTAAAACCTGGATTGTTTTCCATTTTGTTGTCAAAGATTAGTTGACTATACATGTGTGGATTCCCTTCTGGTGTTTCTGTTCTGTTCCACTGATCTTCTTCTCTGTTTCCGTACCAGTATCAGACTGTTTTGATAACCACTGCTCTGTAATATGTCTTGAGGTCTGCAATTGTGATTCCTCTAGTTTGATTTCTATTTTTCAGGACAGCTTTAGCTACTCGTGGTCTTTTGTGATTCCAGATGAACTTCTGTATCATCTTTTCTATTTCTGAGAAGAATGTTGCTGGGATTTTGATTGGGATTGCGTTGAATCTATATATTGCTTTTGGTAATACGGCCAGTTTGATAATGTTGATCCTGCCAATCCAAGAACATGGTAAGGTTCTCCATTTTTCGTGTTCTTCTTCTATTTGTTTTTTAAATGATTTATAGTTTTCATCATAGAGGTCTTTCACATCTTTAGTTAGCTTAATTCCTAGGTATTTAATATTCCTCTCCTTTATTTTAAAGGGAACTGTACTTACAATTTCTTTCTCAGCAGTGGAATTATTTGTGTACACTAGTGCCATCGACTTGTGTTAATTAATTTTGTATCCTGCTACTTTGCCAAAGTCTCTTAGGAGTTTCAACAGTCTCTTGACTGAGTCTTTTGGTTCTCCTATGTAGAGAATCATGTCATCTGCAAATTGCGATAATTTCAATTCCTCATTTGCAAGTTGCATTCCTTTAATTGCTTTTTCTTGCCTAATAGCTCTGGCAAGGACTTCCAAAACTACATTGAAGAGTCACGGTGAGAGTGGACATCCCTGTCTACTTCCAGATTTTAGCGGGATGACTTCCAGTCTTTCCCCATTTAGTATGATACTGGCATTGGGTTTATCGTAAATTGCTCTGATTGTGTTATAGATTGTTCCTTCTATGCCTATCTTGTTTAGGGTTTTTAACATGAAGTGGTGTTGGGTTTTGTCAAATGCCTTCTCTGCATCTATTGAGAGGATCATATGGTTTTTATCTGTCAATTTGTTGATGTGATGTATCACATTTATTGTTTTGCGAATGTTGAACCATCCCTGCATGCCTGGGATGAATCCCACCTGGTCCTGGTGAATGATCTGCCTGATGTGTTGTTGGAGCCTGTTGGCTAGTATTTTATTGAAGATCTTTGCATCTGTGTTCATCAAGGATATTGGTCTGTAGTTCTCTTTTTCTGTTGTTTCTCTCTCTGGCTTTGGTATTAAGGTGATATTAGCTTCATAGAAAGAGCTTGGAAGGATTGCCTCTTTTTCTATTGTTTGGAAAAGCTTGTGTAAGATTGGGGTAAGTTCCTCTTGGAATGTTTGGTAGAATTCAGCAGTAAAGCCATCTGGTCCTGGACTCTTCTTGGTTGCGAGGACTTTAATTACTGATTCAATCTCAGTATATGTTATTGGGCTGTTTAGATTGTTAATTGCTTCTTGAGTCTATTTTTTCTGATTTGTTCGCATATAGTTGCTTGTAATAGTTCCTGATGATTCTTTGTATTTCTGAGGTATTTGTTGTTATATCTCCTTTCTCATCTTGGATGCTATTGATGTGTATTTTCTCCCTCCTTTTTTTAATTAGTCGAGCTAGTGGGGAGTCTATTTTGTTGATTTTCTCAAAGAACCAGCTCTTTGATTGATTGATCTTGGTCTCTATTTGGTTTATTTCCTCCCTTATTTTGATGATTTCTTTTTTCCTACTCATCTTGGGATTGCTTTGTTGTTGTGTTTCTAGTTCCTTCAACTGTAAGGTTAGCTGATTTACTTGGTGCTTTTCTTGTTTCTTGACATAAGCACTGATTGAAATGAACTTTCCTCTCAGCACCGCCTTGATTGTGTCCCATAAGTTTTGATAAGTTGTGTTGATGCCTTCATTTGTTTCCAGCAATTTTTTAATTTCCCCTTTGATTTCCTCTCTAACCCATTGCTCACATAGTAACATATTATTCAGCCTCCATATGTTTGTAAGTCTTCCTTGGTGTTTTGAATTCTTGGTCTCAAGCTTCACTCTTTGGTGGTCTGAGAAGATGCATGGTAGGATTTCCACTTTTTTAAATTTGCTGAGGCTTGTTTTATGGCTTATAATATGATCAGTTCTGGAGAAAGTTCCATGTACTGATGAAAAAAAGGTGTATTCTCTGTCTGTAGGATGAAAGGTTCAATAGATGTCAAGTAAGTCCATTTGCTCTAGAGTTTGGGTGAGTTCTATCATTTCTTTGCTGAGTTTCTGGTTTTTTTTGATCTGTCCATTTGCATTAATGGGGTATTATGGTCTCCCACTATGATCGTATTGGAGTCTATTTCTCCCTTTAAGCCCGTTAATATTTGTTTCACGTAGCTAGATGCTTTGGCATTTGGAGCATAAACATTTATTATGCTGATCTCTTCCTGCTGGAGGCTTCCTTTGATTATTATGTGGTATCCTTCTTTGTCTCTTTTGAGGCTCTTCACATCAAAGTCTATGTCATCTGATGTAAGAATGGCTACACCTGCTCGCCTTTCTTTACCATTAGCTTGAAATATCTTTTTCCATCCTTTCACTTTCAATTTTTTCTGATCTATGTTGGTAAGATGCGTCTCCTGTAAGCAGCAGATAGTTGGGTTTTGTTTTTTGATCCAATCCTCCAATATATGGCATTTGACTGATGAGTTTAAGCCATTTACATTCAGCGTTATTATGGATAAGGGGCAGTTTGGTCCTGTTATTTGGGCGATGTGTTGTTCTATGATTGGGTCTTCTGTTAGCCTTTTAGTGGGATGTTCTCCACATTTGCCTTTGTTTCTGGTGGTTGCTGTTTCTTTTTTCTTTCATGGGAACATCCTTGAGTATCATTTGTAGGGCAGGTTTAGATGAGACAAAATCTTGAAGTTTTTCTTAATTGTGGAAGAATTTTATTTCATTTTCAAAGACAAAGGAGAACTTTGCAGGGTAAGTTATTCTGGGTGGGAAATTTTTCTCTTTTAGAATCTGGAATATGTCACTCCAGTCTCTTCTGGCCTGTAGTGTTTCCTCTGAAAGGTCAGCTTTGAGTTTGATTAGGGTTCCCCCATATGACACCTGATTTTTTTCTCGTGCACATTTAAGGATTTTTTCTTTTTGTTCAACTGAAGAGAGCTTGATTATCATGTGTCGTGAGGAAGTTTGTTTTTGGTCAACTCTGTTGGGAGTTCTGTAGCCCTCCTGTATATTACTTTCTAATTCTTTGCTCAGATTAGGAAAGTTTTCCTGTATTATTTCACTGAATAGGCCTCTAATCCAGCTTCTCTTTCTGCACCTTCTGGAACTCCCAAAACTCTTATGTTAGACCTTTTAATTATATCTTTTAATTCTTGGATACTTTTTTTAGCTTGACCTAGCTCTGCTTCCAGCTTTTTGCTTGTTTCTTCATGGTGACAGAAACTATCTTCTAGTTCTGAAATTCTTTCTTCTGCCTCATTCATTCTGTTGTTGAGACTCTCCACTGTATTTTTAGTTTGCTCTACTGTATTCTTTATTTCTGGTATATCAGCCTTAATTTGATGTATTACTGCTATTTCTTCTTTGAACTCTTGTTTGTACTTCTCATTGTTGACCAGCAGCTTTGCAATGAGTTTTCTGAGTTCTTTGTCCCCCATTTTCTCAATGTCTTCCTCAGTTAACTCTGGGAGTGGGCGAAGCTTTTGCTCCTTTGTTGGAGAGACTTCAGTAACATTCATAGTGCTTTTGTCTTGTCTTTTACCTTTTGTAGTTGCCAATCTGGTTGATGAAATCATCTCTATGGTGTATTACCTACAGGTCTTTAAGTTGATTGTTATGTTCAATCAGTGCCCTGGGTTTGGGGAACACAGCTGCCAGGAATAATTGCTTCATCTGTGGCACTGATTTTGTAAGCAGCACTGAGCTTGTCGCCCCCTGCTGGCCAATAAGTCTAAGTACCTCTTGGGGTTATTTTGGGTGGATTTGGAGGCATGCCTTTTCGGGGCTGTATTTTTCCGTGGAGCTAAGACTGAGGTATTTTTGTCCCCAGGTCAGCCCTTGGGTGATTCAGCTGACCTCCCTTCAGTGTAAGAGCATCTGTTCCCGTGACACTGTTATCTGAGAGTTGCTGAATTAGCACATGTGCAGTTTGCCACTCCTCCTCTTGCAATTTATCAATGTTTGGAGCACATGCATCAGTGTCCAAGATGGCACCTGTATGAGGCAACAGTAAAGATCAGGGGGCTGTTGCCATCAACTCCAGGGACCACACAGACCCCACAGGCTGCAAGGCTGTTGCTGTGGGCTCAGCTCCATGCAATTAACCAGCAACATGCCCACTCTGGATCTCCACTTAGGGTTCACACCTGCTGCCTTGCCACCCAATATGGCTCCAGGTGGAGAACTGCAGCTGCTGTCTTTCAGTTCCACGGACCACACAGACCCTGCAGGGAGCAAAGCTGGTGCTCCCCTCCACCCTTGGATCAGTTCCGTATGAACAGCCAGAAAGGAGACTGTGTGTTGCTCTGTCAACTCCGTGTTCTGTCTCTCCACACAAGATGGCACCCTCAGTCCCTGACTTTCTCTGCCTGCAGCTAGTCCCAGTCACTCAGCTTGTCTGTCCGCTCCCAGACCACACTCACTTTCCTAGCTCACCACGTGGACACAGGCTCTCACCTGGCGGTCACAACGTCTGTGTGGAGGCCACTGCTGGATGTTTGGCTGGTGCTGGAAACGGATTGCTGGAGCCTGGATCACCAGAGCCTGGATCATTGGAGACCGGATCACTGGGATTTGAGTTGCTGCTTGCCGACTGCTGGTGGGATCTTCCATCCACTACAACACTGTTGTCTCATTTCCGCAGCTTCCCTGTGTCCAGGGGGGTTCCTGGTAACACTGCTTACTGCCTGAGCCCTACTTATCCCCTGTAATCTGCTCATTGTACTCCTCCCTGCCTAAAGATTCTCCACCTTATCAAACGTGCTGAACTCTTTGTCGTCATCTTGGTTCCTCAGCACTTGGTTTCACTGGTAGCTGGAAATGGCTTGGGCATTGAAATTCTCCCTGGCTGTTGACTTTTGCATGAATTCTATGAGGATCTCCATCTGTGTTTTGTGCGGTTGCTGAACCTATAAATTATATTGTACTGGGCTCAATGGGCATTGGACAGGAAATGACCAAACAGAATTTCCAGGAGATCTGACAGGACAGCTGATAGTAAGTGAAGTGAATGAGCCAGGTGGAGTTGTTCTGTTACTGGAGGAGCTGTGCTGCTGCTTTCGGCAGTTGCCATTCATTAACACATTGAGTTCCTCAAGTGTCATGTCCACTTTCAGAAAAATGTGCTGCAGAGCACTTGGTTTCCATGGCAGCTGGAAAAGGCTTGGGAGCTGAACTCGTCTCTGGCTGTCAGTTTTACATGTGCTCAGCCTGCTTGATTCTCTCCCACTGGGCTCAATGGGCATTGGAACGGAACTGACCAAACAGGGTTTCCTAGATAGCTGCCAGGACAGCTATGGTATGTGAAGTGAATAACCCAGGTGCATTTGTTTTGGCACTAGAAGAGCTGTGCTGCTGCTTCGGGCAGATGGCATTCACCACCACAAGCAGTTGCCCAAGTTCACCTCCCAGCCACTTTCAGAAATATGTGCTGCCAGAGTTCTTAGTTTCCACAGCAGCATGAAATGACTTGGGCGCTGAAATTCTCTCTGGCATTGGTGTTTTGAACACCTTTAGTAGGATCTCCACCTTTATTTTTGTGGGTCCTCAACCTGTTTGATAACATCACACTGGGTTCAATGGACATTGGACTGGAAGGGATCAAACCGGGTTTCAGGAGACCTGCAAGGACAGCAGTTGGTATTTGAAGTGAATGAGCCAGGTGGAGTGGTTTTGGCACTGGATGAGCTGTGCTGCTGCTTCGGTCAGTTGCCATTCACCAACACAGAGAGTTCCCCAAGTGTCACCTCCCAGCCACTTTCAGAAATATGTGCTGCCAGAGCACTTGGTTTCCATGGTAACTGGAAATAGCTTGGGCGATAAACTGCTCCCGGACTGTGGAGTTTTGAGTGCCTTGAGGGAGTATATCCATTTTTTATTTCTGTGTGTACTCATCCTGTTTGATTACATCCCCTCAGGATAGGTAGCATTGGATAGGAAGTGACCAGACAGGGTTCCGGGAGACCTGCAAGGACATCTGATGATATGTGAAGTGAATGACTCAGGTGGATTTGTTTTTTTTCCCTAGACGAGCTGTGCTGCTGCTGCTTCGTACAGTTGCCATTTACCAACAAACTGAGTTTTTCAAGTGTCATGACCCAGCCACTTTCAGACATATGGGCTGCCAGAGCACTTGGTTTCCATGGCAGCTGGAAATGGCTAGGGTGTTGAACTTCGCTCTCACTGTGAAGTTTTGAACGCTTTGAGTAGGATCTCCATATTTGTTTTTTGTGGGTGCTCAACCTGCTTGATTCTATCCCCCTGTGTTCACTGGGCATTGGACAGGATGTGACCAACTACGGTTCCAACAGAACTGCAAAGAGAGCTGAAGGTATGTGAAGTGAATGAGCCCGGTGGAGTTGTTTTACCAATCGAAGATGAGCTGCTGCTTCGGGCATTTGCCATTTACCAGCACACTGTGTTCCCTAGGTGTCACATCCACTTTCAGACAAATGTGCTGCCAGAGCACTTGGTTTCCAAGGCAGCTGGAAATGGCTTGGGCACTGAAATTCTCTCTGGCTATCAAGTTTGTTACACCTTTAGTGAGGATCTCCATCTTTGTTTTGTGCGGTTGTTGAACATACAGATTCCATCAGCTGGGGCTCAATGGGCTTTGGACAGAAAGTGACCAAACAAGATTTCCTGGAGACCTGTTTGGACAACTGATGATATGTGAAGTGAATAACCAATGTGGAATTGTTTTGGCACTGGAAGAGCTATGCTGCTGATTAGGGCAGTAGCCATTTACCAACAGAGTTAAGCATGTGTCACGCCCACTTTCAGACTTATGTGCTGCCAGAGCTTTTTGTTTCCATGACAGCTGGAATTGGCTTGGGCGCTTAACTTCTCTCTGGCTCTGAGGTTTTGAGTGCCTTTAGTTTGGATCTCCATCTATGTTATTTGTGTGTGTTCATCCAGCTTGATTCCATCCCCCTGGGCTCCTTGGGCATTTGACAGGAAAGAACCAAACAGGGATTCCGGGAGACCTGCAAAGATTGTTGATGTTATGTGAAGTGAATGACTCAGATGTAGTTATTTTGGCACTGGAAGAGCTGTGCTGCTGCTTCAGGCGGTTGCCATTGATCAACATACTGAGTTCCCCAAGTATCACGTCCACTTTCAGACATATGTGCTGCCAGAATTTTTGGTTTCCATGGCAGCTGGAAATGGTTTGGGTGCTGAACTTCTCTCTGATTGTGGACTATAAGCGCCAGTAGTGAAGATCTCCATCTTTGTTTTGTGTGTGTGTGCTCAACCTACAAATTCCACCTCCCAGGGCTCAATGGGCATTGGTCATGCAGTGAACAAACAAGATTTCTGGGAGCTTTGCTAGACAACTGATGCTATTTGAGTGAATGTGCCAGATGAAGTGGTTTTGGCACTAGACGAGCTGTGCTGCTGCTTCGAGCAGTTGGAAGTCATCACCACACTGAGTTTCCTAGGTGCAATAACACTGCTAGATATATGCGCTGCCACAGTTCTTGGTTTCCATGGCAGCTGAAATGTCATGGCACTGAAATTCTTTCTGGCTGTGTAATTTGTCACGCCTTGAGTGAGGATTTCCATCTTTGTTTTTTGTGTGTGCTCAACCTGCTTGATTCCATCCCACAGGGCTCAATGGGCATTGGACAAGAAGTGACCAAACAGGATTTTACATAAACGACTTAGAAGGTCTCCTGAAAAGCATGTCTGGTCACTTCCTGTGCAATGTCGTTTGAGAGCAGGGGGAAGAAATCATCCTGCTTGATTCCATCCCACTGGCCTCAATGGGCATGGGGCGGGAAGTGACCAGATAGGGTTTCTGAGAGACCTGCAAGGACAGCTGATGGTATGTGAATTGGAGGAGCCAGGTGGAGGTGTTTTGGCACTGGAAGACCTGTGCTGCTGCTTCGGCCAGTTGCCATTTAGCAGCACACTGTGTTACCTAGGTGTCACATCCACTTCAAACAAATGTGCTGCCAGAGCACTTGGTTTCCATGGTAGCTGGAAATGACTTGGGCGCTGAAATTCTCTCTGACTGCCTAGTTAGTCATGCCTTGAATGAGGATCTCCATCTTTGTTTAGCGGGGTTGCTGAACAAACAGACTATATCACACTGGGCTCAATGGGCATTAGACAGGAAGTGCCCAAACAAGATTTCCCGGAGACGTGACAGGGCAGCTGATGATATGTGAAGTGAATGAGCCAGGTGGAGTTGTTTTGGCACTGGAGAGCTGTGCTGCTGCTTCGGGTAGTTGCCATTCACCAACACACAGAGTTCCCCAAGTGTTGCCTCCAAGCCACTTTCAGAAAAATGTGCTGCCTGAGCACTTGGTTTCCATGGCAGCTGGGAATGGCTAGGGTGCTGAGGTTCTCCCTGGCTGTGTAGATTTGAGCGCCTTGAGTGAGTATCTCCATCTTTGCTTTGTGTGTGTGCTCAACCTGCTTGATTCCATCCCTCTGGGCTAAATGGGCATTGGAAAGGAAGTGACCAAACAAGGTTTCAGGGAGGTCTGCAGGGACAGCTGATGGTATGTGAAGTGAAGGAGCGAGTTGGAGTGTCACGTTCATGTTCAGACATGTGTGTTGTCAGAGCACTTGGTTTCCATTGTAGCTGGAAATAGCTGGGGCACCAAAATCTTCTCTGGCTGTGCAGTTTTATATGAATTCTGTGAGGATCTGCATAACACTGGGCTCAATAGGCATTGGACAGAGGGGACCAAACAATATTTCCCAAAGACCTGATTGGACAGCTGATGGTATGTGAAGTCAATGACCCAGGTGCAGTTGTTTTGCCACTGGACGAAGTATTCTTCTGCTTTTTGGGGCAGTTGCCATTCACCACCACACTGATTTCCTCAAGTGTCACATCCAATTAGAGACATGTGCTGCCACAGCAATTGGTTCCCATGTAAACTGGAAATGGCTTGAGTGCTGAATTCTTCTGTGTCTGTTGATTTTTACATGAATTCTGTGAGGATCCCCATCTTTGTTTTGTGAGTGTGCTCAAACTGCTTGATTGTATCCACCTGGACTCAATGGGCATTTGACAGGAAGTGACCAGCCAGGACTAGGGGCAGAGCTGCAGGGACTGCTGTTGTTATGTGAAATGAATGAGCCAGATTGAGCTCTTTTGGCACTGGAAAAGCTGTGCTGCTGCTGCTTCGGGCAGTTGTCATTTAACAATCCACTGTGTTTCCTAGGTGTGACAGCCACTTTCAGACATATGTGCGGCCAGAGCACTTGGTTTCCATTTCAGCTGGAAATGGCTTGGGCACTGAACTTATATCGTGTTGTAGAGGTTGTCACGCCTTGACTGAGGATCTACTTCTTTGTTTAGTATGGTTGCTGAAACTCCAGATTACATCACATGGAGCTCAATGGGCATTAGACAGGAAGTGACCAAACAGGGTTTCAGGGAGACCTCACGGAGTGCTGATGGTATGTGAAGTGAATGAGCAAGGTGGAGTAGTTTTGGTACTGGAAGTTCTGTGCTGCTGTTTTGGGCAGTTGCCATTCACCACCCTACTGCTTTCCCAAGTGTCACGTCCCAGCCTTTTTCAGACAAATGTGTTGCCAGAGCACTTGGTTTCCATAGCAGCTGTAAATGGCTTGATCTCTGAACTTCTCCCTGGGTGTGGAGTTTTGAGCGCCTTTAGTTATGATCTCCATCTTTGTTTTGTGCGGTTGCTGAACCTACAGATTTCATCACACTGTGTTCAATGATCATTGGACAGGACGTGCTCAATGATCATTGGACAGGACATGATCAAGCAAGATTTCCTGGACACCTGCTGGACAACTGATGGTATGGGATGTGAACGAGCTAGGTGGTGTTATATTGGCACTGGAGAACTCTGCTGCTGCTTTTGGCAGTTGCCATTCACCAACACAGTTTTCCCTAGGTGTCACATCCACTTTGTTTTTTGTTGCTAGAGCATTTGGCTTCCATGGCAGCTGAAAATGGCCTGGACGCTGACCTCTTGTCTGGCTGTGGAGATTTACATGAATTCTGTGAGAATCACCATCTTTGTTTTGTGCGGATGATGAACCTATATATTACATCACACTGGGTTCAATGGGCATTGGACAGGAAGTGACCAAACAAGAAATCCTGGAGACCTGCAGGGACAGCTGAAGGTATGTGAATGAATGAGCCAGGTGGAGTTGTTTTGGCACTGGACAAGCTGTGTTGCTGCTTCGGGCAGTTGCCTTTCTCCACGGCACTGATTTCCCCAAGTGTCATGTCCCAGGCTCTTTCAGAAATAGGCGCTGCCAGAGCACTTGGTTTCCGAAGCAGCTGGGAAATATCTTGTATGCTGATCTTCTCTCTGGCTGTGAAGTTTAGAGCACCTTGACTGAGGATCTCCATCTTTGTATTGAGTGTGTGCTCAACCTGTATGATTCTATCCCCCTGGGGCTTAATGGGCATTGGACTGGAAGTGACCAAACAGTGTTTCTGGAAGACCTGCTAGGACAGCTGATGGTATGTGAAGTGAATGAGCCAGGTGGAGTTGTTTGGGTCCTGGAAGACGAGTGTTGATTCTTCAGGCAGTTGCCATATACCACCGCACTGAGTTCCTCAAGTGTCACCTCCCAGTCACTTTCAGAAATATGTGCTGCCAGAGCACTTGATTTCCATGACAGCTGGAAAAGGCTTGGGTGCTGAAATTCTCTCTGGCTGCAGAGATGTGAGTGCCTTGAGTGAGTATCTTCATCTTTGTTTTGTTTGCGTGGTCACCTACTTTATTGTACCCCCTGGGCTCAATTGGCATTGGACAGGAAGTGACCAAACACGGTTTCCTGGAGACCTGCCAGGACAGCTGATGGTGTGTGAAGTTCATGAGCCAATTGGAGTTGTTTTGGCACTGGAGAGCTCTTCTGCTTTTTCAGGCAGTTGCCATTCACCACCACATTTAGTTCCTCATGTGTCACATCCGCTTTCAGACATATGTGCTGCCAGAGCACTTGGTTTCCATAGCATCTTGAAATTGGTTGGGGACTGAAATGCTCTCTGGCTCAAGAAATTTATGTGCATTGAGTGTTAATCTCCAACTTTATTTTGTGTGTGTGCTCAACCTGATTGATTCCAACTGATTGAGCTCAATGTGCTTTTGGGCAGGAAGTGACCAAACATGGATATCGGGAGACCTAAAAGGACAGCTGAGGGTATGGGAGTTGGATGATCCAGGTGGAGTTGTTTTGCAACGAATGCCTGTGCTGCTGCTTTGCGCAGTTGCTATTCACCACCACACTATGTCACATAGGTGTCCCATCCACTTTCAGACATATGTTCTGCCAGAGGTTTTGGATTCCATGGCAGCTGGAATTGGCTTATACGCTGAACTTCACTATGGCTCTGGAGTTATTAGCGCCTTGAATGAGGATCTCCATCTTTATTTTGTGTGTGTGCTCAACATTCGTGATCCCATTACCCTGGGCTCAATCGGCATTTAATAGGATGTGTCCAAACAGGGTTTTCTAGGAAACCTGGATGGACAGATGATTGTATGTGAAGTGAATTAGCCCGGAGCTGTTGTTTTGGCATTAGGAGGCCTGTGCTGCTGCTTCGGTAAGTTGCCATTCACAAACACACTGAGTTCCCTAGGTGGCACATCCAGTGTTAAACATATGTGCTGCCAGAGCACTTGGTTTCCATGGCAGCTGAAACTGGCTTGGGCATTGAACTTCCCTCTGTCTGTGGAGTTTTGAGCACCTTGAGTGTGAATCTCCATCTTTGTTTTGTGAGTGTGCTCAACCTGCTTGATTCCATCCCACTGGGCTCAACGGGCATTGGACAGGAAATGACCAAACAGGGTTTCCGGGAGATCAGCCATGATAGCTGAAGGTATGTGAAGTGAATGAGCCAGGTGGAGATGTTTGGCACTGGAAGAGCTATGCTGTTGTTTCATGCAATTGCCATTAACCACCACACATAGTTCCCTAGATGTCACATCCACTTTCAGACATATGTACTGCCAGAGCTTTTGGTTGCCATGGCAGGTGGAAATGGCTTTGATGCTGAAATCCTCTCTGGCTCTGGAATTTTCAACGTTTTGAGTGGGGATCTCCATCTTTTTTCTGTGCGTATGCTGAACATGCTTGATTCCATCACGCGGGGCTCCATCGGCATGGAACAGGAATTGTTCAATCAGGGTCTCTGATAGACCAGTAAGGACAACCGATGGTATGTGATTTGACTGACGAAGTTAAAGTTTTTCTGGACTGGATGACCTGTGCTGCTACTTCGGGCAGTTGCAATTACCACCACACTGAGTTCCCCAGGTGTCACATCCAATTTCAGATATATGTGCTGCCAGAGCACTTGGTTTCCATGGCAGCTAAAAATGGCTTTGGCACTGAATTTCTGTCTGGCTCTGGAATTTGTAGCGCATTGAGTGAGGATATCCATCTTTGTTTTCTGTGGGTGTTCAATTTGCTTGATTCTGTTACCATGGTTTCAATGGGCATTAAACAAGTGGTCCAAACAGGGTTTCTGGGAGACATACTAGGACAGCTGATAAAATCTGAAGTGAATGACTCAGGTGGAGTTGTTTTGGCACTGGAATTCCTGTGCTGCTAATTCTAGCAGGTTCCATTCTCCACCTCACTGAGTTTAATTCTTGTCACATCCATTTTCAGACATATGTGCTGCCAGAGCACTTGATTTCCATGGCATCTGGAAATATCTTGGGTTCTGAACTTCTACCTGGCTGTGGAGTTTTATGTGCCTTGTGTGAGGATCTCCACCTTTTTTTTTAGGTGTGTGCTCCACCTACATCATTCCATCATCTGGGATATGTATTTGGAACATAAGTGTCCAAACAGGGTTTCTGGGAGACCTGCTAGGGCAGCTGATGATATGTGAAGTGAATGAGTCAGATGGAGTTGTTTTGGCCCTGGAAGACCTGTGCTTCTGCTTAGGGCAGTTATCATTCAATACCACACTGATTCTCCAAGCATCACATCCACTTTCAGACATATGTGCTGCCAGAGCACTTGGTTTCCATGGCACCTGCAAATGGCTTGAGTGCTGAACTTCTCTCTGGCTGTGGAGTTTAAGCGCCTTGAGTGAGGATCTACATCTTTGTTACGTGTGAGTGCTCAGCATGCCTCATTCCATCACACTGTACTCAATAGGCACTGGACAGCAATTGAGCAAACAGGGTTTTCGTGAGGCCTGCTATGACAGCTGATGGTAATTGCAGTTCCTGAACCAGGTGGAGTTGTTTTGGCACTGGAAGAGCTGTGCTGCTGCTTCGGGCAGTTGCCATTCACCACCAAATTTAGATCCCCAAGTGTCACATCCACTTTCACACACATGTGCTGCCAGAGCACTTGTTTTCCAAGGCAGCTGGAAATGCTTGAGCACTGATCTCTCTGTCTGTGGCGTTTTCGTGCCTTGAGTGAGAAACTCCACTTTTGTTTTCTGTGTGTCCTCCACCTACTTGATTCCATAATGCTGGGCTTTGAATATTGGAAAGCAAGTGACCAAACAGGGTTTCCTAGATAGCTGCTAGGACAGCTGATGGTATGGGAGGTGAATGAGCCAGGTGGAGTTGTCTTGGCCCTGGAATTAGGTGCTGCTGCTTTGAGCATTTACCGTTCAACACCACAATGAATTGCCTAGCTTATCAGCCACTTTGAGACATCCGTGCTTCCAGAACACTTAGTTTCCATGGCAGCTGGAAATGGCTTGGGAGCTGAACTTCTCTCTGTCTCTGGAGTTATGAGCGCCTTGAGTGAGGATCTCCATCCTTGTTTGGTGTGTGTGCTGAAACTGCTTGATTCTTTTTCACTGGTGTCAATGGGCATTGGACAGGAAGCGAGCAAACATGGTTTCAGGAGACCTGCAAGGACAGCTGAAGGTAATTGATGTGAATGAGGCAGTTGGAGTTGTTTTGGCACTGGAAGACCTATCAGGCTGCCTTGGACACTGGCTATTCAACAACACACTGAGTTTCCTAGGTGGCACATCCAGTGTTAAACATATGTGCTGCCAGAGCACTTGGTTTCCGTGGCAGCTGAAACTGGCTTGGGTCTTAAACTTCCCTCTGAGGAATTTTGAGCACTTTGAGTGTGAATCTCCATCTTTGTTTTGTGTGGGTGCCCAATCTGCTTGATTCCATTCCATAGGGCTCAACGGGCATTGGACAGGAAGTGACCAAACAGGGTTTCCGGGAGATCAGCCATGATAGCTTATGTTATGTGAAGTGAATGAGCCAGGTGGAGATGTTTGGCACTGGAAGGCCTGTGCTGTTGTTTCATGCAATTGCCATTCACCACCACACTTTGTTCCCTAGGTGTCCCATCCACTTTCAGACATATGTACTGCCAGAGCATTTGGCTGCCATGGCAGGTGGAAATGGCTTTGATTCTGAACTCCTCTCTTGCTCTTGAATTTTCAGCGTTTTGCATAAGGATTTCCATCTTTTTCCTTTGCACATGCTGAACATGCTTGATTTGATCACACGAGGCTCAATTGGCATTGAACAGGAAGTGTTCAAACAGGGTATCTGGTAGACCTGTAAGGAGAGCTGATGGTATGTGATTTGACTGATGTGAGTCGAGTTTTTCTGAAACTGGAAAAGCTGTGCTCCTATTTTGGGCAGTTGCAATTCACCACCACACTGAATTCCCCAGGTGTCACATCCACTTTCAGATATATGTGCTGCCAGAGCACTTGGTTTCCACGGCAGTTGGAAATGGCTTGGGTGCTAAACTTGTTCTTTGGTTCTGGAATTTTTAGCGCATTGAGTGAGGATCTGTTTTGTGTGTGTGCTCAACATGCTTGATTCCATTCCCTTGGGCTCAATAGGCATTGGACAGTAAGTGACCAAACAACGTTGCCGGGAGACCTGCTAGGAGAGCTGATTTTATGTTAAGTGAATGACCCTGTTGGAGTTGTTTTGGCACTGGAAG
This sequence comes from Ochotona princeps, assembly GCF_030435755.1. Classification (NCBI taxonomy): domain Eukaryota; kingdom Metazoa; phylum Chordata; class Mammalia; order Lagomorpha; family Ochotonidae; genus Ochotona; species Ochotona princeps. The sequence continues at coordinate 26,852,602 of NC_080866.1, read as the reverse complement.
GCCTCTGCTACTGCTTCGGGCTGTTGCCATTCACCACCTAAATGTTTTTCCCAGGTTTCACCTCCACTTTCAGACATATGTGCTGCCAGATCACTTGTTTCCAAGGCAGCTGCAAATGGCTAGGCTTCTGAACTTTTCTCTTGTTGTTGAGTTTCATGTGGGGGATCAACCTGCATGTTTAATCCCATTAGGCTCAATGGTCACTGGACAGAAAATGACCAAACAGGGTTTCTGGGAGACCTAATAAGAGAGCAGATAGTATGTGACACGAATGAGGCCTTGATTTCCATGGTAGCTGCAAATGGCTTGTGCGCTCCATTTCTCTCTGGATATCAAGTTTTGAGCACCTTGTGTAAGGATTTCCATCTTAGTTACGTGTGTGGGTGTTCAGACAGCCTGATTCCATCACACTGGGCTGAGTGGGCTTTGGACAGAAAGTGACCAAATAGGGTATGCAGGAAACCTGATAGGACTGCTGATTCTATATGAATTGAATGAGCCAGGAAGGGTTGTTTTGGCACTGGAAGACCTGTGCTGCTCTTTCAGGCAACTGCAATTCACTACCACACTGAGTTCCCTAGATGTCGCAGCCGCTTTCAGACATATGTGCTGCCAGAGCACATGGTTTCCATGGCAGCTGGAAATGGCTTGGGCACTAAATTTCTCTCTTGCGGTGGAGTTTTTGGCGCCTTAATGAGGATCTCCTATATGTTTTCTGCTGGTTCTCAGCCAGCTTGATTCCATTGCACTGGGCTCTGTTGTCATTGGACAGGAAGTGATCAAACAGGATTTCCGGGAGACTTGCGAGGACAGCTCATTCTATGTGTAGTGAATGAGCCAGATGGAGTTGTTTTGCCACTGGAAGACCTGTGTTGCTGCTTCATGCAGTTGCCATTCACCACTACACTGAGTTTCCCAGTTGTTCACAGCCACTTTGATACATATGTGCTGCCAGAGCACTTGGTTTCCATGGTAGGTGGAAATAGGTTGTGCATTGAATGTCTCTCTGGATGTCGGCTTTTGAGCGCCTTGAGTGAAGATCTCCATCTTTGTTTAGTGTGTGTGCTCAACCTGTATGTTTCCAACCCATTGGGCTCAATGCTCATTGGGCACAACGTGACCAAACAGGATTTCCGGGAGACCTGCTAAGAGAGCTGATTGTATGTGAAGTGAATCAGACTCGTGGAGTTGCTTTCGCATTGGAAGGCCTGTGCTACTGCTTCAGGCAGGCGCCATTCACCACCACCTAAATGATTTTCCCACATTTCACATCCACTTTTAGACATATATGCTGCCAGATCACTTGTTTCCAAGGCAGCTGCAAAAGGCTAGGGTGCTGAACTTTTCTCTGGTTCTCGAAATTTAGCGCCTTGAGTGAGGATCTCCATCTTTGTTTAGTGCAGTTTGATTCTTTCAAATTTTGCTAAATTGGCATTGGACAGGAAGTGACTAAACATGGTTTGTTGGACACCTGCCAGGGCAGTTGATTGCAAGAGAAGTGAATGAGCCAGGCAGAGTTGTTTTGGTACTATAAGACCTGTGCTGCTGCTTCAGGCAGTTTCCTTTCATCACAACACTGAGTTCCCTAGGTGTCACATCCACTTTCAGACATATGTGCTGCCAGAGCACTTGGTTTTCATGGCAGCTGGAAATGGCTTGGGCGCTAAACTTGTCCTTGGCTGTGGATTTTTTTGCACCTTGTGTGAGGATCTCCATTTATGTTTACTGTGTGTTCTCAACCTGGTTGATTCCATCACACTGGGCTCAATTGGCAGTGGAGAGGAAGTGACCAAACAGGGTTTTTGGGAGACCTGTCAGGATAGCTGTGATGGTATGTTAAGTGAATGAGCCAACTGGAGTTGTTTTGGCACTGGAAGACCTGTGCTGGTTTTTGGAGCAGCCTCCATTCACCACAACACTGAGTTTCCTAGGTGTCACATCCACTTTCAGACATCTGTGCTGCCAGTTCACTTGGTTTCCATGGCAGCTGAAACTGGCTTGGGCGCTGAAATTCTCTCTGACTCTGGATTTTTTCGCTCCTTGTGTTAGGATTTCCATCTATGTTTTCTGTGTGTGCTCAACCTGCTTGATTCCATCCCCCTGGGCTCAATGGGCATTGGACAGGAAGTGACCACACATGGTTTCTGGGAGTCCTGCTAGGACAGCTGATGGTAGGTGAAGTGAATGAGCCAGTGGAGTTGATTTCACACTGAAGACCTGTGCTCATGCTTGTTGTAGTTGCCATTCACCACTACACTGTGTTCCCTAGGTACCACATCCTCTTTCAGACTTATATGCTGTCAGAGCACTTGGTTTCCATGGCAGTTGTAAATGGGGAGACTCACAAGATGGCTGGCATAGGAGGAAGACTGTGAGGGAGCTCACAGAGAGGGCTAGAACGTGACAAAAGCGTAAGTGGAGCAGCATAGAACTATAGGGAGAAGAACGTGAAGTCCCCTGGACAGTGTGGAGCCAAAAAAAATCCACACAACTCGAAAGAGCAACAAGGGAAAAACAAAACAAAGGGCAGGGAAGACAACTTTCCGCTCCTGACCTGCTGAGTCACCTTTGAGTGCAGCCGCTGAAAGCCGCCGACCGACCCGCAGACCGACCCGCAGACACTGTGGTGGTGAGGACCTGCGGTGATTGGGACCCGCTGGCATCTGCTCACCCTGGTCACCAGGACCTGCCAGGACCTGCGCCCGCTACGGACATCAGGACCTGAAGTCATCGGGACCCGCCGGCATCCGCCCACCCTGGTCACCAAGCCCCGCCGGGACTGCACCAGCCGCAGCCTCCAGGTTCCATCCGCCTGCATCCGCCGGGACCTGCAACGGACGCAGTAGCCAGGAGACGCACCTGTGGCGAGGGTTCCCACCAGAGGAATAGGCAGACTGCAAGAACCTGAGGTTTGAATGAGTTGGGTGGGGACAGTGGTGGGTTGGAGACTCTGGGAGTTGGCCCCCCAGGGGCATGCACAGAGCCTGAACACAACTGGTGCTCGTCTCCCCGCCCCTCCCCCCGACTCCAGCATCTAGGGACACAGTGCGAGTGCCTTGAAACTGCCAAAACTGTGTCTGGCAGGTGACACACAGTGGTCCTGTGCGCTGTGGAGAAAGGCAAAAGGCACACTGAATACTCCCCCATGCCTTTGCGGCCTGGCACTCAGCTGGGCGGTGCTATCCCACAGGAACCCAAGCACGCCTCTGGGCTGGGCAGTCCCGTGCTAGCGCTGGGGCGGTTGGTCCCCTGCAAGCACTGGGGTGCGAGGGCCTGCGCAGGAGGCGCTTCCAGAGAGCACCTGGAACACCCCATGCCCTATAATCCTGTGCTTGGGAGACGCACCAGGAGAGCACTGTGGACCCAGGTGCAGGAGGCGTTCCCAGAGAGCACCAGGAACCTCCACGCCCTGCAGTCCCTGGCACTGGGGACACACCGAGAAAACACCTAGAATCCTCCGAGCCCTGTGATCCCGCGCACTGGGGGCGTGCACAGAGAGTGCCTTCACTCCCCCACGCCCTGTGGTAGCATACGTGTAGGGGACGAGCTGAGAGTGCGCTTTGAATCCACTGGGCCCTGGAAGGGCCGCCCTGAGGTCCAGTGTTCTGGAGATGCACCAAAAGTGCCTTGAAAATTCCACACCCTGCTACTCCATGCCTGCGGACTCCGATCTCTACAGGATAGTGCTTGGAGACCCCTCAGCACACTGGTGCCTAGGTCTCTCAAAAAAGAAACGCTAACACAATGGGAAGAAATACCAGAAAAGGTAATGATCCAGATGAGAGTGACAACACCCTACCAATAAAGGATCAAAAGCCAATGTCTATTTCGGAGATGTGAGATGAAGACATAGAAGATCTACCAGACAAGGAATTCAAAAAAATAATGTTAAAATATGTCAGAGACAATGAGAAGAATTGGGAGGACTTCAAGGAATTCAAGAACCACATAGCCTCAGAAATACAACAAATGAAAAGTAAAATCCTTGACTTAGAGCACAAAATTGAAAGCCTAACCAACAGAACAAATACAGCAGAAGAGAGGATCTCTGAAATAGAAGACACACAAAACAAACATACCCAGTTCATTAAACAGCTGCAGACAAGTCTGAACAAAGCCAATAAGACCATACAAGAAATGAAAAACAACCTCAGAAAATCGAATATTAGGATTATTGGCCTTCCTGAAGGAGCGGAAAAAGAGTCAGGAATGCAAATGGTGCTCGACGAAATTATACAGGAAAACTTTCAAAACACTTGGAACATGAACCCAGCCCAAATCCAGGACGGTCAGAGGACTCCCAGAAGATATGACCAAAAGCGATCTTCACCCAGACATATGGTGCTCAAGTTCCACTCCAACGAAGACAAAGAAAGAATCCTAAGACAAGTACGAAGCAGAGAAAAGATCACATACCGGGGAAAACCAATCAGGATCACTGCTGACTTCTCTGAAGAGACTTTTCAAGCAAGAAGAGAATGGACAAAGATCTTCCAAATCCTGAATCAGAACAACTGTCAACCAAGAATATTATACAAAGCAAAGATCTCATTCGTATTTGAGAACGAAATCAAATACTTCCACAGCAAAGAGAAATTAGAAGAATATGCCAGCACAAAACCAGCTCTACAAAATCTCCTTAGAAATGCACTAAATCCAGCAAAAAAGCAGTTGAATCATAAGCAAAGATGGCAAACAGGAAGGTCTCCCCACTAAAGTCCACACAAGGAACGGCAATTACACAGATATCAACACCCACAAAAACAAGTATTGCAGGGCAAAATCACAACCTCTCAATTTTAACTCTTAACACAAATTGCCTGAACTCAACAATCAAAAGACATAGATTAACAGAATGGATTATCAAACAGCACCCAACTATCTGTTGCCTATAAAAGACATATCTAACCAGAAGAGATTCTAAGAAGCTGAAAGTGAAAGGTTGGAAACAGATATTTCATGCCAATGGACGAGAAAAAAAGGCTGGGGTAGCTGTCTTAATTTCAGATGATGTGGACTTCAATCTGACACACATCAAAAAGGACAGGGAAGGACATTATATATTGGTGAAGGGACTGATCCATCAGGAAGTAATTACCATTGTGAACATATATGCACCAAATTCAAACGCACCTAGCTACGTGAAGCAATTACTCACGGACTTAAGGGGAGACATAGATATGCACACAATAATAGTGGGTGATCTTAACACCCCACTAACAACTATAGACAGATCAACAAAACAAAAACTCAACAAAGAAACAACAGAGCTCATACAAACAATAGAACAACTGGACATGACAGAAATTTATAGAATTTTTTACCCTAAGGCCACAGATTATACATTTTTTTCAGCAGTGCATGGCACCTTCTCCAGGATCGACCACATGATAGGACACAAAGCAAACCTAAATAACTTCAAAAAGATAGGAAGCATACCATGTACCCTCTCAGACCACCACAGAATGAAGCTGGAAATCAGCAATTCAAAATGCTCCAGGAAATACAGAAACGCTTGGAGGCTGAACAATATGCTATTAAACGAACAATGGATCAGAGAAGAAATTAAAGATGAGATCAAAAAATTTATGGAAACCAATGAAAACTCTGACACAACATTCCAAAATTTGTGGGACACTGCCAAAGCAGTGCTACGGGGTAAATTCATCGCAATTGGAGCTCATGTCAAGGCCCAAGAGAGGCGCCAAATACAGGAATTAAACACACACCTCCAGAAATTGGAAAAACAACAGCAGAAGAGCCACACACACAACAGGAAACAAGAAATCATCAAAACAAGGAAGGAAATCAACCAGATAGAAATAAAAAAAAAACCATACACAAAATCAATGAATCAAAAAGCTGGTTTTTTTGAGAAGATAAACAAGATAGACACCCTGCTGACCCAATTGGAAAAGAAAAAACAAGAGAAAGCAAGAATTAACAGCATCAAAGATGAAAAAGGCAACATAACAACAGACACCGCATCCATTAAGGACATAATTAGAAATTACTACAAAGCACTGTACTCCAACAAATCAGAAGATCACCAAGAAATGGAAAAGTTCTTAGACTTCTACCACCTGCCAAAACTTAGCCCAGAGGCAACAAACAACCTGAACAAACCCATAACTGAAGCAGAGATTGAATCAGTGATTAAAGACCTCCCAACAAAAAAAAGCCCAGGCCCAGACGGCTTCACTACAGAATTCTACAAAACATTTTGAACAGAACTGACCCCAATCCTCTACAAACTCTTCAAAACAATAGATAAAGAGGCAACACCTCCAAGCTCATTCTATGAAGCCAACATTACTTTAATCCCAAAACCCTACAGAGAACTAACAGAGAAGGAAAACTACAGACCTATCTTTTTGATGAACATTGATGCTAAGATTCTCAACAAAATCCTAGCCAATAGAACTCAAAAACACATCAGACAGATCATTCATCCAGATCAAGTAGGATTCATCCCTGGAATGCAGGGATGATTCAAGATCCGGAAATCCATAAATGTGATACACCACATCCAAAAACTGAAAAACAAGTACCACATGATAGTATCAATAGATGCAGAAAAAGCTTTCGACAAAATCCAACACCACTTCCTGCTAAAAACCCTAACCAAGGTAGGCATAGATGGAAAAATTCACAATATAATCAAAGCAATATATGAAAAACCCAACGCCAGCATCATACTGAATGGAGAAAAACTGGAACCCTTCCCACTGAGATCTGGAACAAGACAGGGATGTCCACTTTCTCCACTACTATTCAACATAGTCCTAGAGATACTCGCTGAGGCCATAAGACAAGAAAAAGAAATCAGAGGAATCCAAATGGGAATCGAAGAAGTCAAGCTTTCACTACACGCAGATGATATGATTCTTTATGTAGAAGACCCAAGAGACTCAATACAGAAACTGCTAGATCTTAAATGAGAGTTTTGAAGAGTGGCAGGATACAAAATTAATGAACAAAAATCAACAGCCATAGTGTATGCAAATAGCCCAAAGATGGAAAAAGACCTAACCAGCAAGATACCGTCCAAAATAACAGAGAAAATATGAAGTATCTGGGAATAAATCTAACCAAAAATGTAGGAGACCTATTTGAAGAAAACTACAAACTATTTAAAAAAGAAATTGAACAAGACCTCAAAAGATGGAGTAACATCCCATGCTCCTGGATAGGTAAGATCAATATCATTAAAATGTCTATACTGCCAAAAGCAATATATACATTCAACGCAATCCCAATCAAATTGCCCAAAACATTCTTCATTGAAGTGGAAACAATGATCCAAAGGTTCATTTGGAAACACAAAAAACCACGGATACCTAGAACCATCCTGAAGAACAATAAGTTAGCAGGGGCAATCACAGTTCCGGACCTCTGAACATACTATAGGGCAGTGGTTATCACAACAGCCTGGTACTGGAAAAAAATAGAGAAGAAGATCAATGGAGCAGAATAGAAACACCAGATGGGAATCCACACAGATACAGTCAAATAATCTTTGACAAAAAGACAAATGACAATCCAGGGAAATGGGAAGGTCTGTTCAATAAATGCTGTTGGGACAACTGGTTAATAGCCTGCAGAAACAAAAAAATAGATCCACATCTCTCACTATATAATAAGATCAGATCTAAATGGATAAAGATCTAAACCTGCATCCAGAAACCTTCAAACGTTTGGAAGAAAATGTCGGAAACACACTGCAACACTTAAGGGTAGGCCCTCACTTCCTAAAAAAGACTCCAAATGCAGTAGAAATCAAGGCCAAAATAAACAATTGGGACCTCATCAAACTAAGAAGCTTCTGTACAGCTAGAGAAACAATCAACAAAATAAAAAGGCAACCCACAGAATGAGAGAAAATCTTTTCACACGACATAGGTGATAGAGGGTGATCTCCAGAATATACAAAGAGCTACAAAGCAACCAAAATGTCAAAACAAACAAGCCACTCAAGAAATGGGCACGGGAAATGGGCAAACACTTCACAAAGGAACAAACCCAAATGGCAAATAAACATATGAAAAAATGCTCAAGTTCCCTGGCAATAAGGGAAATCCAAATTAAAACATCAATGAGGTACCACCTAACGCCAGTAAGACTGGCCCACATGAATAAAAGCACCAACAACACTTGTTGGCGAGGTTGTGGGTAAAAGGAAAGCCTACTCCACTGTTGGTGGGGCTGCAGGTTGGTACAGCCTCTATGGAAATCAGTATGGAGAATATTCAAACAACTCAAATTCAACATACCGTATGACCCAGCAGTAGCACTCCTAGGAATATATCCAGAACAATTGTTTTCTGAGAAACCAACATGCACTCCTATGCTCATAGCAGCACAATCAGTAATTGCAAAAACATGGAAGCAACCAGAATGCCCATCAACAGAGGATTGGATAAGAAAGCTATGGTTCATCTACTCCATGGAATACTACTCAGCTATTAAAAAAAACAAAATGCAGTTCTTTGTCGCCAAATGGGCCAAACTGGAAACCATAATGCTAAGGGAAATGATCCAATCCCAAAAGGTTAAATACCACATGTTTGCCTTAATTGAAGATGATATGATGTTATGTATAACATGTTATGTTTTGAATGTTATATGTTGTGTATAAACTAAAATTGAAGTATAGGTGAGGTGGTCACAGAAGGTGGCTGGGAACTCGCATTTACTTTTAACATATTGGTTACTCATTACTATGTCAATTAATTCCATAATGATGTAAATTTTTGCTGATGGTATGTTGGAGCTTTCAATTGACTGGGATGATACTCTGCTGGCTCTGTCTTCAGACCAGAGAGGGTATACCTAAGAAGCCGTTGAACTTGACTGGACAATAAGATGCTGGACTCTATGTTTGGTATACGCTTGCAATGGGGGAATCTCAACTGAACTTGAGCAGTGGTTATGCAACAAGGTGGAGGAATCCACCATGGAGGGAGGGTTTGGGGAGGGGTGGGGAGAACCCAAGTACCTATGTAACTGTGTCACATAATACAATGTAATTAATGAAGTAAAATAATAAATAATTAAAAGAAAAAAAAAAGAAAATGGCTTGGGCGTGCTGAACTTCTCTTCGCATTTTGAGATTTTAGCGCCTTTAGTGAGAATCTCCATGATTCTTTAGAGCAGCTGCTCTAACTGTTTGATTCCTTCAAGCCTTGCTCAATTGGTTTTTGGGAGAAACTGACAAAACAGGGTTTCTGTGAGACCTGCTAGGACAGCTGATTGTATGTGTAGTGAATGAGCCAAGTGGAGTTGTTTTTCAGGGGAAGACTTATGCTGCTGCTTCGGGCAGTTGCCATTTACCACCATAATGAGCTTGCTAGGTGTCCCACCCACTTTCAGACATATGTGCCTCCAGAACACTGAGTTTCCATAGCAGCTGGAAATGGCTGGGGTGCTGAACTTCTCTCTGGGTCTGGAGTTTTGAGCGCCTTCACTGAGGATCTCCATCATTGTTTTGTATGTGGTTCAACCTGCTTGATTTCATCCTCCTGGGCTGAATGGGCATTGGACAGGAAGTCATCAAACAGGGTTTCCGTGAGATCTGATATGACAGCTGATGGTATGTGAAGTGAATGAGTCAGGTGGAGTTATTTTGGCACTGGAAGAGCTGTGCTGTTGCATCAAGCAGCTGCCATTCACCACCACACTGAGTTCCCTAGATGTCACATCCACTTTCAGACATATGTGCTGCCAGAGCACTTGGTTTCCCTGAGGGTGGAAATGGCTTAGGCGCTGAAGTTCTCTCTGGCTGTGAAATTTTGAGTACCTTGAGTGAGGATCTCCATGTTTGTTTTGTGTTGGTGTTCAACCTGCTTGATTCCATCACACTGCGCTAAAAGGGCTTAGGACAGGAAGGGACCAACAGGATATCCAAGAGACCTGCTATGACAGCTGATGGTTTGTGACGTGAATGACCAGTGGAGTTCTTTTGATACTGGAAAAGCTGAACTAATGCTTCGGGCAGTTGCCATTCACCACCACACTGAGTTCCCTAGGTGTCACATCCACTTTCAGACATATGTGCTGCCAGACCACTTGGTTTGCATTTCAGCTGGAAATGGCTTGAGGGCTGGGCATCTCTCTGGCTCTGAAGTTTTTAATGCCTTGACTGTCATTCTCCATCTTTGTTGTGTGAATGCTCATCTTGCTTATTTCCATCTGACTCGGCTCAATGAGCATTGGAAAGCAAGTGATCCGATCAATTAAAGGCTCCAACATACCGTCAGCAACAATTAACTTTGTTGTCTAATCAATAGTTATAATATTGAGTAACCAATATGTTAAAAATAATTGCAATTTCGGGCCCAATGGCGTGGCCTAGCAGCTAATTCCTTGCCTTGAAAGCCCCGGGATCCCATATGTGTGCCGGTTCTAATCCCGACAGCTCCACTTCCCATCCAGCTCCCTGCTTGTGGCCTGGGAAAGCAGTTAAGCACGGCCCAATGCATTGGGACACTGCACCCGGTGGGAGACCCAGAAGAGTTTCCTGGTTCCCGGCTTCAGATCAGCGCACATCAGCCCGTTGCAGCTCACATGGGGAGTGAATCATCGGACGGAGGATCTTCCTCTCTGTCTCTCCTCCTCTGTGTATATCTGGCTGTAATAAAATGAATAAATCTTAAAAAAAAAAGCAATTGCAATTTCTTAACCTTCTTTTGTTACCACCCCATTATTAATTCAGTTTTAGTTTATATAGGATATATGACATAACATCCATTACATAACATGTTATACATAACATCATATCATCTTCAATTAAGGCAAACATGTGGTATTTAACCTTTTGGGATTGGATCATTTCCCTTAGCATTATGGTTTCCAGTTTGGCCCATTTGGCGACAAAGAACTGCATTTTGTTTTTTTTAATAGCTGAGTAGTATTCCATGGAGTAGATGAACCATAGCTTTCTTATCCAATCCTCTGTTGATGGGCATTCTGGTTGCTTCCATGTTTTTGCAATTACTGATTGTGCTGCTATGAGTATAGGGATTCATGTTGGCTTCTCATAAAACAAGTGTTTTGGGTATATTCCTAGGAGTGCTATTGCTGGATCATACGGTATGTTGAATTTGAGTTGTTTGAATATTCTCCATACTGATTTCCATAGAGGCTGTACCAACCTGCAGCCCCACCAACAGTGGAGTAGGCTTCCCTTTTACCCACAACCTCGCCAACAAGTGTTGTTGGTGCTTTTATTCATGTGGGCCAGTCTTACTGGAGTCAGGTAGTACCTCATTGATGTTTTAATTTGGATTTCCCTTATTGCCAGGGAACTTGCGCATTTTTCATATGTTTATTTGCCATTTGGGTTTGTTCCTTTGTGAAGTGTTTGCCCATTTCCCGTGCCCATTTCTTGAGTGGCTTGTTTGTTTTGACACTTTGGTTATTTTGTAGTTCTTTGTATATTCTGGAAATTAGCCCTCTGTCACCTATGTCGTGTGAAAAGATCTTCTCTCATTCTGTGGGTTGCTTTTTTACTTTATTGATTGTTTCCTTTGCTGTACAGAAGCTTCTTAGTTTGATGAGGTCCCATTTGTTTATTGTCGTCTTGATTTCTACTGCTTTTGGAGTCCTTTTTAGGAAGTGAGGGCATACCCCTAGACCTTGCAGAGTATTCCCGAGATTTCCTTCCAAACGTTTGAAGGTTTCTGGATGCAGGTTTAGATCTTTATCCATTTTGATTTGATCTTAGTGTATGGTGAGAGATGCAGGTCTAGCTTTTTGTTTCTGCAGGCTATTAACCAGTTGTCCCAACAGCATTTATTGAACAGACCTTTCCATTTGTCTGGATTGTCGTTTGTCTTTTTGTCAAAGAGTATTTGGCTGTATTTGTGTGGGTTCCCATCTGGTGTTTCTATTCTGCTCCACTGATGTTCTTCTCTATTTTTTTCCAGTACCAGGCTGTTGTGATAACCACTGCCCTATAGTATGTTCAGAGGTCCGGAACTGTGATTGCCCCTGCTAACTTCCTGTTCTTGAGAATAGTTCTAGCTATTCATGGTTTTTTGTGTTTCCAGATGAACCTTTGAATCATTGTTTCCACTTCCATGAAGAATGTTTTGGGCAATTTGATTGGGATTGCGTTGAATGTATATATTGCTTTTGGCAGTATAGACATTTTAATGATATTGATCTTACCTATCCAGGAGCATGGGATGTTATTTCATCTTTTGAGGTCCTGCTTGGTTTCTTTTTTAAGTAGTTTGTAGTTTTCCTCAAGTAGGTTTCCTACATTTTTGGTTAGGTTTATCCCCAGATACTTCATATTTTCTCTGTTATTTTGGACGGTATCTTGCTGGTTAGGTCTTTTTCCATCTTTGGGCTATTTGCATACACTATGGCTGTTGATTTTTGTTCATTAATTTTGTATCCTGCCACTCTTCAAAACTCTCATTTAAGATCTAGCAGTTTCTGTATTGAGTCTCTTGGGTCTTCTACATAAAGAATCATATCATCTGCGTGTAGTGAAAGCTTGACTTCTTCGATTCCCATTTGGATTCCTCTGATTTCTTTTTCTTGTCTTATGGCCTCAGCGAGTACCTCTAGGACTATGTTGAGCAGCCGTGGAGAAAGCTGACATTCTTGTCTTGTTCCAGATTTCAGTGGGAAGGGTTCCAGTTTTTCTCCATTCAGTATGATGCTGGCGTTGGATTTTTCATATATTGGTTTGATTATGTTGTGGATTTTTCCATCTATGCCTACCTTGGTTAGGGTTTTTAGCAGGAAGTGGTGTTGGATTTTGTCGAAAGCTTTTTCTGCATCTATTGATACTATCATGTGGTACTTGTTTTTCAGTTTTTGGATGTGGTGTATCACATTTATGGATTTCCGGATCTTGAACCATCCCTGCATTCCAGGGATGAATCCTACTTGATCTGGATGAATGATCTGGATGAATAATCTGTCTGATGTGTTTTTGAGTTCTGTTGGCTAGGATTTTGTTGAGAATCTTAGTGTCGATGTTCATCAGAGAAATAGGTCTGTAGTTTTCTTTCTCAGTTGGGTCTCTGTCGGGTTTTGGGATTAAAGTAATGTTGGCTTCATAGAATGAGCTTGGAAGAGTTGCCTTTTTTTTATGTATTGTTTTGAAGAGTTTGTAGAGGATTGGGGTCAGTTCTGTTCGAAATGTTTTTTAGAATTCTGTAGTGAAGCCATCTGGGCCTGGGCTTTTTTTTGTTGGGAGGTTTTTAATCACTGATTCAATCTCTACTTCAGTTATGGGCTTGTTCAGGTCGTTTGTTGCCTCTGGGCTAAGTTTTGGCAGGTGGTAGAAGTCTAAGAACTTTTCCATTTCTTGGTGGTCTTCTGATTTGTTGGAGTACAGTGCTTTGTAGTAATTTCTAATTATGTCCTTAATGGATGCGGTGTCTGTTGTTATGTTGCCTTTCTCATTTTGATGCTGTTAATTCTAACGTTCTCTAGTTTTTTTCTTTTCCAATTGGGTCAGCAGGGTGTCTATTTTGTTTATCTTCTCAAAAAAACCAGCTTTTTGATTCATTGATTTTGTGTATACTTTTTTTGTTTCTATCTGATCAATTTCCTCCCTTGTTTTGATGATTTCTTGTTTCCTGTTGTGTGTGTGGCTCTTCTGCTGTTGTTTCTCCAATTCCTGGAGGTGTGTGGTTAGTTCCTGTATTTGGCGCCTCTCTTGGGCCAAGACATGGGCTCCAATTGCAATCAATTTACCCCGTAGCACTGCTTTGTCAGTGTCCCACAAATTTTGGAATGTTGTGTCAGAGTTTTCATTGGTTTCCATAAATTTTAGATCTTATCTTCAATTTTTTCTCTGACCCATTGTTCTTTTAATAACATATTTTTTAACCTCCAGGTGTTTCTGTATTTCCTGGGGCATTTTGAATTGCTGGGGAAGGTGCCATATACTGCTGAAAAAATGTATAATCTGTGGCCTTGGGGTAAAAAGTTCTATAAATGTCTACCAAGTCCAGTTATTCTATTGTTTGTATGAGCTCTGTTGTTTCTTTGTTGAGTTTTGTTTTGTTGATCTGTCTATTGTTGTTAGCAGGGTGGTAAGGTCACCCACTATTATTGTGTGCATATCAATGTCTCCCCTTAGGCTGTAAGTAATTGCTTCACGTAGCTAGGTGCGTTGGAATTTGGTGCATATATATTCACAATGGTAATTACTTCCTGATGTATCAGTCCCTTCACCAATATATAATGACCTTCTGTCTTTTTTCATGTCTGTAAACTTGAAGTCTATATCATCTGAAATTAGAAATGCTGAACCTGCTTAGAGCTAGAGCCACAGATTATACATTTTTTTCAGCAGTATATGGCAACTTCCAAAGGATCGACCACATGATAGGACACAAAGCAAACCTAAATAACTTCAAAATATAGGAATCATAACATGAATGCACACAGATCACCAAGGAATGAAACTGGAAAACTAGCTCTAAGCATAATCATTCAGACATAGACTAGAACCTCACCATGATACTCAAATTCACACAAAACAACCTCTTCATCCTCAATGGAGCCACAGCTTTCATCGTAACCTCAAGAGTAACCCTAACTGTATTCTGAATCCACACAGTCCTTTCCACAGTCCTAACAATAACCCTCAATCAAAGCACTAACTCAAACCAAGCCTGAACCAGAAATGGAACCCAAACTCTCTATCCAGCATTAATCCAAACACTATTCTTTACCTAGTACTAATCCTCACACAAATCCTACTTCATGCCACATACAAACCTAAGTCTGCACCTAATCTTATTTGTCAGTTGAACCCTCACCCTCACCCTCACCCTCACCCTAACCCTAACCCTAACCCTAACCTTAACCCTAACCCTAACCGTAAACCTAACCATTGGGATAACCATAACTCAAATCTCAAAACCTAACAGTAACCTCACTACTAGACTTGACCTTTAGCATTAGACCTAGCTCTCACCTTAATTCCACCTAAGCATAATCCTAGCTCTATTCCTACTAGTAACCCAAATCAGAAACCTCAATTGAACCTTAACACTCCACCTTGCCCTAACCTGAAATCTAGGCTTTGACATCACTGCAACCATAAGCCTAGATAGCATTCGAAAACTGATTCCAACCCTGTATCCAACCATGGTATTGATCCCAACCATCTCCCGGAAGTCATCTCTTTTACACTATGGTGACCCACTTACATGACACTGGACTGCACTCGGGAAACTTCACTGAGAGCCGTGACAGGAAATGGAATGTAAGGTCTGCCTATGGAAATCAGCTTGGCTTGGCTCTTCCACATTACATAGGTTATTCCACACACTACCTCTAATGGAGAACTAGGATTAGATTGGCTCCCTGAAGAGACACAAGGATTCTCATCAATGGAAAATGGAAATGCTTTCATCGAACCGCTGTTGAAAAGGTCCTAGGCTTCAACAAATTGTCAGCGGATTTGCAAACTCACATTCAAGGGAAACCCAACCCCACACACTCACGCTCTGCTGGCTTCCATGGAGTCTGCACGTCTTCTCTGCTAGGGCCTTTGGCGAGAAGGAACAAAGAAAGCAGAGCTTGAAGCACTCACCATCTTTCTCTACTACACAGAGGAGGCTGCCTGTCACCAGGGCTTTTCTAGAATGCTGAGGCTACAGGATTCCGGGCTGCTATGACCAGGCAGCTGCTGATTGGACAGCTTGTAGGGCCACACAGCCCTGTGAGGTCTTAGAGATGCAGCCAATCAGAAAGCGCCCTGTCATCAGGACAGCCACAGGGAGTGACGTGAGTGAAGCAAGAGTGATGCCCGAGCGTGTGCTGGGCAGAATCAGGCTGGACTGCAAGACGCATTGGTTCCAGTGGAAGACAGGCCTGCAAACACAACCAACCCAGCAACTGCAACAACCAGCTGATCGGGCTGATGGGCTGTGCCGGGCCCTGGACTTGCTAGTATAGACAGAATCTGGACTGGGAATACCTCAGACACAGAGGAGATCTTTGGGGATCTCCGCATTGAAACTGCTGCACTCAGAACCCTAACCATGAGAAGACAGAGGACAGAACAAGTCAATCACCCACTTCAGCCACGTATTGGCAGAGAAAACCTGGGCAAACGCAGACTCTAAGATGGACTGTGTCAATCAGTGTATGCTGCAGAGACCTCATCGTGCTTGCAGGTGAATGATTGGCAGCAATTCATGACTATCAAAAATACTTGAGAATCAAACAAACAGACCCAAACCCACTTGAGCAGGACTCTCGCAGCATGCACCACATCAGGGTCCTGGGGTCGAGAGGAGACTGGGTGGGGCTTCTTCCTTTATCTCCCTCCCCATTTACCCCCAGATACAGTCAAAGAAGAGGATGTGGAAATAATAGCCTTACTAACTGTCCTGTAGCCCTTGATCCTTTTGACCCAAATCAACTACGTAAAGATTGTCAACAATAGAATTCAACAAAAACAAAAGGAGTTAGGGTTAGCTTTAGGAATTTCATATGTGTTTGAGCTTGTTAAGCACTTATGAGCACTTAGTAGTAGTAGTAGAAATCGGGTCATAATTTGGTCTAGGGGTATGATCAGGTAAAGTCTAGGGCTTGGCTTAGAGTTACAGAAAGGGCTGGCCTCAGGGAAGATTTGTTTCAGGAAGCCGGCTGGTTCAGGATGAAGGGAATCTTTAGTGTTGTTTTTGACACTTGGGGCTATGACTCTGCTTGGCTTTCTGTTGAGCTTGAATGCTCCTATTTCAGTTAGATTGTTGTAAAAATGTTGTGATTACGATTGGCGTAGGGCTAAGGTTATGGCGAGGAGTAGAGATGGAAAAGGAATAAGGTTAATATTTGGGACAGGGTTAAGTCAAAGCAGAGGTTGATGAGAGTAGCGCTAGGTGTAAGATTAGAATTAGGGCTACTTCTACAGGAAGAGTTGAGACTAACCCTGCCTGTAAGGCTGACTGAGTCGCTTGACTTTTGATAGATGTAATCAGCAGACAGACTATAGGCCTAATCCTAAACCTCACGTTGACCCTAGTCATAAATTCAAGCTAGAGTAGCCATAAATCTTTTGCTTTTAACAATTATGACGTTGTATTGGAAAGTAAGATATACAGCACTTACCCAACCCCTAGATCGAACACTAGCACAAATACGTATTATAACCTAGAGCACACCCAAAGCCAGACAGGTTGATCTCCAACCCTGGCCATCATCCTAACCCGCATGCTGATACTAGCTCTAGCTCTAGCCCCAATCCTGAAAGTGATCCCAGCCCAAAACACAACCAAATCCCTAGTCCAAACACCAACTCCAACCCTGACACAGATGGAGACATCACTGTCATACTAAGCCTAACCCTAACACTGAACCCAATGCCAGCGACATTTCTAAACCTAAACTGCAATGCTAATGTGAATCATCACCCCCATTAGAACACTAAGCCTAAATCCAACTGTAGCCTAAAACTTCACCACAAGATTTGCACCTAACACTAGATTTGGACCTAACCTTAATCCTACAACAACTTTCACACTAGCATTAGCCCACACCCTAACATGAATTCTAGCTCTAAGCGTAATCATTCGGACATAGACTAGGACCTCACCATGATACTCAAATTCACACAAAACAACCTCTTCATCCTCAATGGAGCCACAGCTTTCATCGTAACCTCAAGAGTAACCCTAACTGTTTTCTGAATCCACACAGTCCTTTCCACAGTCCTAACAATAACCCTCAATCAAAGCACTAACTCAAACCAAGCCTGAACCAGAAATGGAACCCAAACTCTCTATCCGGCATTAATCCAAACACTATTCTTTACCTAGTACTAATCCTCACACAAATCCTACTTCATGCCACATACAAAACCTAAGTCTGGACCTAATCTTATTTGTCAGTTGAACCCTCACCCTCACCCTAACCCTCACCCTCACCCTAACCCTAACCATTGGGATAACCATAACTCAAACCTCAAAACCTAACAGTAACCTCACTACTAGACTTGACCTTTAGCATTAGACCTAGCTCTCATCTTAATTCCACCTAAGCATAATCCTAGCTCTATTCCTACTAGTAACCCAAATCAGAAACCTCAATTGAACCTTAACACTCCACCTTGCCCTAACCTGAAATCTAGGCTTTGACATCACTGCAACCATAAGCCTAGATAGCATTCGAAAACTGATTCCAACCCTGTATCCAACCATGGTATTGATCCCAACCATCTCCCGGAAGTCATCTCTTTTACACTATGGTGACCCACTTACATGACACTGGACTGCACTCGGGAAACTTCACTGAGAGCCGTGACAGGAAATGGAATGTAAGGTCTGCCTATGGAAATCAGCTTGGCTTGGCTCTTCCACATTACATAGGTTATTCCACACACTACCTCTAATGGAGAACTAGGATTAGATTGGCTCCTTGAAGAGACACAAGGATTCTCATCAAGGGAAAATGGAAATGCTTTCATCGAACCGCTGTTGAAAAGGTCCTAGGCTTCAACAAATTGTCAGCGGATTTGCAAACTCACATTCAAGGGAAACCCAACCCCACACACTCACGCTCTGCTGGCTTCCATGGAGTCTGCACGTCTTCTCTGCTAGGGCCTTTGGCGAGAAGGAACAAAGAAAGCAGAGCTTGAAGCACTCACCATCTTTCTCTACTACACAGAGGAGGCTGCCTGTCACCAGGGCTTTTCTAGAATGCTGAGGCTACAGGATTCCGGGCTGCTATGACCAGGCAGCTGCTGATTGGACAGCTTGTAGGGCCACACAGCCCTGTGAGGTCTTAGAGATGCAGCCAATCAGAATGCTCCCTGTCATCAGGACAGCCACAGGGAGTGACGTGAGTGAAGCAAGAGTGATGCCCGAGCGTGTGCTGGGCAGAATCAGGCTGGACTGCAAGACGCATTGGTTCCAGTGGAAGACAGGCCTGCAAACACAACCAACCCAGCAACTGCAACAACCAGCTGATCGGGCTGATGGGCTGTGCCGGGCCCTGGACTTGCTAGTATAGACAGAATCTGGACTGGGAATAAATCAGACACAGAGGAGATCTTTGGGGATCTCCCCATTGAAACTGATGCATTCAGAACCCTAACCATGAGAGGACAGAGGACAGAACAAGTCAATCACCCAATTCAGCCACGTATTGCCAGGACAGCTGATGGTATGTGAAGTTCATGAGACATGTATAGTTGTTTTAGAACTGGAAGAGCTGTGTTGTTGCTTCGGTGAGTGTCCATTCACCACGACACTACCTTGCATAGGTTTCATTTCCACTGAGAGACATATATGCTGCCAGAGCACTTGGTTTCCACAGAAACGGGAAATGTCTTGGGCTCTGAACTTGTCTTTGGCTGTGGACTTCTGAGCACCTTGAGTGAGGAGCTGCATGTTATTTGTGTGTGGGTGCTCAGCTGCTTGATTCCATCCCTCTGGGCTCAATGGGCATTGGACCGCAAGTGACCAAACAGGGTTTCCTAGATAGCTGCCAGGACAGCTGATGGTATATGAAATTCATTTGCCAGGAAGGGTTTTTTTTCGCACTGGAAGAGCTGTGTTGTTGCTTCGGACAGTGGCCATTCACCACCACACTACCTTCCATAGGTTTCATATCCTGTTTCAGACTTATGTGCTGCCACAGTACTTGTTCTCCATGCCAACGGGAAATAGTATGGGTCCTGAACTTGTCTTTTGTGATGAATTATTGAGCGCCTTGAATAAGAAGCTCCATTATAATTTTGTATGGTTGCTCAACATGCTTGATTCAATCACACGGGGTTCAAGCGTCATTTCACAGGAAGTGACCAAACAGGGTTTCCTAGATAGCTGCCAGGACAGCTGATGGTATGTGAAGTTCATGACCCAGGTGGAGTTGTTTTGGCAGTAGAAGAGCTGTGCTGCTGCTTTGGTCAGTGGCCATTCACCACCACACTTCCTTCCATAGGTGTCATATCCACATACAGAGGTATGTTCTGCCAGAGTACTTGGTTTCCATGGCAATGGGAAATGGCTTGTGCACTGAACTTGTCTTTTGCTGTGGAGTTTTGAGCGCCTTAAGTGAGGAGCTTCAAGTTAGCATCGTGTGTGTGTGATCATCCTGCATGTTTAAATCACACTGGCCTCAATGCGCAATGCAGCGGAAGGACCAAACATGGTTTCCTAGATACCTGCCAGGACAGCTGATGGTATGTGGAGTTCATGAGCCAGGTGGAGTTGTTTTGGCACTGGAAGAGCTGTGCTGCTGCTTCTGTCCGTGGCCATTCACCACCACACTACCTTCCATAGGTGTCATATCCACTTTCAGAAATATGTGCTGCCAGAATACTTGGTTTCCATAGCAACGGGAAATGGTTTGGGCGCTGAACTTGGCTTTGGCTGTGGAGTTTTGAGCTCCTTCAGTGAAGAGCTCCGTGTTAGTTTTGTTTGGGTGCTCAACATGCTTGATTCCATCCCACGGGTCTTAAAGGGCATTAGACCAGAAGTTACCAAACAGGGTTTCTTAGATAGCTGCCAGGAGAGATGATGGTATGTGAAGTTCATGAGCCAGGTGGAGTTGTTTTGGCACTGGAAGAGCTGTGCTGCTGCTTCGGGCAGTGGCCATTCACCACCACACTACCTTCCCTTGGTGTCATATCCACTTACAGACTTATGTTCCTCCAGAGCATTTGCTTTACAAGGCAGCGGGAAATTGCTTGGGCACTGGAATTGTCTTTGGCTGTGAAGTTTTGAGCACCTTGAGTGAGGAGCTCCATCTTAGTTTTGTGTGGATGCTCAGGCTGCTTGATTCCATCCGACTGGGCCCAATTTGCATTGGGGCGGCAAGTGACCAAACAGGGTTTCCTACATAGCTGCCAGGAGAGATAATGGTATCTGAAGATGATGAGTCAGGTGGAGTTGTTTTGGCACTGGAAGAGCTGTGCTGCTGCTTCGGGCAGTTGTCATTAATCAGTGAACGTACATTCCTTAGGTGTTACATCAACTGTTAAACTTATGTGCTGCCAGAGTACTTGGTTTCCCTGGCGGCGTGAAATTGCTTTGGGTGCTGAACTTGTGTTTGGCTGTGGAGTTTTGAGCGCCTTGAGTGGGGAACTCAAAGTTAGTTTTTTGAGGGTGCTCAAGCTGCTTGATTCCATGCCACTTGGCTCAATGGGCATTGGAGCGGAAGTGATCAAACAGGGTTTTTGGATAGCTGCCAGGACAGATGATGGTATGTGAAGTTCATGAGCCAGGTGGAGTTGTTTGGGCACTGGAAGAGCTGTGATACTGCTTCGGTCAGTTCAAATTCACCACCACACTAAATTCCTCAGGTGTCATATCCACATTCACACATATGTGGTGCCAGAGCACTTGGTTTCCATGGCAACGGGAAATGGCTTGGGCACTGAACTTGTCTTTGGCTGTGTAGTTTTGAGTGCCTTGAGTGAGGAGCTCCGTGTTAGTTTTCTGTGTGTGCTCATTCTTCTTTATTCCATCCCACTGGGCTCAATGGGCATTGGAGCGGAAGTGACCAAACAGGGATTCCAAGATAGCTGCCAGGACAGCTGATGGTATGTGAAGTTGATGAGCCAAGTGGAGTTGTTTTGGCACGGGAAGTGCTGTGTTGTTGCTTCAAGCAGTTGTCATTCACCACCACACTGTGTTCTCCATGTGTCACATCCACTTACACACATATGTGCTGCCAGAGCACTTGGTTTCCATGGCAACGGGAAATAGCTTGGGTGCTGAAATAGTCTTTGGCTGTGGAATTTGGTTGCCTTAAGTGAGGAGCTCCATCTTAGTTTTGTGTTTGGGTGTTCAACATGCTTGATTCCATCCCACTGGTCCTAAAGAGCATTTTAGTGAAATTGACCAAACAGGGTTTCCTAGATAGCTGCCAGGACAGCTGATGGTATGTGAAGTTCATGAGCCAGGTGGAGTTGTTTTGACACTGGAAGATATGTGCTGTTGCTTCAGTCAGTGGCCATTCACTACCACACTATGTTCTCTATGTGTCACATCCACTGTTAAACATATGTGAAGCCAGAGCACTTGCTTTCCATGCCGGCGGGAAATGGCTTTGGGGGCTGAAACTTTGTTTGGCTGTGGAGTTTTGAGTGCCCTTAGTGAGGAGCTCCATGTTAGTTTTTTGAGGGTAATGAAGCTGCTTGGTTTCATCCCACTTGAATCAATGGGCATTGGAGCGGAAGTGATCAAACAGGGTTTGCTAGATAGCTGCCAGGACAGATGATGGCATGTGAAGTTGATTAGCCAGGTGTAGTTGTTTTGGCACTGGAAGAGCTGTGCTGCTGCTTCAGACAGTTGAAATTCACCACCACACTACCTGTCTCATGTGTCATATCTACATTCACAAATATGTGCTGCCAGAGGACTTGGTTTATATGCCAACTGTAAATGGGTTGGGCCCTGAATTTGTCTTTAGCTGTGGAGTTTTGAGCGCATTGAGTGAGGAACTACATGTTAGTTTTCTGTGGGTGCTCAACCTGCTTGATTCCATCACACTGGACTCAATGGGCATTGGAGCGCAAGTGACCAAACAGGGTTTCCTAGATAGCTGCCAGGACAGCTGATGGTATGTGAAGTTCATGAGTCAGGTGGGGTTGTTTTGGAACTGGAAGAACTCTGCTGCTGCTTCGGGCATTTGAAATTCACCACCACACTACCTTCCTTAGGTGTCACATCCAGGTTCAGACTTATGTGCTGCCAGAGAACTTGGTTTCCATGGCAACGGGAAATGGCTTGGGCGCTGAACTTGTCTTGGCTGTGGAGATTTGATCGCCTTGAGTGAGGAACTCCATCTTAATTTGTGTGGGTGCTCAACATGCTTGATTCCATCCCTCTGGGCTCAAAGGGCATTGGACCAGTAGTGACCAAACAGGATTTCTTAGATAGCTGCCAGGACAGCTGATGGTATGTGAAGTTGATGTGCCAGGTGGAGTTCTTTTGGCACTGGAAGAGCTGTGCTACTGCTTCGGGCAGTGGCATTCACCCCCACAATACCTTCCCTTGGTGTCTTATCCACTTACAGACGTATGTGCTGCCAGAGCACTTGGTTCCATGGCAACGGGAAATGGCTTGAGCGCTGAACTTGTCTTTGGCAATGGAGTTTTGAGAGCCTTGAGTGAGGAGCTCCATGTTAGTTGTGTTTGGGTGTTCAACCTGGTTGATTCCATTACACAGGGCTCCATGGGCGTTGGACCGCTAGTGAGCAAACAGGGTTTCCTAGATAGGTGCCAGGACAGCTAATGGTATGTGAAGTTAATGAGCCAGGAGGAGTTCTTTTTGCACTGGAAGAGCTGTGCTGCTGCTTCGGGCAGTTGTCATTCATCAGAGAACCTACATTACCTAGATGTCACATTCAGTGTCCCACATATGTGCTGCCAGAGCACTTGGTTTCCACGCCAGAGGGAAATGGCTTTGGGCGTTGAATTTGCCTTTGGCTGTAAATTATTGAGTGCCCTTAGTGAGGAGCACCATGTTAGTTCTTTTGTATGCTCAAGCTGCTTGTTTCTATCACACTTAGCTCCATGGGCATTGGAGTCGAAGTGATCAAACATTGTTTCCTAGATGGCTGAAACGACAGCTGATGGTATGTGAAGTTCATGAGCCAGGTGGAGTTGTTTTAGCACTGGAAGAGCTGTTCTTCTGCTTTTGGCAGTTGCCATTTTCCAACACACTACCTTCCCTTGGTGTCATATATACTTACAGACGAATGTGCTGCCACAACACTTACTTTCCATGGCAATCGGAAATTGCTTGGTGGCTGAACTTGTCTTTGGTTGTGGAGTTTTGAGCTTCTTGAGTGACGAGCGGCATCTTAATTTGTGTGGGTTCTCAAGATGCTTGATTCCGTCACACTGGGTCCAATGGCATTGGACCAGTAGGTACTAAACAGGGTTTCCTAGATAGGTGCCATTACAGCTGATGGTATGTGAAGTTCATGAGCCAGGTGGAGTTGTTTTGACACTGGAAGAGCTGTGCTGCTGCTTCGGGCCATGGCCATTCACCACCACACTACCTTCCCTTGGTGTCATATCCAGGTTCAGACATATGTCCTGCCAGAGAACTTGGTTCCCATGGCAGCTGGAAATGGCTTTGGCACTGAACTTGTCTTTGGCTGTTGAGTTTTGAACGCCTTTAGTGAGGAGCTCCATGTTAGTTTTGTGTGGGTGCTGAAGCTGCTTGATTCCATCACACCGGGCCCAAATGGCATTGGACCGAAAGTGACCAAACAGTGTTTCCTAGATAGGTGCCAGGACAGCTAATGGTATGTGAAGTTCATGAGCCAGGTGGAGTTGTTTTGGCACTGGAAGAGCTGTGCTGCTTCTTCGGGCAGTTGTCATTCATCAGAGAACCAACATTCCCTTGGTGTCACATTCAGTGTTCCACTTATGTGCTGCCAGATCACTTGGTTTCCATGCCGGCGGGGTATGGCTTTGGGCGTTGAACTTGTGTTTGGCTGTGGAGTTTTGAGTGCCCTTAATGAGGAGCTCCATGTTAGTTTTTTGTGGATGCTCAAGCTGCTTGATTCCATCCCACTTGGCTCAATGGGCATTGGAGCGGAAGTGATCAAACAGGGTTTCCTAGATAGCTGCCAGAACAGCTGATGGTACGTGAAATTGATGAGCCGAGTGGAGTTGTTTTGGCACTGGAAGAGCTGTGTTGCTGCTTCGGGCAGTGGCCATTCACCACCACGCTACCTTCCTTAGGGGTCATTTCCATGTCAACGTGAAATGCTTAGGCGCTGAACTTGTCTTTGGCTGTGGAATTTTGAGCGCCTTGAGTGAGGAGCTACATGTTAGTTGTGTTTGGGTGATCAACCTGCTTGATTCCATCCCACTTGGCTCAATGGGCATTGGAGCGGAAGTGATCAAACAGGATTTTCTAGATTTCTGCCAGGACAGCTGATGGTATGTCAAGTTCATGACCCAGGTGGAGTTGTTTTGGCACTGGAAGAGCTGAACTGCTGCTTCGGACAGTTGAAATTCACCACCACACTAAATTCCTTAGGTGTCATATAAAATTTCACACATATGTGCTGCCAGAGCATTTTGTTTACAAGGCAGGGGAATTGGCTTTTGCGCTGAACTTTTCTTTGGTGATGGAGTTTTGAGCGCCTTGAGTTAGGAGCTCCATCTTAGTTTTGTTTGGGTGCTCAACCTGGTTGACCCATCACACTGGGCTAAAAGGGCATTGGACGACAAGTGACCAAACAGGGTTTCCTAAATAGCTGCCAGGAGAGATAATGGTATGTGAAGATGATGAGCCAGGTGGAGATGTTTTGCCACTGGAAGAGCTATGCTGCAGCTTCGGACAGTTGCCATTCACCACCAAACAGTGTTCTCTACATGTCATATCCACTTACACACATATGTGCTGCCAGAGCACTTGGTTTCCATGGCAACAGGAAATGCTTTGGGCGCTGACTTGTTTTTGGCTGTGGAATTTTGAGTGCATTGAGTGAGGAGCTCCATGTTAGTAGTGTTTGGGTGCTCAGCATGCTTGATTCCATCCCAATGGTCTTAAAGAGCATTGGAGAGAAAGTGACCAAACAGGGTTTACTAGATAGCTGCTAGCACAGTGATGGTATGTGAAGTTCATGAGCCAGGTGGAGTTGTTTTGGCACTGGAAGTGCTGTGCTACTGATTTGGGCAGTAGCCACTCACCACCACACTACCTTCCCTGGGTGTCATATCCAGGTTCAGACATATGTGCTGTCAGAGCACTTGGTTTCCATGGCAACCGGAAATAGCTTGGGAGCTGAATTTGTTTTTGGCTGTGGAGTTTTCTGCGACTTTAATGGGGAGCTCGATGTTAGATGTATGTCGTTGCTCAACATGCTTGTTTCAATCAAGCAGGTCTCAAAGGGCATTGGTCCGCAAGTGACCAACAGGGTTTCCTATATATCTGCCAGGACAGCTGATGGTATGTGAAGTTTATGTGCCAGGTGGAGTTGTTTTGGCATGGGAAGAGCTGTGCTGCTGCTTTGAGAAGTTGAAATTCCCCACCACACTGTTTTCTCTGTGTCACATTCAGTGTTTTACATAAGTGCTGCCAGAGCCCTTGGTTTCCATGGCAACGGGAAATGGCTTCGGTGCTGAACTTGTCTTTGACTGTCTAGTTTTGAGCGCCTTGAGGGAGGAGCTACATGTTAGTTTTCTGTGGGTGCTCAACATGCTTGATTTCATCACACTGGGCTCAATGGGCATTGGAGCACAAGTGACTAAACAGGGTTTCCTA
Organism: Ochotona princeps; assembly: GCF_030435755.1. NCBI lineage: Eukaryota > Metazoa > Chordata > Mammalia > Lagomorpha > Ochotonidae > Ochotona > Ochotona princeps. Next base: position 26,826,383 of record NC_080866.1, on the reverse strand, counting down.
GATAGCTGCCAGAACAGCTGATGGTATGTGAAGTTCATGAGCCAGGTGGAGTTCTTTTCGCACTGGAAGAGCTGTTGCAGCTTTGAGAAGTTGAAATTCCCCACCACCAAACTGTGTTCTCTATGTGACACATTGAGTGTTCCACATATGTGCTGCCAGAGCCCTTGGTTTCCATGGCAACGGGAAATGGCTTCGGTGCTGAACTTGTCTTTGGCTGTGGAGTTTTGGGCGCCTTGAGTGATGAGCTGCATGTTAGTTGTGTTTGCGTGCTCAACCTGCTTTATTCGATCCCACTGGGCTCAATGGACATTGGTGCGGAAGTGACCAAACAGGGTTTCCTAGATAGCTGCCAGGACAGCTGATTGTATGTGAAGTTCATGAGCCAGATGAATTTTTTTTGGCTCTGGAAAAGCTGTGTTGCTGCTTCTTTGGATAGTTGAAATTCAGCACCACACTACCTTCCGTAGGTGTCATATCCAGTTTCAGAAACATGTGGTGAAAGAGTACTTGGTTTCCGTGGGTACGGGAAATGTCTTGTGCGCTGAACTTGTCTTTGGTTGTGGAGTTTTGGGCGCCTTGAGTGAGGAGCACCATGTTATTTTTCTGTATGTGCTCAAGCTGCTTGATTCCATCCCACTTGGCTCCATCGACATTGGACCAAAAGTGACCAAACAGGGTTTCCTACATAGCTGCCAGGACAGCTGATGGTATTTGAAGTTCATGAGCCAGGTGGAGTTTTTTTCGCACTGGAAGTGCTGTGTTGCTGCTTCTGGCAGTGGCCATTCTCCACCACACTACCTTCCCTGTTTGTCATATCCACTTTCACACATATGTGCTGCCTGAGCAGTTGGTTGCCCTTGCAACGGGAAATGGCTTGGGCGCTGAACTTGTCTTTGGCTGTGGAGTTGTGACCGCATTGAGTGAGGAGCTACAAGTCAGTTGTGTGTGGGTGCTCAAGCTGCTTGATTCCATCACTCTGGTCTTATGGGGCTTTTGAGCGCAAGTGACCAAACAGGGTTTCCAAGATAGCTGCCAGAAAAGCTGATGGTATGTGAAGTTCATGAGCCAGGTGGAGTTGTTTGGGCACTGGAAGAGCTGTTGCAGCTTCGAGCAATTGAAATTCCCCACAACACTGTGTTCTCCTTGAGTCACATCCACTGTTCCACATATGTGCTGCCAGTGCACTTGGTTTCCATGCCAAAGGGGAATGGCTTGGGCGCTGAACTTGTCTTTGGCTGTGGAGTTTTGAGCGCCTTGAGTGAGTAGTGACATCTTAATTTGTGTGGGTTCTCAAGCTGCTTGATTCCATCACACTGGGCACAATGGGCATTGGACCACAAGTGACCAAACAGGGTTTCCTAGGTAGCGGCCAGGACAGCTGATGATATGTGACATTCATGAGCCAGGTAGAGTTGTTTTGGCACTGGAAGAGCTGTGTTGCTGCTTCGGACATTTGAAATTCACCATAACACTATCTTCCTTAGGTGTAATATCAGCTTTCAGAACTATGTGCTGCCAGAGCATTTGCTTTCCATGGCAATGAGAAATGGCTTGGGGGCTGAACTTGTGTTTGGCAATGGAGTTTTGAGTGCCTTGAGTTGGCAGCTCCATGTCAGTTTTGTGTTTGTGATCATCCTGAGTGTTTTAATCACACTGGGCTCAAAGTACATTTGACCTGAAGTGACCAAACAGGGTTTCCTAGATAGCTGCCAGGACAGCTGATGGCATGTGATGTTCATGAGCCAGTTGGAGTTATTTTGGCACTGGAAGAGCTGTGTTGCTGCTTCGGGCAGTGGGCATTCACCACCACACTACCTTCCAAAGGTGTCATATCCACTTACAAACATATATGCTGCCAAAGAACTTGGTGTCCATGGCAACGGGAAATGTTTTGGGCGCTGAACTTGTCTTTGGCAATGGAGGTTGAGCGCCTTGAGTTGGCAGCTCCATGTTAGTTTTGTGTGGGTGCTCAATCTGGTAGATTCCATCCCACTGGGCTCAATGGGCATTGGACCGGAAGTGACCAAACAGGGTTTCCTAGGTAGTGGCCAGGACAGCTGATGATATGTGACATTCATGAGCCAGGTGGAGTTGTTTTGGCACTGGAAGAGCTGTGTTGCTGCTTCGGGCAGTGGGCATTCACCACCACACTACCTTCCAGAGGTGTCATATCCACTTACAAACATATGTGCTGACAAAGAACTTGGTGTCCATGTCAACGGAAAATGGTTTGGGCGCTGAACTTGTCTTTGGCAATGGAGTTTTGAGAGCCTTGAGTGGGCAGCTCCATGTTAGTTTTGTGTGGGTGCTCAATCTGGTAGATTCCATCCCACTGGGCTCAATGGGCATTGGACCGGAAGTGACCAAACAGGGTTTCCTAGATAGCTGCCAAGACAGCTGATGGTATGTGAAGTTCATGAGCCAGGTGGAGTTGTTTTGGCACTGGAAGAACAGTGTTGCTGCTTCGGGCAGTGGCGATTCACCACCAAACTACCTTCCCTTGGTGTTATATCCACTTACACACATATGTGCTGCCAGAGCACTTGGTTTCCATGGCAATGGGAAATGGCTTGTGCGCTGAACTTGTCTTTGGCTGTGAAGGTTTTAGCGCCTTGACTGAGGAGCACCGTTTAGTTTTGTTTGGGTGCTCAAGCTGCTTGATTCCAGCACAATGGGCCCAACGGGTATTTGAGCAGAATTGACCAAACAGGGTTTCCTAGATAGCTGCCAGAACAGCTGATGGTATGTGAAGTTCATGAGTCAGGTGGAGTTCTTTTGGCACTGGAAGAGCTGTGCTGCTGCTTCGGGCAGTTGTCCTTCATCACAGAACCTACATTCCCTTGGTGTCATATTCACTGATCCACATATGTGAGCAGCAGCACTTGGTTTCAATGGCAACGGGAAATGGCTTCGGTGCTGAACTTGTCTTTGGCTGTGGAGTTTTGGGCGCCTTGAGTGATGAGCTGCATGTTAGTTTTGTGTGGGTGCTTACAGTGTTTTTTCTATTACACTTGGCTCAATGGGCATTGGACTGCATGTATTCAAACAGGGTTAGCGAGATATCTGCAAGGACAGCTGATGGTATGTGAAGTTCATGAGCCAGGTGGAGTTGTTTTGGCACTGGAAGAGCTGAACTGCTGCATCATTCAGTTTCCATTCACCAGCAAACTGTGTTCTCTACGTGTCACATTCAGTATTCCATATATGTGTTGCAGGAGCACTTGGTTTCCATGGCAAAGTGAAATGGCTTGTGCGATGAACTTGTCTTTGGCTGTGGAGTTTTGAGCGCCTTGAGTGAGGAGCTCCATGTCAGTTTTGTTTGGGTGCTCAAGCTGCTTGATTCCATGACACTGAGCGCAATGTGCATTTGACCGGAAGTGACCAAACAGGGTTTCCTACATAGCTGCCAGGACAGCTGATGGTATGTAAAGTTGATGAGCCAGGTGGAGTTATTTTCACACTGGAAGTGCTGTGTTGCTGCTTATGGCAGTGGCCATTCACCACCACACTACCTTCCCTATTTGTCATATCCACTTAGACACATATGTGCTGCCTGAGCAGTTGGTTGCCCTTGCAACGGGAAATGTCTTGGGCGCTGAACTTGTCTTTGGCTGTGGAGTTGTGACCGCATTGAGTGAGGAACTACAAGTTAGTTGTGTGTGGTGCTCAACCTGCTTGATTCCATCACTCTGGTCTTATGGGGCTTTTGAGCGCAAGTGACCAAACAGGGTTTCCTAGATAGCTGCCAGAACAGCTGATGGTATGTGAAGTTCATGAGCCAGGTGGAGTTGTTTGGGCACTGGAAGAGCTGTTGCAGCTTCGAGCAGTTGAAATTCCCCACAACACTGTGTTCTCTATGAGTCACATCCACTGTTCCACATATGTGCTGCCAGAGCACTTGGTTTCCATGCCAAAGAGGAATGGCTTGAGCTCTGAACTTGTCTTTGGCAGTGGAGTTTTGAGCGCCTTCAGTGAGTAGCTCCATCTTATTTGTGTGGGTTCTAAAGCTGCTTGATTCCATCACACTGGGCACAATGGGCATTGGACCACAAGTGACCAAACAGGGTTTCCTAGGTAGCGGCCTGGACAGCTGATGACATGTGACGTTCATGAGCCAGGTAGAGTTGTTTTGGCACTGGAAGAGCTCAGCTGCTACTTCGGACATTTGAAATTCACCACAACACTATCTTCCTTAGGTGTAATATCAGCTTTCAGAACTATGTGCTGCCAGAGCACTTGGTGTCCATGGCAACGAGAAATGGCTTTGGTGCTGAACTTGTCTTTTTCTGAGGAGTTGTAAGCGCCTTGAGTCAGGAGCTACTCAATTGTTTTTTGTGGGTGCTCAACTTGCTTGATTCTATCCCATTGGTCTCCATGGGCATTAACAGGAAGTGATCAATAGGGTTTCCTAGATAGCTGCCAGGACAGCTGATGGTATATGAAGTTCGTGAGCCAGGTGGTGTTGTTTTGGCACTTAAAGAGCTGTGTTGCTGCTACGGGCAGTGGCCATTCACCTCCACACTACCTTCCATTGGTGGCATATCCTGGTTCATACATATGTCCTGCCAGAGCACTTGGTTTCCATGGCAACGGGAAATGCCTTGGGCGCTGGACGTGTCTTTGGCTGTGGAATTATTAGCACCCTGAGAGGAGCTCTATGGTATTTGTGTTTGCGTGCTCAACATGCTTGATTCCACCCCAATGGTCTTCAAAGGCTTTGAACTTCTATTGACCAATAGGGTTTCCTACATAGCTGCTAGGACAGCTGATGGAATGTGAAGTTCATGAGCCAGGTGGTGTTGTTTTGGCACTAGAAGAGCTGTGTTGCTGCTTCGGTCAGTGGCCATTCACCACCACACTACCTTCCATAGGTGTCATATCCACTACCACACATTGTGCTGCCAGAGAACTTGGTTTCCATGGCAATGGGAAATGGCTTGGGCGATGAACTTGTCTTTGGCTGTGGAGTTTTGTGCGCCTTTAGTGCGCAGATCCATGTTAGTTGTGTTTGGGTGCTCAAGCTACTTTATTCCATCATTCTGGGACCAATGGGCTTTGGAGTGGAAGTGACCAAATATTGTTTCCTAGATAGCTGCCAGAACAGCTGATGGTATGTGAAGTTGATGAGCCAGGTGGAGTTGTTTTGGCACTGGAAGAGCTTTGCTGCTGCTTCGGGCAGTGACCATTCACCACCACACTACCTTCTTTAGGTGTCCTATCCAGTTACAGACATATGTGCTGCCAGAGCACTTGGTATCCATGGCAACGGGAAATGGCTTGGGCGCTGAACATGTTTTGGCTGTGGAGTTTTGAGCGCCTTGAGTGCGCAGATCCATATTAGTCCTGTTTGGGTGCTCAAGCTGCTTCATTCCATCACACTGGGATCAAATTGCATTTGACCGGAAATGAATAAACAGGGTTTCCGAGATAGCTGCCAGGACAGCTGATGGTATGTGAAGTTCATGAGGCAGATGGTGTTCTTTATGCACTGGGAGAGCTGTGCTGCTGCTTCGGGCTGTTGAAATTCACCACCACACTACCTTCCCTTGGTTTCATATCCACTTAGATACATATATGCTGCCAAGCACTTGCTTTCCATGGAAATGGGAAATAGCTTGGGCGCTGAACATGTCTTTGACGGTGGATTTTCGAACGCCCTTAATGAGCAGCTCCATGTTAGTTTTGTTTGGGTGCTCAACATGCTTGATTCCATCCCACTGGGCTCAATGGGTATTAGACCGCAAGTGACCAAACAAGGTTTCCTAGACAGCTGCCAGGACAGCTGACGGTATGTGAGGTTCATGAGCCAGTTAGAGTTGTTTTGGCACTGGAAGAGCTATGCTGCTGCTTCGGGCAGTTGAAATTCACGACCACACTACCTTCCCTTGGTTTCATATCCACTTAGAGACATATATGCTGCCAAGCACTTGGTTTCCATGGCAACGGGAAATGGCTTGGGCTCTGAACTTGTCTTTGGCTGTGGAGTTTTGAGTGGCCTTCAGGAGGAGCTCCATGTTAGTTTTGTGTGGGTTTTCAATATGCTTGTTTCCATCACTCTGGGACCAATGGGCATTTGGACTGGAAGTGACCAAACAGGGTTTCCTAAATAGCTGCCAGGACAGCTGATGGCATGCGAAGTTGATGAGCCAGGTGGAGTTGTTTTGGCACTGGAAGAGCTGTGCTGCTGCTTCGGGCAGTTTAAATTCACCACCACACTACCTTCCCTAGGTGTCATATCCACTTGGAGACGTATGTGGTGAAAGAGCACTTGGTTTCTATGACAACGGGAAATTCCTTGGGCGCTGAACATGTCTTTTACTGTGGAGTTTCGAACGCCCTTAATGAGCAGCTCCATGTTAGTTTTGTTTCTGTGCTCAACATGCTTGATTCCATCCCACTGGGCTCCATGGGTATTAGACCGCAAGTGACCAAACAGGGTTTCCTAGACAGCTGCCAGGAGAGATTATTTTATGTGAAGTTCATGAGCCAGGTGGAGTTGTTTTGGCACTGGAAAAGCTGTTCTGCTGCTACGGGCAGGTGAAATTCACCACCACACTACATTCCATTTGTGTCATATCCACTTTCAGAAATATGTGCTCAACAACATTGGTTTCCGTGCAACTGGAAATGGCTTCGGCGTTGAACTTGTCTTTGGTGATTGAATTTTGAGCGCCTTGAGTAGGCAGCTCCATGTTAGTTTTGTGTGGGTGCTCAACATGCTTGATTCCATCACATAGGGCTTAGAGGGCATTGGAGCGGAAGTGACCAAACAAGGTTTCCTAGATAGCTGCCAGGACAGCTGATGGTATGTGAAGTTCATGAGCCAGGTGGAGTTGTTTTGGCACTGGAAGAGCTGTGCTGCTGCTTTGGGCAGTTGAAATTCACCACCACACTACCTTCCCTACGTGTCATATCCACTTTGAGACATATGTGCTGCCAGAGCACTTGATTTCCATGGCAACGGGAAATGGCTTGTGCGCTGAACTTGTCCTTGGCAATGGAGTTTTGAGCGCCTTGAGTGGGCAGTTCCATCTTAGTTTTCAGTGGGTGCTCAATCTATTAGATTCCATCACCCTGGGACCAATGTGTTTTGGAGTGAAAGTGACCAAACAGGGTTTCCTAGATAGCTGCTAGGACAGCTGATGGTATGTGAAGTTCATGAGCCAGGTGGTGCTGTTTTGTTACTGGAAGAGCTGTGTTGCTGCTTCAGTCAGTGGCCATTCACCATCACACTACCTGCTTTAGGTGTCCTATCCAGTTTCAGACATATGTGCTGCCAGATCACTTGGTTTAAATGGCAACGGGAAATGGCTAGGGCGCTGAACGTGTCTTTGGCTGTGGAGTTTTGAGCGCCTTGAGTGAGGAGCTCCATGTTAGTTTTGTGTGGGTTCTCAAGCTGCTTGTTTCCAGCACACTGGGAACAATGGACATTTGGACTGGAAGTGACCAAACAGGGTTACCTAAATAGCTGCCAGGACAGCTGATGGCATGTGAAGGTGATGAGCCAGGTGGAGTTGTTTTGGCACTGGAAGAGCTGTGCTGCTGCTTCGGGCAGTTGTCATTCTTCAGACAACCTACCTTCCCTAGGTGTCATATCCACTTACAATGTATGTGGTGCCAGAGCACTTGGTTTCCATGGCAACGGGAAATGGCTTGGGCGCTGAACTTGTCTTTGGCTGTGAAGTTTCGAAAGCCCTTAGTGAGCAGCTCCATGTTAGCTTTGTTTGGGTGATCAACATGCTTGATTCCATCCCACTGGGCTCAAAGGGGAATAGACCGCAAGTGACCAAACAGGGTTTCCTAGATAGCTGATAGGACAGCTGACGGTATGTGAAGTTCATGAGCCAGTTGGAGTTGTTTCGGCACTGGAAGAGCTGTGCTGCTACTTCGGGCCGTTGCCATTCACCACCACACTATGTTTTCTCTGTGTCAGATCCACTGTTCCACATATGTGCTGCCAGAGCACTTGGTTACCATGGCAATGGGAAATGTCCTGGGCGCTGAACTTGTCTTTGGCTGTGGAGTTTTGAGCGCCTTGAGTGAGGAGCTCCATGTTAGTTATGTGTGGGTGCTCAAGCTGCTTGATTCCATCCCATTGGTCTGTATGGGCATTGGACCAGAAGTTACCAAACAATGTTTCCTAGATAGCTGCCAGGACAGCTGATGGTACGTGAAGTTGATGAGCCAGGTGGAGTTGTTTTGGCACTGGAAGAGCTGTGCTGCTGCTTCGGGCAGTTTAAATTCACCACCACACTACCTTCCCTAGGTGTCATATCCACTTGGAGACGTATGTGGTGAAAGAGCACTTGGTTTCTATGACAACGGGAAATTCCTTGGGCGCTGAACATGTCTTTTACTGTGGAGTTTCGAACGCCCTTAATGAGCAGCTCCATGTTAGTTTTGTTTCGGTGCTCAACATGCTTGATTCCATCCCACTGGGCTCCATGGGTATTAGACCGCAAGTGACCAAACAGGGTTTCCTAGACAGCTCTAAGGACAGCTGACGGTATGTGAAGTTCATGAGCCAGTTAGAGTTGTTTTGGCACTGGAAGAGCTATGCTGTTGTTTCGGGCAGTTGCCATTCACCACCACACTATGTTCTCTGTGTGTCACATCTACTGTTCCACATATGTGCTGCCAGAGCACTTGGTTTCCATGCTGGCGGGAAATGGCTTTGGGCGCTGAACTTGTCTATTCTATGTAGTTTAGTGCCGTTAGTGAGGAGCTCCATGTTAGTTTTTTGTGGGTGCTCAAGCTGCTTGAGTCCATCCCATTGGTCTCCATGGGCATTTGACCGGAAGTGACCAAACAGGGTTTCCTAGATAGCTGCCAGGACAGCTGATGCTATGTGCAGTTCATGAGCCAGGTGGAGTTGTTTTGGCACTGGAAGAGCTGTGTTGCTGCTTCGGTCAGTGGCCATTCACCACCACACTACCTTCCCTTGGTGTCATATCCACTTACACACATATGTGCTGCAGGAGCACTTGGTTTCCATGGCAGCGGGAAATGGCTTTGGGCGCTGAATTTGTCTTTGACTGTGGAGTTTTGAGTGCACTTAGTGAGAAGCTCCATGTTAGTTTTGTGTGGGTGCTCAAAGTGCTTTTTTCTATCATACTTCCCTCAATGGGCATTGCAGTGCAAGTAATCAAATAGGGTTTTCCAGATAGCTGCAAGGACAGCTGATGGTATGTGAAATTGATGAGCCAGGTGGAGTTGTTTTGGCACTGGAAGAGCTGTGCTGCTGTGTCGGGCATTTAGCATTCACCACCAAACTGTGTTCTCTATGTGTCTCATCTGTTATTCCGCATGTGTGCTGCCAGAGCACTAGGTTTCCATGGCATCGGGAAATGGCTTGTGCGCTGATCTTGTCTTTGGCTGTGGAGTTTTGAGCGCCTTGATTGAGCAGCTCCATGTTAGTTGTGTGTGGGTGCTCAAAATGCTTTATTCCATCCCAATAGTCTCCAAGGGCATTGGACCAGAAGTGACAAAACAGGGTTTCCTAGATAGTTGCCAGGAGAGATTATTTTATGTGAAGTTCATGAGCCAGGTGGAGTTGTTTTGGCACTGGAAAAGCTGTTCTGCTGCTACGGGCAGGTGAAATTCACCACCACACTACATTCCATTTGTGTCATATCCACTTTCAGAAATATGTGCTCAACAACATTGGTTTCCGTGCAACGGGAAATGGCTTCGGCGTTGAACTTGTCTTTGGTGATTGAATTTTGAGCGCCTTGAGTAGGCAGCTCCATGTTAGTTTTGTGTGGGTGCTCAACATGCTTGATTCCATCACATAGGGCTTAGAGGGCATTGGAGCGGAAGTGACCAAACAAGGTTTCCTAGATAGCTGCCAGGACAGCTGATGGTATGTGAAGTTCATGAGCCAGGTGGAGTTGTTTTGGCACTGGAAGAGCTGTGCTGCTGCTTTGGGCAGTTGAAATTCACCACCACACTACCTTCCCTACGTGTCATATCCACTTTGAGACATATGTGCTGCCAGAGCACTTGGTTTCCATGGCAACGGGAAATGGCTTGTGCGCTGAACTTGTCCTTGGCAATGGAGTTTTGAGCGCCTTGAGTGGGCAGTTCCATCTTAGTTTTCAGTGGGTGCTCAATCTATTAGATTCCATCACCCTGGGACCAATGGGTTTTGGAGTGAAAGTGACCAAACAGGGTTTCCTAGATAGCTGCTAGGACAGCTGATGGTATGTGAAGTTCATGAGCCAGGTGGTGCTGTTTTGTTACTGGAAGAGCTGTGTTGCTGCTTCAGTCAGTGGCCATTCACCATCACACTACCTGCTTTAGGTGTCCTATCCAGTTTCAGACATATGTGCTGCCAGATCACTTGGTTTAAATGGCAACGGGAAATGGCTTGGGCGCTGAACGTGTCTTTGGCTGTGGAGTTTTGAGCGCCTTGAGTGAGGAGCTCCATGTTAGTTTTGTGTGGGTTCTCAAGCTGCTTGTTTCCAGCACACTGGGAACAATGGACATTTGGACTGAAAGTGACCAAACAGGGTTACCTAAATAGCTGCCAGGACAGCTGATGGCATGTGAAGGTGATGAGCCAGGTGGAGTTGTTTTGGCACTGGAAGAGCTGTGTTGCTGCTTCGGGCAGTGGCTATTCTCCACCACACTACCTTACATAGGTGTAATATCCACTGTTCCACCTATGTGTCGCCAGAGCACATGGTTTCTATGGCAACGGGAAATGTCTTGGGCGCTGAACTTGTCTTTGGTGATTTATTATTGAGCGCCTTTAGCGCCAGCTCCATGTTAGTTTTGTGTGGGTGCTAAAGTTGACTGATTCTATCCAAGTGGTCTCCATGGGCATTGGAGCGCAAGTGACCAAACAGGGTTTCCTAGATAGCTGATAGGACAGCTGACGGTATGTGAAGTTCATGAGCCAGTTGGAGTTGTTTTGGCACTGGAAGAGCTGTGCTGCTACTTCGGGCCGTTGCCATTCACCACCACACTATGTTTTCTCTGTGTCAGATCCACTGTTCCACATATGTGCTGCCAGAGCACTTGGTTACCATGGCAATGGGAAATGTCCTGGGCGCTGAACTTGTCTTTGGCTGTGGAGGTTTGAGCGCCTTGAGTGAGGAGCTCCATGTTAGTTATGTGTGGGTGCTCAAGCTGCTTGATTCCATCCCATTGGTCTGTATGGGCATTGGACCAGAAGTTACCAAACAATGTTTCCTAGATAGCTGCCAGGACAGCTGATGGTACGTGAAGTTGATGAGCCAGGTGGAGTTGTTTTGGTACTGGAAGAGCTGTGTTGCTGCTTCGGGCAGTGGCTATTCTCCACCACACTACCTTACATAGGTGTAATATCCACTGTTCCACCTATGTGTCGCCAGAGCACATGGTTTCTGTGGCAACGGGAAATGTCTTGGGCGCTGAACTTGTCTTTGGTGATTTATTATTGAGCGCCTTTAGCGCCAGCTCCATGTTAGTTTTGTGTGGGTGCTAAAGTTGACTGATTCTATCCAAGTGGTCTCCATGGGCATTGGAGCGCAAGTGACCAAACAGGGTTTCCTAGATAGCTGCCAGGACAGCTGATGGTATGTGAAGTTCATGAGCCAGGTGGAGTTGTTTTGGCACTGGAAGAGCTGTGTAGCTGCTTCGGGCAGTGGCTATTCTCCACCACACTACCTTCCTTCGGTGTCATATCCACTGTTCCACATATGTGCTGCCAGAGCACTTGGTTTCCATGGCAACGGGAAATGGCTTGGGCGCTGAACCTGTCTTTGGCTGTGGAGTTTCGAACGGCCTGAGTGAGCAGTTCCATGTCAGTTTTTTTGGGTGCTCAAGCTGCTTGATTCCATCACACTTAGCCCAATGGGCATTTGACCGGAAGTGACCAAACAGGGTTTCCTAGATACCTGCCTGGACAGCTGATGGTATGTGAAGTTCATGAGCCAGGTGGAGTTGTTTTGGCACTGGAAGAGCTGTGCTGCTGCTTCGGGCAGTTTAAATTCACCACCACACTACCTTCCCTAGGTGTCATATCCACTTGGAGACGTATGTGGTGAAAGAGCACTTGGTTTCTATGACAACGGGAAATTCCTTGGGCGCTGAACATGTCTTTTACTGTGGAGTTTCGAACGCCCTTAATGAGCAGCTCCATGTTAGTTTTGTTTCGGTGCTCAACATGCTTGATTCCATCCCACTGGGCTCCATGGGTATTAGACCGCAAGTGACCAAACAGGGTTTCCTAGACAGCTGCCAGGACAGCTGACGGTATGTGAAGTTCATGAGCCAGTTAGAGTTGTTTTGGCACTGGAAGAGCTATGCTGTTGTTTCGGGCAGTTGCCATTCACCACCACACTATGTTCTCTGTGTGTCACATCTACTGTTCCACATATGTGCTGCCAGAGCACTTGGTTTCCATGCTGGCGGGAAATGGCTTTGGGCGCTGAACTTGTCTATTCTATGTAGTTTAGTGCCGTTAGTGAGGAGCTCCATGTTAGTTTTTTGTGGGTGCTCAAGCTGCTTGAGTCCATCCCATTGGTCTCCATGGGCATTTGACCGGAAGTGACCAAACAGGGTTTCCTAGATAGCTGCCAGGACAGCTGATGCTATGTGCAGTTCATGAGCCAGGTGGAGTTGTTTTGGCACTGGAAGAGCTGTGTTGCTGCTTCGGTCAGTGGCCATTCACCACCACACTACCTTCCCTTGGTGTCATATCCACTTACACACATATGTGCTGCAGGAGCACTTGGTTTCCATGGCAGCGGGAAATGGCTTTGGGCGCTGAATTTGTCTTTGACTGTGGAGTTTTGAGTGCACTTAGTGAGAAGCTCCATGTTAGTTTTGTGTGGGTGCTCAAAGTGCTTTTTTCTATCATACTTCCCTCAATGGGCATTGCAGTGCAAGTAATCAAATAGGGTTTTCCAGATAGCTGCAAGGACAGCTGATGGTATGTGAAATTGATGAGCCAGGTGGAGTTGTTTTGGCACTGGAAGAGCTGTGCTGCTGTGTCGGGCATTTAGCATTCACCACCATACTGTGTTCTCTATGTGTCTCATCTGTTATTCCGCATGTGTGCTGCCAGAGCACTAGGTTTCCATGGCATCGGGAAATGGCTTGTGCGCTGATCTTGTCTTTGGCTGTGGAGTTTTGAGCACCTTGATTGAGCAGCTCCATGTTAGTTGTGTGTGGGTGCTCAAAATGCTTTATTCCATCCCAATAGTCTCCAAGGGCATTGGACCAGAAGTGACAAAACAGGGTTTCCTAGATAGTTGCCAGGAGAGATTATTTTATGTGAAGTTCATGAGCCAGGTGGAGTTGTTTTGGCACTGGAAAAGCTGTTCTGCTGCTACGGGCAGGTGAAATTCACCACCACACTACATGCCATTTGTGTCATATCCACTTTCAGAAATATGTGCTCAACAACATTGGTTTCCGTGCAACGGGAAATGGCTTCGGCGTTGAACTTGTCTTTGGTGATTGAATTTTGAGCGCCTTGAGTAGGCAGCTCCATGTTAGTTTTGTGTGGGTGCTCAACATGCTTGATTCCATCACATAGGGCTTAGAGGGCATTGGAGCGGAAGTGACCAAACAAGGTTTCCTAGATAGCTGCCAGGACAGCTGATGGTATGTGAAGTTCATGAGCCAGGTGGAGTTGTTTTGGCACTGGAAGAGCTGTGCTGCTGCTTTGGGCAGTTGAAATTCACCACCACACTACCTTCCCTACGTGTCATATCCACTTTGAGACATATGTGCTGCCAGAGCACTTGGTTTCCATGGCAACGGGAAATGGCTTGTGCGCTGAACTTGTCCTTGGCAATGGAGTTTTGAGCGCCTTGAGTGGGCAGTTCCATCTTAGTTTTCAGTGGGTGCTCAATCTATTAGATTCCATCACCCTGGGACCAATGGGTTTTGGAGTGAAAGTGACCAAACAGGGTTTCCTAGATAGCTGCTAGGACAGCTGATGGTATGTGAAGTTCATGAGCCAGGTGGTGCTGTTTTGGCACTGGAAGAGCTGTGTTGCTGCTTCAGTCAGTGGCCATTCACCACCACACTACCTGCTTTAGGTGTCCTATCCAGTTTCAGACATATGTGCTGCCAGATCACTTGGTTTAAATGGCAACGGGAAATGGCTTGGGCGCTGAACGTCTCTTTGGCTGTGGAGTTTTGAGCGCCTTGAGTGAGGAGCTCCATGTTAGTTTTGTGTGGGTTCTCAAGCTGCTTGTTTCCAGCACACTGGGAACAATGGACATTTGGACTGGAAGTGACCAAACAGGGTTACCTAAATAGCTGCCAGGACAGCTGATGGCATGTGAAGGTGATGAGCCAGGTGGAGTTGTTTTGGCACTGGAAGAGCTGTGCTGCTGCTTCGGGCAGTTGTCATTCTTCAGACAACCTACCTTCCCTAGGTGTCATATCCACTTACAATGTATGTGGTGCCAGAGCACTTGGTTTCCATGGCAACGGGAAATGGCTTGGGCGCTGAACTTGTCTTTGGCTGTGAAGTTTCGAAAGCCCTCAGTGAGCAGCTCCATGTTAGCTTTGTTTGGGTGATCAACATGCTTGATTCCATCCCACTGGGCTCAAAGGGGAATAGACCGCAAGTGACCAAACAGGGTTTCCTAGATAGCTGATAGGACAGCTGACGGTATGTGAAGTTCATGAGCCAGTTGGAGTTGTTTCGGCACTGGAAGAGCTGTGCTGCTACTTCGGGCCGTTGCCATTCACCACCACACTATGTTTTCTCTGTGTCAGATCCACTGTTCCACATATGTGCTGCCAGAGCACTTGGTTACCATGGCAATGGGAAATGTCCTGGGCGCTGAACTTGTCTTTGGCTGTGGAGTTTTGAGCGCCTTGAGTGAGGAGCTCCATGTTAGTTATGTGTGGGTGCTCAAGCTGCTTGATTCCATCCCATTGGTCTGTATGGGCATTGGACCAGAAGTTACCAAACAATGTTTCCTAGATAGCTGCCAGGACAGCTGATGGTACGTGAAGTTGATGAGCCAGGTGGAGTTGTTTTGGCACTGGAAGAGCTGTGTTGCTGCTTCGGGCAGTGGCTATTCTCCACCACACTACCTTACATAGGTGTAATATCCACTGTTCCACCTATGTGTCGCCAGAGCACTTGGTTTCTATGGCAACGGGAAATGTCTTGGGCGCTGAACTTGTCTTTGGTGATTTATTATTGAGCGCCTTTAGCGCCAGCTCCATGTTAGTTTTGTGTGGGTGCTAAAGTTGACTGATTCTATCCAAGTGGTCTCCATGGGCATTGGAGCGCAAGTGACCAAACAGGGTTTCCTAGATAGCTGCCAGGACAGCTGATGGTATGTGAAGTTCATGAGCCAGGTGGAGTTGTTTTGGCACTGGAAGAGCTGTGTAGCTGCTTCGGGCAGTGGCTATTCTCCACCACACTACCTTCCCTTGGTGTCATATCCACTGTTCCACATATGTGCTGCCAGAGTACTTGGTTTCCATGGCAACGGGAAATGGCTTGGGCGCTGAACCTGTCTTTGGCTGTGGAGTTTTGAATGGCCTGAGTGAGCAGTTCCATGTCAGTTTTTTTGGGTGCTCAAGCTGCTTGATTCCATCACACTTAGCCCAATGGGCATTTGACCGGAAGTGACCAAACAGGGTTTCCTAGATACCTGCCTGGACAGCTGATGGTATGTGAAGTTCATGAGCCAGGTGGAGTTGTTTTGGCACTGGAAGAGCTGTGCTGCTGCTTCGGGCAGTTTAAATTCACCACCACACTACCTTCCCTAGGTGTCATATCCACTTGGAGACGTATGTGGTGAAAGAGCACTTGGTTTCTATGACAACGGGAAATTCCTTGGGCGCTGAACATGTCTTTTACTGTGGAGTTTCGAACGCCCTTAATGAGCAGCTCCATGTTAGTTTTGTTTCGGTGCTCAACATGCTTGATTCCATCCCACTGGGCTCAATGGGTATTAGACCCACTGGGCTCAATGGGTATTAGACCGCAAGTGACCAAACAGGGTTTCCTAGACAGCTGCCAGGACAGCTGACGGTATGTGAAGTTCATGAGCCAGTTAGAGTTGTTTTGGCACTGGAAGAGCTATGCTGTTGTTTCGGGCAGTTGCCATTCACCACCACACTATGTTCTCTGTGTGTCACATCTACTGTTCCACATATGTGCTGCCAGAGCACTTGGTTTCCATGCTGGCGGGAAATGGCTTTGGGCGCTGAACTTGTCTATTCTGTGTAGTTTAGTGCCGTTAGTGAGGAGCTCCATGTTAGTTTTTTGTGGGTGCTCAAGCTGCTTGAGTCCATCCCATTGGTCTCCATGGGCATTTGACCGGAAGTGACCAAACAGGGTTTCCTAGATAGCTGCCAGGACAGCTGATGCTATGTGCAGTTCATGAGCCAGGTGGAGTTGTTTTGGCACTGGAAGAGCTGTGTTGCTGCTTCGGTCAGTGGCCATTCACCACCACACTACCTTCCCTTGGTGTCATATCCACTTACACACATATGTGCTGCAGGAGCACTTGGTTTCCATGGCAGCGGGAAATGGCTTTGGGCGCTGAATTTGTCTTTGACTGTGGAGTTTTGAGTGCACTTAGTGAGAAGCTCCATGTTAGTTTTGTGTGGGTGCTCAAAGTGCTTTTTTCTATCATACTTCCCTCAATGGGCATTGCAGTGCAAGTAATCAAATAGGGTTTTCTAGATAGCTGCAAGGACAGCTGATGGTATGTGAAGTTGATGAGCCAGGTGGAGTTGTTTTGGCACTGGAAGAGCTGTGCTGCTGTGTCGGGCATTTAGCATTCACCACCAAACTGTGTTCTCTATGTGTCTCATCTGTTATTCCGCATGTGTGCTGCCAGAGCACTAGGTTTCCATGGCATCGGGAAATGGCTTGTGCGCTGATCTTGTCTTTGGCTGTGGAGTTTTGAGCGCCTTGATTGAGCAGCTCCATGTTAGTTGTGTGTGGGTGCTCAAAATGCTTTATTCCATCCCAATAGTCTCCAAGGGCATTGGACCAGAAGTGACAAAACAGGGTTTCCTAGATAGTTGCCAGGAGAGATTATTTTATGTGAAGTTCATGAGCCAGGTGGAGTTGTTTTGGCACTGGAAAAGCTGTTCTGCTGCTACGGGCAGGTGAAATTCACCACCACACTACATGCCATTTGTGTCATATCCACTTTCAGAAATATGTGCTCAACAACATTGGTTTCCGTGCAACGGGAAATGGCTTCGGCGTTGAACTTGTCTTTGGTGATTGAATTTTGAGCGCCTTGAGTAGGCAGCTCCATGTTAGTTTTGTGTGGGTGCTCAACATGCTTGATTCCATCACATAGGGCTTAGAGGGCATTGGAGCGGAAGTGACCAAACAAGGTTTCCTAGATAGCTGCCAGGACAGCTGATGGTATGTGAAGTTCATGAGCCAGGTGGAGTTGTTTTGGCACTGGAAGAGCTGTGCTGCTGCTTTGGGCAGTTGAAATTCACCACCACACTACCTTCCCTACGTGTCATATCCACTTTGAGACATATGTGCTGCCAGAGCACTTGGTTTCCATGGCAACGGGAAATGGCTTGTGCGCTGAACTTGTCCTTGGCAATGGAGTTTTGAGCGCCTTGAGTGGGCAGTTCCATCTTAGTTTTCAGTGGGTGCTCAATCTATTAGATTCCATCACCCTGGGACCAATGGGTTTTGGAGTGAAAGTGACCAAACAGGGTTTCCTAGATAGCTGCTAGGACAGCTGATGGTATGTGAAGTTCATGAGCCAGGTGGTGCTGTTTTGGCACTGGAAGAGCTGTGTTGCTGCTTCAGTCAGTGGCCATTCACCACCACACTACCTGCTTTAGGTGTCCTATCCAGTTTCAGACATATGTGCTGCCAGATCACTTGGTTTAAATGGCAACGGGAAATGTCTTGGGCGCTGAACGTCTCTTTGGCTGTGGAGTTTTGAGCGCCTTGAGTGAGGAGCTCCATGTTAGTTTTGTGTGGGTTCTCAAGCTGCTTGTTTCCAGCACACTGGGAACAATGGACATTTGGACTGGAAGTGACCAAACAGGGTTACCTAAATAGCTGCCAGGACAGCTGATGGCATGTGAAGGTGATGAGCCAGGTGGAGTTGTTTTGGCACTGGAAGAGCTGTGCTGCTGCTTCGGGCAGTTGTCATTCTTCAGACAACCTACCTTCCCTAGGTGTCATATCCACTTACAATGTATGTGGTGCCAGAGCACTTGGTTTCCATGGCAACGGGAAATGGCTTGGGCGCTGAACTTGTCTTTGGCTGTGAAGTTTCGAAAGCCCTCAGTGAGCAGCTCCATGTTAGCTTTGTTTGGGTGATCAACATGCTTGATTCCATCCCACTGGGCTCAAAGGGGAATAGACCGCCAGTGACCAAACAGGGTTTCCTAGATAGCTGATAGGACAGCTGACGGTATGTGAAGTTCATGAGCCAGTTGGAGTTGTTTCGGCACTGGAAGAGCTGTGCTGCTACTTCGGGCCGTTGCCATTCACCACCACACTATGTTTTCTCTGTGTCAGATCCACTGTTCCACATATGTGCTGCCAGAGCACTTGGTTACCATGGCAATGGGAAATGTCCTGGGCGCTGAACTTGTCTTTGGCTGTGGAGTTTTGAGCGCCTTGAGTGAGGAGCTCCATGTTAGTTATGTGTGGGTGCTCAAGCTGCTTGATTCCATCCCATTGGTCTGTATGGGCATTGGACCAGAAGTTACCAAACAATGTTTCCTAGATAGCTGCCAGGACAGCTGATGGTACGTGAAGTTGATGAGCCAGGTGGAGTTGTTTTGGCACTGGAAGAGCTGTGTTGCTGCTTCGGGCAGTGGCTATTCTCCACCACACTACCTTACATAGGTGTAATATCCACTGTTCCACCTATGTGTCGCCAGAGCACTTGGTTTCTATGGCAACGGGAAATGTCTTGGGCGCTGAACTTGTCTTTGGTGATTTATTATTGAGCGCCTTTAGCGCCAGCTCCATGTTAGTTTTGTGTGGGTGCTAAAGTTGACTGATTCTATCCAAGTGGTCTCCATGGGCATTGGAGCGCAAGTGACCAAACAGGGTTTCCTAGATAGCTGCCAGGACAGCTGATGGTATGTGAAGTTCATGAGCCAGGTGGAGTTGTTTTGGCACTGGAAGAGCTGTGTAGCTGCTTCGGGCAGTGGCTATTCTCCACCACACTACCTTCCCTTGGTGTCATATCCACTGTTCCACATATGTGCTGCCAGAGTACTTGGTTTCCATGGCAACGGGAAATGGCTTGGGCGCTGAACCTGTCTTTGGCTGTGGAGTTTCGAATGGCCTGAGTGAGCAGTTCCATGTCAGTTTTTTTGGGTGCTCAAGCTGCTTGATTCCATCACACTTAGCCCAATGGGCATTTGACCGGAAGTGACCAAACAGGGTTTCCTAGATACCTGCCTGGACAGCTGATGGTATGTGAAGTTCATGAGCCAGGTGGAGTTGTTTTGGCACTGGAAGAGCTGTGCTGCTGCTTCGGGCAGTTTAAATTCACCACCACACTACCTTCCCTAGGTGTCATATCCACTTGGAGACGTATGTGGTGAAAGAGCACTTGGTTTCTATGACAACGGGAAATTCCTTGGGCGCTGAACATGTCTTTTACTGTGGAGTTTCGAACGCCCTTAATGAGCAGCTCCATGTTAGTTTTGTTTCGGTGCTCAACATGCTTGATTCCATCCCACTGGGCTCAATGGGTATTAGACCCACTGGGCTCAATGGGTATTAGACCGCAAGTGACCAAACAGGGTTTCCTAGACAGCTGCCAGGACAGCTGACGGTATGTGAAGTTCATGAGCCAGTTAGAGTTGTTTTGGCACTGGAAGAGCTATGCTGTTGTTTCGGGCAGTTGCCATTCACCACCACACTATGTTCTCTGTGTGTCACATCTACTGTTCCACATATGTGCTGCCAGAGCACTTGGTTTCCATGCTGGCGGGAAATGGCTTTGGGCGCTGAACTTGTCTATTCTGTGTAGTTTAGTGCCGTTAGTGAGGAGCTCCATGTTAGTTTTTTGTGGGTGCTCAAGCTGCTTGAGTCCATCCCATTGGTCTCCATGGGCATTTGACCGGAAGTGACCAAACAGGGTTTCCTAGATAGCTGCCAGGACAGCTGATGCTATGTGCAGTTCATGAGCCAGGTGGAGTTGTTTTGGCACTGGAAGAGCTGTGTTGCTGCTTCGGTCAGTGGCCATTCACCACCACACTACCTTCCCTTGGTGTCATATCCACTTACACACATATGTGCTGCAGGAGCACTTGGTTTCCATGGCAGCGGGAAATGGCTTTGGGCGCTGAATTTGTCTTTGACTGTGGAGTTTTGAGTGCACTTAGTGAGAAGCTCCATGTTAGTTTTGTGTGGGTGCTCAAAGTGCTTTTTTCTATCATACTTCCCTCAATGGGCATTGCAGTGCAAGTAATCAAATAGGGTTTTCTAGATAGCTGCAAGGACAGCTGATGGTATGTGAAGTTGATGAGCCAGGTGGAGTTGTTTTGGCACTGGAAGAGCTGTGCTGCTGTGTCGGGCATTTAGCATTCACCACCAAACTGTGTTCTCTATGTGTCTCATCTGTTATTCCGCATGTGTGCTGCCAGAGCACTAGGTTTCCATGGCATCGGGAAATGGCTTGTGCGCTGATCTTGTCTTTGGCTGTGGAGTTTTGAGCGCCTTGATTGAGCAGCTCCATGTTAGTTGTGTGTGGGTGCTCAAAATGCTTTATTCCATCCCAATAGTCTCCAAGGGCATTGGACCAGAAGTGACAAAACAGGGTTTCCTAGATAGTTGCCAGGAGAGATTATTTTATGTGAAGTTCATGAGCCAGGTGGAGTTGTTTTGGCACTGGAAAAGCTGTTCTGCTGCTACGGGCAGGTGAAATTCACCACCACACTACATGCCATTTGTGTCATATCCACTTTCAGAAATATGTGCTCAACAACATTGGTTTCCGTGCAACGGGAAATGGCTTCGGCGTTGAACTTGTCTTTGGTGATTGAATTTTGAGCGCCTTGAGTAGGCAGCTCCATGTTAGTTTTGTGTGGGTGCTCAACATGCTTGATTCCATCACATAGGGCTTAGAGGGCATTGGAGCGGAAGTGACCAAACAAGGTTTCCTAGATAGCTGCCAGGACAGCTGATGGTATGTGAAGTTCATGAGCCAGGTGGAGTTGTTTTGGCACTGGAAGAGCTGTGCTGCTGCTTTGGGCAGTTGAAATTCACCACCACACTACCTTCCCTACGTGTCATATCCACTTTGAGACATATGTGCTGCCAGAGCACTTGGTTTCCATGGCAACGGGAAATGGCTTGTGCGCTGAACTTGTCCTTGGCAATGGAGTTTTGAGCGCCTTGAGTGGGCAGTTCCATCTTAGTTTTCAGTGGGTGCTCAATCTATTAGATTCCATCACCCTGGGACCAATGGGTTTTGGAGTGAAAGTGACCAAACAGGGTTTCCTAGATAGCTGCTAGGACAGCTGATGGTATGTGAAGTTCATGAGCCAGGTGGTGCTGTTTTGGCACTGGAAGAGCTGTGTTGCTGCTTCAGTCAGTGGCCATTCACCACCACACTACCTGCTTTAGGTGTCCTATCCAGTTTCAGACATATGTGCTGCCAGATCACTTGGTTTAAATGGCAACGGGAAATGTATTGGGCGCTGAACGTCTCTTTGGCTGTGGAGTTTTGAGCGCCTTGAGTGAGGAGCTCCATGTTAGTTTTGTGTGGGTTCTCAAGCTGCTTGTTTCCAGCACACTGGGAACAATGGACATTTGGACTGGAAGTGACCAAACAGGGTTACCTAAATAGCTGCCAGGACAGCTGATGGCATGTGAAGGTGATGAGCCAGGTGGAGTTGTTTTGGCACTGGAAGAGCTGTGCTGCTGCTTCGGGCAGTTGTCATTCTTCAGACAACCTACCTTCCCTAGGTGTCATATCCACTTACAATGTATGTGGTGCCAGAGCACTTGGTTTCCATGGCAACGGGAAATGGCTTGGGCGCTGAACTTGTCTTTGGCTGTGAAGTTTCGAAAGCCCTTAGTGAGCAGCTCCATGTTAGCTTTGTTTGGGTGATCAACATGCTTGATTCCATCCCACTGGGCTCAAAGGGGAATAGACCGCAAGTGACCAAACAGGGTTTCCTAGATAGCTGATAGGACAGCTGATGGTATGTGAAGTTCATGAGCCAGTTGGAGTTGTTTCGGCACTGGAAGAGCTGTGCTGCTACTTCGGGCCGTTGCCATTCACCACCACACTATGTTTTCTCTGTGTCAGATCCACTGTTCCACATATGTGCTGCCAGAGCACTTGGTTACCATGGCAATGGGAAATGTCCTGGGCGCTGAACTTGTCTTTGGCTGTGGAGTTTTGAGCGCCTTGAGTGAGGAGCTCCATGTTAGTTATGTGTGGGTGCTCAAGCTGCTTGATTCCATCCTATTGGTCTGTATGGGCATTGGACCAGAAGTTACCAAACAATGTTTCCTAGATAGCTGCCAGGACAGCTGATGGTACGTGAAGTTGATGAGCCAGGTGGAGTTGTTTTGGCACTGGAAGAGCTGTGTTGCTGCTTCGGGCAGTGGCTATTCTCCACCACACTACCTTACATAGGTGTAATATCCACTGTTCCACCTATGTGTCGCCAGAGCACATGGTTTCTATGGCAACGGGAAATGTCTTGGGCGCTGAACTTGTCTTTGGTGATTTATTATTGAGCGCCTTTAGCGCCAGCTCCATGTTAGTTTTGTGTGGGTGCTAAAGTTGACTGATTCTATCCAAGTGGTCTCCATGGGCATTGGAGCGCAAGTGACCAAACAGGGTTTCCTAGATAGCTGCCAGGACAGCTGATGGTATGTGAAGTTCATGAGCCAGGTGGAGTTGTTTTGGCACTGGAAGAGCTGTGTAGCTGCTTCGGGCAGTGGCTATTCTCCACCACACTACCTTCCTTCGGTGTCATATCTACTGTTCCACATATGTGCTGCCAGAGTACTTGGTTTCCATGGCAACGGGAAATGGCTTGGGCGCTGAACCTGTCTTTGGCTGTGGAGTTTCGAATGGCCTGAGTGAGCAGTTCCATGTCAGTTTTTTTGGGTGCTCAAGCTGCTTGATTCCATCACACTTAGCCCAATGGGCATTTGACCGGAAGTGACCAAACAGGGTTTCCTAGATACCTGCCTGGACAGCTGATGGTATGTGAAGTTCATGAGCCAGGTGGAGTTGTTTTGGCACTGGAAGAGCTGTGCTGCTGCTTCGGGCAGTTTAAATTCACCACCACACTACCTTCCCTAGGTGTCATATCCACTTGGAGACGTATGTGGTGAAAGAGCACTTGGTTTCTATGACAACGGGAAATGGCTTGGGCGCTGAACATGTCTTTTACTGTGAAGTTTCAAACGCCCTTAATGAGCAGCTCCATGTTAGTTTTGTTTCGGTGCTCAACATGCTTGATTCCATCCCACTGGGCTCAATGGGTATTAGACCGCAAGTGACCAAACAGGGTTTCCTAGACAGCTGCCAGGACAGCTGACGGTATGTGAAGTTCATGAGCCAGTTAGAGTTGTTTTGGCACTGGAAGAGCTATGCTGTTGTTTCGGGCAGTTGCCATTCACCACCACACTATGTTCTCTGTGTGTCACATCTACTGTTCCACATATGTGCTGCCAGAGCACTTGGTTTCCATGCTGGCGGGAAATGGCTTTGGGCGATGAACTTGTCTATTCTGTGTAGTTTAGTGCCGTTAGTGAGGAGCTCCATGTTAGTTTTTTGTGGGTGCTCAAGCTGCTTGATTCCATCCCATTGGTCTCCATGGGCATTTGACCGGAAGTGACCAAACAGGGTTTCCTAGATAGCTGCCAGGACAGCTGATGCTATGTGCAGTTCATGAGCCAGGTGGAGTTGTTTTGGCACTGGAAGAGCTGTGCTGCTGCTTTCGGCAGTTGTCATTCTTGAGACAACCTACCTTCCCTAGGTGTCATATCCACTTAAACCTATGTGGTGCCAGAGCACTTGGTTTCCATGGCAACGGGAAATGGCTTGGGCGCTGAACTTGTCTTTGGCTGTGAACTTTCGAAAGCCCTTAGTGAGCAGCTCCATGTTAGTTTTGTTTGGGTGCTCAGCATGCTTGATTCCATCCCACTGGGTTCAAAGGGCATTAGACCGCAAGTGACTAAATAATGTTTCCTAGATAGCTGATCGGACAACTGACGTTATGTGAAGTTCATGAGCCAGTTGGAGTTGTTTTGGCACTGGAAGAGCTGTGCTGCTACTTCGGGCAGTTGCCATTCACCACCACACTATGTCCTCTGTGTGTCAATCCATTGTTCCACATATGTGCTGCCAGAGCACTTGGTTACCATGGCAATGGGAAATGTCCTGGGCGCTGAACTTGTCTTTGGCTGTGGAGTTTTGAGCGCCTTGAGTCAGGACCTCCATGTTAGTTTTTTGTGGGTGCTCAAGCTGCTTGATTCCATGACACTGAGCGCAATGGGCATTTGACCGCAAGTGACCAAACAAGGTTTCCTAGACAGCTGCCAGGACAGCTGATGGTATGTGAAGTTGATGAGCCAGGTGGAGTTGTTTTGGCACTGGAAGAGATGTGCTGCTGCTTCGGAGAGTTGAAATTCACCACCACACTACCTTCTTTAAGGAGACATATCCACTTTCACACATATGTGCTGTAACAACACTTGGTCTCCATGGCAATGGGAATTGGCTTCGGCGCTGAACTTGTCTTTGGCTGTGGAGTTTTGAGCACCTTGAGTGAGGAGCTCCATGTTAGTTTTGTTTGGGTGCTCAACCTTGTTGATTCCATCAGCCTGGACTCAATGGGCATTGGAACACAAATGACCAAACAGAGTTTCTTGGATAGCTGCTAGGACAGCTGATGGTATGTGAAGTTGATGAGCCAAGTGGAGTCTTTTTGCACTGAAAGAGCTGTGTTGCTGCTTCGGGCAGTTGCCATTCACCACCACACTATGATCTCTATGGCTCACATCCAGTGATCCTCATATGTGCTGCCTTAGCACTTGGTTTCCATGGCAACGGGAAATGTCTTGAGCGCTGAACTTGTCTTTGGCTGTGGAGTTTTGAGCGCCTTAAGACAGGAGCTACACTTTAATTTTGTGTGGGTGCTCAACATGCTTGATCCCATCCCACTGGTCTTCAACGGCATTGGAGCGGATGTGACCAAACAGAGTTTCCTAGATAGCTGCCAGGACAGGTGATGGTATGTGAAGGTCATGAGCCAGGTGGGGTTGTTTTGGCAAGGGAAGAGCTGTGTTGCTTCTTCAAGTAGTTGCTATTCACCACCACACTACCTTCCATAGGTGTCATATCCACTTTCAGACATATGTGCTGCCACAACACTTGGTTCCCATGGCAAAGGGAAATGGCTTGGGCGTTGAACTGGTCTTTGGTGATGGATTTTGGAGCGCCTTGAGAGAGGAGTTATACGATAGTTTTGTTTGGCTGCTCAATATGCTTTATTTCACCTCAATTGGCTCAATGGGCATTGGAGCGGAAGTGACCAAACAGGGTTTCATAGATAGCTGCCAAGAAGGCTGGTGGTATGTGAAGTTCATGCGCCAGGTTTAGTTCTTTTGGCACTGGAAGAGCTGTGCTGTTACTTTGTGCAGTGGACAGTCACCACCACACTACATTCTCAATGTGTCATATCCAGTGTTCCATATATGTAGTGACAGAGCACTTGGTTTCCATGGCAGTGGGAAATATTTTGGGCGCTGAACTTGTCTTTGGCTGTGGAGTTTGAGCGCCTTGAGTGAGGAGCTCCATGCTAGTTGTGTTTGTTTGAACATCCTGCTTGTTTAAATCACACTGGGCTCAATGGACATTTGTACCGCAAGTGACCAAACAGGGTTTCCTAGATAGCTGCCAGGACAGCTAATGGTATGTGAAGTTCATGAGCCAGGTGGGGTTGTTTTGGCACTGGAAGAGCTGTGTTGCTGCTTCAGTCAGTGACCATTCACCACCACACCACCTGCTTTAGGTGTCCTATCCAATTTCAGACATATGTGCTGCCAGAGAACTTGGCTTCCATGTTAGCGGGAAATATCTTGGGCGCTGAACTTTTGTTTGGCTGTGGAGTTTTGAGCGCCTTGAGTGCGGACATCCATATTAGTTTTGTTTGGGTGCTCAAGCTGCTTGATTCTAACTCACTGGGCTCAATGGGCATTGACCCTGAAATGTCCAAACAGAGATTCATAGATAGCTGCCAGGACAGCTGATTGTATGTGAAGTTCATGAGCCAGGTTGAGTTGTTTTGGCACCGAAAGAGCTGTGTTGCTGCTTCGCACAGTTGTAATTCACCACCACACTGCCTTCCTTAAGGGGACATATCCACTTTCACACATATGTGCTGCCAGAATACTTGGTTTCCATGGCAATGGGAAATGGCATGGGCACTGACTTGTCTTTGGCTGTGGAGGTTTGAGCGCCTTGAGTGAGGAGCTACATGATAGTTGTGTGTGGGTGCTCAGCATGCTTGCTTCTATCCTACAGGACCCAATGGGCATTGTAGCGGAAGTGACCAACAATGTTTCCTAGATAGCTGCCAGGACAGCTGATCTTATGTGAATTTGATGAGCCAGGTGGAGTTGTTTTGGCACTGAAAGAGCTGTGTTGCTGCTTCAGGCATGGCAATTCACCACCACACTACCTTCCATAGGTGTCATATCCACTTTCGCACATATGTGCTGCTAGAGCACTTGGTTTCCATGGCAACGGGAAATAGATTTTTGCTCTGAACTTGTCTTTGCCTGTGGAGTTTTGAGCGCCTTGAGTTAGGAACTGCAGGTTAGTTGTGTTTTGGTGCTCAACCAGCATGATTCCATCCCACTGGCTCAATGAGCATTTGACCACAAATGACCAAACAGGTTTCCTATATAGCTGCCAGGACAGCTGATGGTATGTGAAGTTCATGAGCCAGGTGGAGTTCTTTTGGCTCTGGAAGAGCTGTGCTGTTGCTTCGGGCAGTTGTCATTCATCAGAGAACCTACAATCCGTTGGTCTCACATCCACTGTCAGAAATATATGCTGCCAGAGCGCTTGGTTTCCATGGCACCTTGAAATTTCTTTAGGCACTGAACTTGTGTTTGGCTGTGGAGTTCTGCGTGCATTTAGTGAGGAGCTCCATGTTGATTGTGTGTGGGTGCTCAAGCTGTTTGTTTCTATCATAGTTCGCTAAAAACGCATTTGGACCCCATGTGATCACACAGGGTTTCCTAGATAGCTGCCAGGACAGCTGATGATATGTGAAGTTTATGAGCCAGGTCGAATTGTTTTGGCACTGCAAGAGCTGTGTTGCTGCTTCGCTCAGTTGCCATTCACCACCACACTACCTTTCTTAGTTGTCATATTCACTTTCAGAAATATGGCCTCCAGAGCCCTTTGTTTCAATGACAATGGGAAATCGCTTGGGCGCTGAACTTGTGTTTGGCTGTGGAGTTTTGAGCGCCTTGATTGAGGAGCTCCATTGTAGTTGTGTGTGGGTGCTCAACATGCTTGATTCAATCCCACTGGCCTCAAAGGGCTTTTATAGTGGAAGTGACCAAACAGGGTTTCCTAGATAGCTGTCAGGACAGCTGATGGTATGTGAAGTTCATAAGCCAGGTGGGGTTGTTTGGCAGTGGAAGAGCTGTGCTGCTGCTTCAGGCAGTGCCCATTTACCACCGCAGTATCTTCCCTTGGTGTCATATCCACTTACACATATGTGCTGCCAGAGCACTTGGTTTCAATGACAACGGGTAATGGCTAGGGCGATGAACTTGTCTTTGGCTGTGGAGTTTTGCACGCCTTGAGTGAGGAACTCCTTGTAGGCTTTTTTTGGTTCTCAATATGCTTGTATCCATCACCCTGGGCTCAATGGGCATTGGACGGCAACTGACAAAACAGGGTTTTCTATATAGCTGCCTGGACAGCTGATGGTATGTGAAGTTGATGAGCCAGGTGGAATTGTTTTGGCACTGTAAGAGCTGTGCTACTGTTTTGGGCAGTTGAAATTCACCACACTGTGTTCTCTAAGTGTCACATCCACTGTTCCACATATGTGCTGCCAGAGCCCTTGGTTTCCATGGCAATGGGAAATGGTTTGGGCGCTGAACTTGTCTTTGGCTGTGGAGTTTTGAGCGACTTCAAGAGGAGCTACTTTTTACTTGTGTTTGTGTGATCATCCTGTTTGTTTAAATCACACTGGGCTCCATGAGAAAGTGACCAAACAGGGTTTCCAAGATAGCTGCCTGGACAGCTGATGGTATTTGAATTCATTAGCAAGGTGGAGTTGTTTTGGCACTGGAAGACCTGTGTTGCTGCTTCGGGCAGGAGACATTCACCACCACACTACCTTCCTTGAGTGTCATATCCACTTACACACTTATGTGCTGCCAGAACACTTGGTTTCCATGGAAACGGGAAATCACTTGGGCGATGAACTTGTCTTTGGCTGTGGAGTTTTAAGCGCCCTCAGTGTGGAGCTCTATGTTAGTTGTGTGTGTGTGATCATCCTGCTTGTTTAAATCACACTGGGCTCCATGGGCATTTGGAGCGCAAATGACCAACCAGGGTTTCCTAGATAGCTGTTAGGACAGCTGATGGTATGTGAAGTTTATGAGCCAGGTGGAGTTGTTTTGGCACTGGAAGAGGTGTGCTGCTGTTTCGGGCAGTGGACATTCAACACCACACTATCTTCCTTGGGTGTCATATCCACTTAAACAGAGATATGCTGCCAGAGCACGTGGTTTCCATGGCAACGGGAAATGGCTTGGTCGTTGAACTTGTCTTTTCCTGTGGAGTTTTGAGTGACTTGAGTGAGGAACTGCAGGTTAGTTGTGTTTTGGTGCTCAACATGCTTGATTACATCCCACTGGGCTAAATGGGCATTGAGGCCGAAGTGACCAAACATTGTTTCCTAGATAGCTGCCAGGACAGCTGATGGTATGTGAAGTTGATGAGCCAGGCGGAGTTGTTTTGGCACTGGAAGAGCTGTGCTGTTGCTTCCGGCAGTGGCCATTCACCACCACACTACCTTCCCTAGGTGTCATATCCACTTGGAGACATATGTGCTGCGAGAGCACTTGGATTCCATGGCAACGGGAAATGGCTTGGGCGATTAACTTGTCTTTAGCTCTGGAGTTTAAGGCGCCTTGAATGAGGAGCTGCACGTTAGTTTTGTTCGGGTGCTCAAGCTGCTTGTTTCCATCACACGAGCCTAAACGGCATTGGACACAGAGTGACAAAACAGGGTTTCCTAGATAGCTGTCAGCACAGATGATGGTATGTGAAGTGCATGAGCCAGGTGGAGTTGTTTTGGCACTGGAAGAGCTGTGCTGCTGCTTCAGGCAGTTGCCATTCACCACCAGAATGTGTTCTCCTTGTGTCACATTCTGTGTTCCACATATGTGCTGCCAGAGCACTTGGTTTCCATGCCATCGGGAAATGGCTTGGGTGCTGAACTTATCTTTGGCTGTGGAGTTTTGAGCGCCTTGAGTCAGGACCTCCATGTTACTTTTGTTTGGGTTCCCAAGCTGCTTGATTCCATCACACTGGGCTCAAGGGGCAATGGAGCAGAAGTGACCAAACAGGGTTTCCGAAATAGCTGTCAGAACAGCTGATGGCATGTGAAGTTGATGAGCCAGGTGGAGTTGTTTTGGCACTGGAAGAGCTGTGATGCTGCTTCGGGCAGTTGACATTAACCAACAAACTACCTGTCTTCGTGTGCTCAAGTTGCTTGATTCTATCACACTGGACCCAATGGGCGTTTAACCAGAAGTGACCAAGCAGGGTTTCCTAGATAGCTGCCAGGACACCTGATGGTATCTGAAGTTCATGAGCCAGGTGGATTTATTATGGCACTAGAAGAGCTGTGATGCTGCTTCGGGCAGTTATTCATGTGAGAACCTATACTGCCTTGGTGTCACATTCAGTGTACAACCTATGTGCTGCC
This sequence comes from Ochotona princeps, assembly GCF_030435755.1. Lineage (NCBI taxonomy): Eukaryota > Metazoa > Chordata > Mammalia > Lagomorpha > Ochotonidae > Ochotona > Ochotona princeps. The sequence continues at coordinate 26,796,461 of NC_080866.1, read as the reverse complement.
AGAGCACTTGGTTTCCATGGCAACGGGAAATGGCTAGAGCACTGAACTTGTCCTTTGCTGTGGAATTATGTGCGTCTTGAGTGAGGAACTACGCGTTAGTTTTGCTTGGGTGCTCAAGCTGCTTGATTTCATCCCACTGGCCTCAATGGGCATTGGACAAGAAGTGACCAAACAGGTTTGCCTAGATAGCTGCCAGGACAGCTGATCATATGTGAAGTTGATGAGCCAGGTGGAGTTGTTTTGGCACTGGAAGATCTGTGTTACTGCTTCGGGCTGTTGCCACTGCCCACCACACTGTTTTCTTGTGTCAAATTAACGGTTTCACATATGTGCTGCTAGAGCACTGGGTTTCCACGGCAACCGAAAATGGCTTAGGCGCTGAACTAGTCTTTTGCTGTGGAGTTTTGAGCAGCTTGAGTGAGGAGCTCCATGTTAGTTGTGTGAGTGTGATCATCCTGCATGTGTAAATCACATTGGGCTCAATGGGCATTGGACCGCAAGTGACCAAACAGGGTTTCCTTTATAGCTGCCAGTACAGCTGATGGTATGTGAAGTTCATGAGCAAGGTGGAGTTGTTTGTCACTGGAAGAGATGTGCTGCTGCATCGGGTAGTGGCCATTCACCACCACACTGCACTAGGTTCTGTATGTGTCACATCCACTGTTCCACATATGTGCTGCCAGAGCTCTTGGTTTCCATGGCAACGGGAAAGGACTTGGGCACTGAACTTGTCTTTGGCTTTGAAGTTTTGAGCCTCTGGAGTGAGGAGCTACATGTTAGTTTTGTGTGGGTTGTCGAGCTGCTTGATTCCATCCCTCTGGGCTCAACGGATATTGGACTGCAAGTATCCAAACAGGGTTTCTTAGATAGCTGCCAGGACAGCTGATGGTATGTGAATTTCATGAGCCAGGTGGAGTTGTTTTGGCACTGGAAGAGCTGTGTTGCTGCTTGGGGCAGTTGCCATTCACAACCACCCTGCCTTCCATAGGTGTCATATCCTCTGTTCCACATATGTGCTGCCAGAGCTCTTGGTTTCCATGGCAATGGGAAATAGCTTGAGCGCAGAACTTGTCTTTATTGTGAAGTTTTGAGCGCCTTGAGTGAAGAACAAAATGTTAGTTTTGTGTGGGTCCTCAAGCTGCTTGTTTCTATCACACTTGGCTTCATGGGCATTGCAGCGGAAGTGACCAAACAGGGTGTCCTAGATAGCTACCAGGACATGTGATGGTATGTGAAGTTCATGAGCCAGGTGCAGATGTTTTGGCACTGGAAGAGCTGTGCTGCTGCATTGGGCAGTGGACATTCACCACCTCACTACCTTCCATAGGTGTCATTTCCTCTTTCACACATATGTGCTGCCAGAGCACTAGGTTTTCATGGCAACGGGAAATAGCTTGAGTGCTGAACTTGTCTTTACTGTGGAGTTTGGAGCGCCTTGAGTGAGCAGCTCCATGTTAGTTTTGTTTGGGTGCTTAAGCTGCTTGATTCCATAACTGGGCCCAACGTGCATTGGAGCGCAAGTGACAAACAGGGTTTCCACGATAGCTGGCAGGACAGCTGATGGTATTTGAAGTTGATGAGCCAGGTGGAGTTGTTTGGCACTGGAAGAGCTGTGCTGCTGCTTCGTGCAGTTCCATTCACAACCAAACTGTGTTCTCTATTGTCACATCCACTGTTCCACATATGTACTGCCAGAGCACTTGATTTCCATGGCAGCGGGAAATCGTTTGTCGCTGAAATTGTATTTGGCTGTGGAGTTTTGAGCGCCTTGAGTGAGCACCACCATGTTAGTTTTCTTTGGGTGCTTAAGGTGCTGGAACCATTACTGTTCCCAACGGGCATTAGAACAGAGGTGACCAAACAGGTTTTCTTAGATCTCTGCCAGGACAGTTAATGGTATGTGAAGTTCATGAGCCAGGTGGAGTTGTTTTGGCACTGTAAGAGCTGTGTTGTTTCTTCGGGCAGTGGACATTCACCACCACACTGTGTTCTGTATGTTTCACATCCACTGTTTCACATATGTGCCGCAAGAGCACTTGCTTTCCATGGCAACGGCAAATGGCTTGGGAGATGAACTTGTATTGGTTGTGGAGTTTTAAGTGCCTTGAATGAGGAGCTCCATGTTAGTTGCCTCTGCTTGTTTAAATCACACTGGGCTCAAGGGGCATTTGGACCGTAAGTGACTAAACAGGGTTTCCTAGATAGCTGCCAGAACAGCTGATGGTATGTGAAGTTCATGAGGCAGGTGGAGTTGTTTTGGCACTGGAAAAGCTGTGTTGCTGCTTCGGGCAGTGGACATTCACCACCACACAATGTTCTGTATGTGTCACATGCACTGTTCCACATATGTGCTGCCATAGCACTTGGTTTCCATGGCAACAGGCAATGGCTTGGCGCTGAACTTGTCTCTGGCTGTGGAGTTTTCAGCGCCTTGAGTCAGGAGATCTCTGTTAGTTGCTTGTGTGTGATCATCCTGCTTGTATAAGTCACAATGGGCTCCATAGGATTTTGGACCGGAAGTGACCAAACAGGGTTTCCTAGATAGCTGCCAGGACAGCAGATGGTATGTGAAGTTCATGAGCCAGGTGGAGTTGTTTTGGCACTAGAAGAGCTGTGCTGCTGCTTCGGGCAGTTGCCATTCACCAGCGCACTACCTTCCTTAAGTGTCATATCCAGTTTCAGAAATATGTGCTGCCAGAGCACTTGGTTTTCATGGCAACTGAAAATCCTTTGGGCAATGCACTTGTGTTTGGCTGTGGAGTTATGTGCTCCTTGAGATATAAGCTGCATGTTAGTTGTGTTTGGGTGCTCAACCTGCTTAATTCCATCCCACTGGGCTCTATGGGCATTGGATCGCAAGTGACCAAACAGGGTTTCCTAGATAGCTGCCAGGACAGCTGATAGTATGTGAATTTGATGAGGCAGGTGGAGTTGTTTTGGCACTGAAAGAGCTGTGCTGCTGCTTCGAGCAGCGGCCATTCACCACAACACTACCTTACATAAGTGTCATATCCACTTACAGATATATATGCCGCAAGAGCACTTGGTTTCCATGAAAACTGGAAATGGCTTGGGCGCTGAACTTGTCTTTGGCTGTGGAGTTATGTGCATCTTGAGTGAGGAGCTGCATGTTAGTTCTGTGTGTGTGAATATCCTGCTTCTTTAAATCACACTGAGCTCAGTGGGCATTTGGACCACAAGTGACCAAACAGGCTTTCCTGGATAGCTGCCAGGACAGCTGATGGTATGTGAAGTTCATGAGCCAGGTGGAGTTGTTTTGGCACCGGAGAGCTGTGTTGCTGCTTCGGGCAGTGGCCATTCACCACCATCCTACCTTCCACAGGTGTCAAATCCACTGTTCCCCATATGTGCTGCCAGAGCACTTGTATTCCATGGCTGCGGGAAACGGCTTAGGCGATGAACTTTTCTTTGTCTGTCAAATTTTGAGCGCCTTGAGTGAGGAGCTGCATGTAAGTTGTGTGTGGGTATTCAACATGCTTGATTCCATCCCCCTGGTCTCAATTAGCATTGGAGCGGAAGTGACCAAACAGGTTGTCCTAGATAGCTGCGATTACAGCTGATGCTATGTGAAGTTCATGAGGCAGGTGGAGTTGTGTTGGCACTGGAAGAGCTGTGCTGCTGCATTGGGCAGTGGCCATTCAGCACCACCCTAGCTTCCATAGGTGTCATATTAAGTTTCAGACATATGTGATGCCAGAGCACTTGGTTTCCATGGCAAGGGAAAATGGCTTGTGCGCTGAACTTGTCTTTGGCTGTGAAGTTTCGAAAGCCCTTAGTGAGCAGCTCCATGTTAGTTTTGTTTGGGTGCTTAAGCTGCTTGATTCCATAACTGGGCCCAGCGGGCATTGGAACACAGGTGACCAAACAGGTTTTCTTAGATCACTGCCAGGACAGTTGATCATATGTGAAGGTCATGAGCCAGGTGGAGTTGTTTTGGTACTGGAAGAGCTGTGTTGCTACTTCGGTCATTGGCCGTTCACCACCACACTGTGTTCTCTTTGTGTCACATCCACTGTTCCACATATGTGGTGCTAGAGCACTTAGTTTCCATGGCAATGGGAAATGGCTTGGGCGCTGAACTTGTCTTTGGCTGTGGAGTTTTGAGCGCCTTGAGTGAGCAGCTTCATGTTAAATTTGTGTGGGTGCTCAAGCTGCTTGATTCCATCACACTGGGCACAATGAGCATTGTAGCGGAAGTGACCAAACAGGGTTTCCTAGATAGCTGTCAGGACAGCTGATTGTATGTGAATTTGATGAGGCAGGTGGAGTTGTTTTGGCACTGGAAGAGCTGTGTTGCTGCTTCGTGCAGTGGCCATTCACCACCACACTACCTTCCCTAGTTGTCATATCCTCTTTCAGACATATGTGCTTCCAGAGCACTTTGTTTCCATGGCAGCGAAAAATGTCTTGGGCGCTGAACTTGTCTTTGGCTGTGAAGTTTTGAGCACCTTGATTGAGGAGCTCCATGTTAGTTGTGTATGGGTGCTTAACCTGCTTTATTGCATCATATTGGGCTCAATGGGCCTTTGATTTGAAGTGACCAAACAGGGTTTCCTAGATAGCTGCCAGGACAGCTGATGGTATGTGAAGTTCATGAGGCTAGTGGAGTGGTGTTGGCACTGAAAGAGCTGTGCTGCTGCTTTGGGCATTGGCCATTCACCACCACCCTACCTTCCATAGGTGTCATATTCAGTTACAGACGTATGTGCTGCCAGAGCTCTTGGTTTCCATGGCAACGGGAAATGGCTTGGTCGCTGAACTTGTCTTTAGCTGTGGAGTTTTGATCGCCTAGAGTGTGCAGCTCCATGTTAGTTTCGTTTGGGTGCTCAATATGTTTGATTCCATCACAGTGGGCTCAATGGGCATTTGATCGGGTATGATCAATCTGGGTTTCCTAGAGAGCTGCCAGGGCAGCTGATGGTATGTGAAATTGATGAGGCAGGTGGAGTTGTTTTGGCACTGGAAGAGCTGTGCTGCTGCTTCGGGCAGTTGTCATTCATCAGAGAATCTGCATTTCCTTGGTTTGTCATCCCGTTTTCCACATATGTTCTGCCAGAGTACTTGGTTTTCATGGCAATGGGAAATGGTTTGAGCGCTGAACTTGTCTTTGGCTGTGGAGCTTTTTTTTTTATTTTATTTTAACTTCAGTAATTACATTGTATTATGTGACACAGTTTCATAGGTACTGGGATTCTCCCCACCCCTCCCCAAACCCTCCGACCATGGTGGATTCCTCCACCTTGTTGCATAACCACAGTTCAAGTTCAGTTGAGATTCCCCCATTGCAAGCATATACCAAACATAGAGTCCAGCATCTTATTGTCTAGTCAAGTTCAATGGCTTCTTAGGTATACACTCTCTGGTCTGAAGACAGAGCCAGCAGAGTATCATCCCAGTCAATTAAAAGCTCCAACATACCATCAGCAAAAATTTACATCATTATGGAATTAATTGACATAGTAATGAGTAACCAATATGGTAAAAGTAAATGCGATTTCTTATCCACCTTCTGTGACCACCTCATTGACATTTCAATTTTGGTTTATACACAACATATAACATTCATAACATAACTTGTTATACATAACATCATATCAAATTAAGGCAAACATGTGGTATTTAACCTTTTGGGATTGGATCATTTCCGTTAGCATTATGGTTTCCAGTTTGGCCCATTTGGCCACAAAGAACTGCATTTTGTTTTTTTTAATAGCTGAGTAGTATTCCATGGAGTAGATGAACCATAGCTTTCTTATCCAATCCTCTGTTGATGGGCATTTTGGCTGCTTCCATGTTTTTGCAATTACTGATTGTGCTGCTATGAACATAGGAGTGCATGTTGGTTTCTCATAAAACAAGTGTTCTGGATATATTCCTAGGAGTGCTACTGCTGGATCATACGGTATGTTGTATTTGAGTTGTTTGAATATTCTCCATACTGATTTCCATAGAGGCTGTACCAGCCTGCAGCCCCACCAACAGTGGAGTAGGCTTCCCTTTTCCCCGCAACCTCGCCAACAAGTGTTGTTGGTGCTTTTATTCATGTGGGCCAGTCTTACTGGCGTTAGGTGGTACCTCATTGATGTTTTAATTTGGATTTCCCTTATTGCCAGGGAACTTGAGCATTTTTTCATATGTTTATTTGCCATTTGGGTTTGTTCCTTTGTGAAGTGTTTGCCCATTTCCCGTGCCCATTTCTTGAGTGGCTTGTTTGTTTTGACATTTTGGTTGTTTTGTAGCTCTTTGTATATTCTGGAGATCAGCCCTCTATCACCTAAGTCGTGTGCGAAGATCTTCTCCCATTCTGTGGGTTGCCTTTTTACTTTGTTGATTGTTTCTCTAGCTGTACAGAAGCTTCTTAGTTTGATGAGGTCCCACTTGTTTATTTTGGTCTTGATTTCTACTGCATTTGGAGTCTTTTTTAGGAAGTGAGTGCCTACCCCTAAGTGTTCCAGTGTGTTTCCAACATTTTCTTCCAAAAGTTTGAAGGTTTCTGGATGTAGGTTTAAATCTTTTATCCATTTGGATTTGATCTTAGTATATGGTGAGAGATGTGGGTCTATCTTTTTGTTTCTGCAGGCTATCAACCAGTTGTCCCAACAGCATTTATTGAACAGACCTTCCCATTTGCCTGGGTTGTCGTTTGTCTTTTTGTCAAAGATTATTTGGCTGTATTTGTGTGGGTTCCCATCTGGTGTTTCTATTCTGCTCCATTGATCTTCTTCTCTATTTTTTTGCCAGTACCAGGCTGTTTTGATAACCACTGCCCTATAGTATGTCCAGAGGTCTGGGACTGTGATTCCCCCTGCTAACTTCCTGTTCTTGAGAATGGTTCTAGCTATTCGTGGTTTTTTGTGTTTCCAGATGAACCTTTGAATCATTGTTTCCAGATCTGTGAAGAATGTTTTGGGCAATTTGATTGGGATTGCGTTGAATGTATATATTGCCTTTGGCAGTATAGACATTTTAATGATATTGATTTTACCTATTCAGGAGCATGGGATGTTACTCCACCTTTCTAAATCTTGTTCAATTTCTTTTTTAAGTAGTTTGTAGTTTTCCTCAAATAGGTCTCCAACATTTTTGGTTAGGTTAATTCCCAGATACTTCATGCTTTCCTTTGTTACTTTGAATGGTATCTTGCTGGTTAGATCTTTTTCCAACTTGGGGCTGTTAGCATACACTATGGCTGTTGATTTTTGTTCATTAATTTTGTACCCTGCCACTCTACCGAACTCTCGTATAAGTTCTAGTAGTCTCTGTGTTGAGCCTTTTGGCTCTTCCATATAAAGAATCATGTCATCTGCATATAGTGAAAGCTTGACTTCTTCATTTCCCATTTGGATTCCTTTGATTTCTTTTTCTTGTCTTATGGCCTCAGCGAGTACCTCTAGAACTATGTTGAATAGCAGCGGAGAAAGCGGACATCCCTGTCTTGTTCCAGATCTCAGTGGGAAGGGTTCCAGTTTTTCTCCATTCAGTATGATGCTGGCATTGGGTTTTTCATATATTGCTTTGATTATGTTGTGGATTTTTCCATCTATGCCTACCTTGGTTAGGGTCTTTAGCAGGAAGTTGTGCTGGATTTTGTAGAAAGCTTTTTCTGCATCTATTGATACTATCATGTGATTCTTGTTTTTCAGTTTTTGGATGTGGTGTATCACATTTATGGATTTGCGAATGTTGAACCATCCCTGCATTCCAGGGATGAATCCTACTTGATCTGGATGAATGATCTGTCTGATGTGTTTTTGAATTCTGTTGGCTAGGATTTTGTTGAGAATCTTAGCATCAATGTTCATCAAAGAGATAGGTCTGTAGTTTTCCTTCTCTGTAGGATCTCTGCCCGGTTTTGGGATTAAGGTAATGTTGGCTTCATAGAATGAGTTTGGAAGGTTTGCTTCCTTTTCTATTGTTTTGAAGAGTTTGTAGAGGATTGGGGTTAGTTCTGTTCGGAATGTTTTGTAGAATTCTGGAGTGAAGCCGTCTGGGCCTGGGCTTTTCTTTGTTGGGAGGTCTTTAATCACTGATTCAATCTCTGCTTCAGTTATGGGTTTGTTCAGGTTGATTGTTGCCTCTGGGCTAAGTTTTGGCAGGTTGTGTGAGTCTAAGAACTTTTCCATTTCTTGGTGGTCTTCTGATTTGTTGGAGTACAGTGCTTTGTAGTAATTTCTGATTATGTTCTTAATGGTTGTAATGTCTGTTGTTATGTTGCCTTTTTCATCTTTGATGCTGTTAATTCTTGCTTTCTCTTGTTTTTTCTTTGTCAGTCGGGCCAGCGCGGTGTCTATTTTGTTTATCTTTTCAAAAAACCAGCTTTTTGATTTGTTGATTTTGTGTATGGTTTTTTTTATTTCTATCTGGTTGATTTCCTCCCTTGTTTTGATGATTTCTTGTTTCCTGTTGTGTGTGGGGCTCATCTGCTGCTGCTTTTCCAATTCCTGGAGGTGTGTGGTTAGTTCCTGTATTTGGCGCCTCTCTTGGGCCTTGACATGAGCTCCAATTGCGATGAGTTTATCCCGTAGCACTGCTTTGGCAGTGTCCCATAAGTTTTGGAATGTTGTATCAGAGTTTTCATTGGTTTCCATAAATTTTTTGATCTCATCTTTAATTTCTTCCCTGACCCATTGTTCGTTCAATAGCATATTGTTCAACCTCCAAAAGTTTCTATATTTCCTTGGGCATTTTGAATTGCTGATTTCCAGTTTCATTCCGTGGTGGTCTGAGAGGGTACATGGTATGATTTCTATCTTTTTGAAGTTATTTAGATTTGCTTTGTGTCCTATCATGTGGTCGATCCTGGAGAAGGTGCCATGTACTGCTGAAAAAAATGTATAAACTGTGGTCTTAGGGTAAAAAATTCTATAAATGTCTACCAAGTCCAGTTGTTCTAATGTTTGTACGAGCTCTGTTGTTTCTTTGTTGAGTTTTTGTTTTGTTGATCTGTCTATAGTTGTTAGCGGGGTGTTAAGATCGCCCACTATTATTGTGTGTGTATCTATGTCTCCCCTTAAGTCTGTAAGTAGTTGCTTCACGAAGCTAGGCGCATTGGAATTAGGTGCATATATGTTCACGATTGTAATTCCTTCTTAATGGATCAGTCCCTTCACCAATATATAATGTCCTTCTCTGTCCTTTTTGATGTCTGTCAGCTTGAAGTCTAGGTCATCTGAGATTAGAACAGCTACACCAGCCTTTTTTTCTCGTCCATTGGCGTGAAATGTCTTTTTCCATCCTTTCACTTTAAATTTCTTACAGGATTTTCTGGTTAGATGTGTCTCTTGTAGGCAACATATAGTTGGGTGCTGTTTGATGATCCATTCCGTTAATCTATGCCTTTTGATTGGTGAGTTTAAGCCATTTGTGTTTAGAGATAATATTGAGAGGAATTGGTTTTGGGCTGCCATGAGTGTAAGTGTGCAAGTGTGTATTTGCGACTATTAGAGTTTTTGATTGGTTGACTTTTCTTGTATGGATTTTAGTGGGGAGGTCTTCCCATTTGCCATCTTTGATTTTGGTTTGTATTTTTTCTTTCTGGGTTTAGCACCTTCCTGAGGAGATTTTCCAGAGCTGGTTTCGTGTTGATGTATTCTTCGAGTTTCTCTTTACTGTTGAAGTATTTGATTTCATTCTCAAATATAAATGAGAGCTTTGCTGGGTACATTATTCTTGGTTGGCAGTTGTTTTGTTTCAGGATTTGATAGGTTTTGCCCCATTCTCTCCTTGCTTGGAGCGTTTCTTCTGATAGGTCGGCTGTGATCCTAATTTCCCTTCCCCTGAAAGTAATCTTATCCTTTTTTCTTACTTGTCTTAGGATGGTTTCCTTGTATTCACTTGAAGGTAGCTTGAGGACCACATGTCTGGGAGACGATTTGTTTGGGTCGTATCTACTGGGGGTTCTTTGTCCTTCCTGGATTTGTGCTAGATTGATATTTCCAGTATTCTGGAAGTTCTCCTGTATTATCTCATTGAGCACTCGTTGCAAGCCTGTCTCCTTTTCCACTCCTTCGGGAAAGCCTATTATTCTAATATTTGATTTTTTGAGGTTGTCTTTCATTTCCTGTATGGACCTATTGGCTTTCTCTAGATTTGTCTCCAACTGTTTGATGAGCTGCTGCCTTTCATTCTGATTGTCTTCCAATTCTGATATTCTGTCTTCTGCTGTGTTCATTCTGTTGGTTAGGCTTTCAATTTTGTTCTCTATATCAAGGATTCCCTTTTTGACTTGATTTATTTCTGCAGTGATATGGTTTTCGAATGCCTTAGACTCTTCCCAGCGCTTTTCACTCTCTCTGACGAATTTCATCATTAGCTTCTTAAAGTCCTTATCTGATAGTTCCTCTATGTCTTCATCTTGCATCTCAGATATTGGGATTAGTTTTTGGTTGTATTGGGAGGGAGTGCTTGATCTTTCCTCTGGGTCATTGCTTTTTCTGATACTTCTCCTCATTGTGTTTTTACTTCTTGTTGTTTTGAGATTTTAGCGGTGATTCAGCTGAGCCGGCTCTGGTTTGGGGTCTCCGGCTGAGCCCAGCGGGGCTTACTGCCTGAGTCACCAGCTGCTTTCAGGGTCTGTAGATCACAGCCCCGAGTTGGGTCAGGAGGCTTTGTGGGCCAGCCCTAGTGCCAGGCCCCTTCCCCTGTGGCTCCCTCTCAAAGGCAGTTCCCTACAGATTCACTCTGCCGAGCCGCGCCTGGGCTTTGGGTCACAAGGCTAATCCAGCGGGGGTCTCTGCCTCAGTGCTGAGCCGAGACTCTCCTTCAGGGCTTGAGGTTAGCACAGCAAGGGCTCCTGCTGCTCGGAGCCTAAAATCCCCAACCCCGGCCTGTGCTGGGCTGGAAATCTCCGCAGCCCCAGTGCCAAACTCGGAAGCGCTGCTCCGCCGAGGGCTGCAACACCACAGGCAGGTCTTTCGGAGCGGGCTCCTGCTGGGAAAACCTGTCTGGCCAGTTCAGCTGAGCCCGCTCTGGTCTGGCCTCTCTAGCTGAGCCCAGCTGGGGACTCCGCCCTGAAGAAGCCACTTCCTCAGCTGCACTCTCTCAAGGATGGAAGCGGATCTCTGAGAGGCACAGAGCCCTTTAGGTGAGACATGCCCCCACTAGTCCGCTCCTCTGCCCAGGACGTGAGGCCCTGTCGAGCGTTGCCCAGCCTCTGGGGCTCAGGGCGAGTCCAGCAACAGGATCCACTGACTCTCCCGCAGCCAGTCCACAGCTCGGAGCCGATATGGGGATCTCTGAGCCCCAGTCCCACAGAGCTGCTCCTGTTCCCTCTGCACTCTCCCAGAGCCGCTGAGCAGCGGGTAGGCAAGCCTCTGGGAAATCTCCCCAGCTTTTCCTCCACTTCTGCAGGGATAATGCACCCAATGATCAATCCAGTAGCCTCCTCTGGGGGCTCCTGCCTTCCAGGGGACTGGTGCCCCTGTCGGTGTGGGCGCCTATCCTTCCAGCCGCCTCTGTTTTCCCTGGGGCGGTTGAGCCTCTGCCGCCTTCCCCCTGCCTGGGATCGTGACTCACAGGTTTCTCGCGGCGTGCTGTATTTTCTTTCCTACTTTTTGCGGCTGTTCCTTCACGCTGTGTAGATCTTCTTGCTTTAGTGAACTCCAGTGACCTTCTCGCTCTTCTCCCTACAGTTTCGCACCTCCTGGCCTGTTTCTCTGCTGGATCGGCTCCCCTCCTTCCTTACTCCACCCTACACCAGCTCTCTGCAGTCGGCCATCTTTTTCCGGCTGTGGAGTTTTGAGCGCCTTGAATGAGGAGCTCCATGTTAGTTGTGTGTGTGTGATCATCCTGCTTGATTAAATCACACTGGGCTGCAGGGGCATTAGAACCCGAAGTGATCAAATATGGTTTCCTAGATAGCTGCCAGGACAGCGGATGATATGTGAAGTTCATGAGGCAGCTGGAGTTGTTTTACACTGGAAGAGCTGTGCTGCTGCTTGGGGCAATGACCATGACCCACCATACTACCTTCCCTAGTTGTCATAATCTTCTTTTAGACATATGTGCTGCCAGAGCACTTGGTTTCCATGGTAGCGGGAAATGGCTTAGGTGCTGAACTTGTCTTTGGTTGTGGAGAGTGGTGCGTCTTGAGTGAGGAGCGCCATCTTAGTTTTGTTTGAGTGCTCAACATGCTTGATTTTATCACACGTGTTTAAATTGGCATTGGACCACAAGTGACTAAACAGTTTTTCCTAGATAGCTACCAGGACAGCTGATGGTATGTGAAGTTCATGAGCCAGGTTGAGTTCTTCTGGCACTGGATGTGCTGTGCTGCTGCTTCGGGCAGTTTTGTCATTCATCAGAGAACCTACATTCCCTTGGTGTCTCATTCAGTGTTCCACATAAGTGCTGCCAGAGCACTTGGTTTCCATGCCAATTGGAAATGGCTTGCGCGCTGAACTTGTTTTTGGCTCTTGAGTTTTGAGCGCCGTGAGTCATGAGCTCCACGTTACTTGTGTATGTGTGATCATCTTGCTTGATTAAATCACACTGGGCTCCATGGGCATTTGGACCAGAAGTGATCAAGCAGGTTTTCCTAGATAGCTGCCAGGACAGCTGATGGTGTGAAGTTCATGAGCTGCTTCGGGCAGTGGCCATTCACCACCACACTACCTTCCCTAGGTGTCATATCCACTTAGAGACATAGCTGCTGTCAGAGCACTTGGTTTCCATGGCAACGGGAACTGGCTTGTGCGTTGAACTTGTGCTTGGCTGTGGAGTTTGAGCGCCTTGAGTGAGCAGCCACATGTTAGTTGTGTGTGGGTGCTCAATCTGGTTATTTCCGTCACACTGGTCTCCATGGGCATTGGACCAGAAATGACCAAAAAGGTTTTCTAGATAGCTGCCAGGACAGCTGATGATATGTGAAGTTCATGAGCCGCGTGTAGTTGTTTTGGCACTGGAAAAGCTGTGCTGCTGCTTCGGGCAGTGGCCATTCACCACCACACTGTGTTCTCTATGTGTCACATCCACTGTTCCACATAAGTGCTGCCAGAGCACTTGATTACCATGGCAGCGGGAAATGGCTTGGACACTGAGCATGTGTTTGGCTGTGGAGTTTTGAGCCACTTGAGTGAAGAGCTTTATGTTTTTTTTGTGTGGGTGCCCAAGGTGCTTCTTTCCATCACACTGGGCACAATTTCATTGGATCACAGGTGATCAAACAGGGTTTCCTAGATAGCTGCCAGGAGGGCTGATGGTATGTGAAGTTCATGAGCTAGGTGTAGTTGTTTTGGCACCGGAAGACCTGATCTGCTTCTTCGGGCAGTGTCCATTCACCTATGAACATATATTCCCTTTGTGTCACATCCAATGTCCCACAACACTATGTTCTCCATGTGTCACATCAACTGTTCCACATATGTGCTGCCAGACTACTTGGTTTCCATGACAGAGGGAAATGCCTTGGGCGCTGAAGTTGTGTCTGGCGGTGGACATTTGTTCACCTTGAATTGCAGCTCTAGTTTAGTTTTGTATTGCTGTTCAACCTCCTTGATTCCTACCCTCTGGTCACCATTTGCATTGGAGCAGAAGTGACCAAACAGCGTCTCTTAGAGAGCTGCCCAGACAGCTGATGGTATGTGAAGTTCATTAGCCAGGTGGAGTTGTTTTGGCACTGGAAGAGCTGTGCTGCTGCTTCAGGCAGTTGCAATTCACCACCATACTTTGTTTCCCAGGTGTCACATCCACTTTCGGACATATGTGCTTCAGGAGCACTTAGTGTCCATGGCAATGGGAAATGGCTTATTCGCCTAACTTTTTCTTTGGCTGTGGAGTTTTCATCGCCTTGAGTGAGGATCTCCATATTAGAGTTGTTTCGGTGTTCAATTTGCTGGATTCAATCACAAAGGCTAAATGGGTGTTGGACCGCAAGTGACCAAACAGGGTTTCCTAGATAACTGCGAGGACAGCTGATGGTATGTGAAGTTCATGAGCCAGGTGGAGTTGTTTTGGTACTGGAAGAGCTGCGCTGCTGCTTCGGGCAGTGGCCATTACCAGTGAACCTGCATTTCTTTGGTGTCAAGTCCACTGTTCCACATATGTGCTGCCAGAGCTCTTGGTTTCCATGGCAGCGGATAATGGTTTGTGCGATGAACTTGTGTTTGTTTGTGGAGTTTTGAGCGCCTTGAATGAGGAGCTCGATGTTGGTTGTGTGTGTGTGCTCATCCTGCTTGTTTAAATCACACTGGGCTCCATGGGTATTTGAACTGCAAGTGACCAAACAGGGTTTCCTAGATAGCTGCCAGGACAGCTGATGGTATGTCAAGTTCATTAGCCAGGTGGAGTTGTTAGGCACATGAAGAGCTGTGCTGCTACTTCGGGCAGTTGCCATTCACCACCACACTACCTTCCTTAGGTGTCATATCCACTGTTCCACATATGTGCTCCCAGAGCATTGGTTTCCATGGCAGCGGCAAATGGATTAGGCGCTGAACTTCTCTTTGGCTGTGGAGTTTTGAGCGCATTGAGTGAGTAGCTGCATGTTAGTTGTGTGTGTGTGATCATCATGCTTGATTAAATCACACTATGCTCCATGAGCATTTGGACCATACGTGACAAAACAGGGTTTCCTAGATGGCTGCCAGGACATGTGATGGCATGTGAAGTTCATGAGGCAGGTGGAGTTGTGTTGGCACTGGAAGAGCTGTGTTCTGCCTCAGTCAGTTGTCATTCACCCCCACACTACCTTCCCTTCGTATCACATCCTCATTCAGACATAAGTGCTGCCAGAGCACTTGGTTTCCATGGCAACGGGAAATGGCTTGGGCCCTGAACTTGTTTTTGGCTGTGGAGTTTTGGGCACCTTGAGTGAGGAACTCCATGTTGGTTGTGTGTGTGTGCTCATCCTGCTTGTTTAAATCACACTGGGCTCCATGGGTATTTGAACTGAAAGTGACCAAACAGGGTTTCCTAGATAGCTGCCAGGACAGCTGATGGTATGTGAAGTATATTAGGCAGGTGGAATTGTTTTGGCACTGGAAAAGCTGTGCTCCTGTTTCGGACAGTGGCCATTCACCACCACACTACCTTCCTTAGGTATCATATCCACTAGAGACATATGTGCTGCCAGAACACTTTGATTCCTTGGCAAGTGGAAATGGCTTTGGCGCTGAACTTCTCTTTGGCTGTGGAGTTTTGAGCGCCTTGAGTGAGCAGATCCATGTTAGTTTTGTTTGGGTGCTCAAGCTGCTTGATTCCATCAAGTGGGCCCATGGGCATTTTACCTGAAGTGACCAAACAGGGTTTCCTAGATAGCTGCCAAGACAGTTGATGGTATGTGAAGTTCATGAGCTAGGTGTAGTTGTTTTGGCACCGGAAGACCTGATCTGCTTCTTCGGTTTGTGTCCATTCACCAATGTACATATATTCCCTTTTTGTCACATCCAATGTCCCATATATGTGCTGCAAGAGTACTTGGTTTCCATGACAGAGGGAAATGCCTTGGGCGCTGAAGTTGTGTCTGGCGGTGGACATTTGTTCACCTTGAATGAGGAGCTCCAGTTTAGTTTTGTGTTGCTGTTCAACCTCCTTGATTCCTACCCTGTGGTCTCCATTTGCATTGGAGCAGAAGTGACCAAGCAGGGTGGTTTTGGCACTGGAAGAGCTGTGCTTCTGCTTCAGGTGGTTGCCATTCACAACTACACTGAGTTCCCTACGTTTCACATCCAATTACAGACATTACTGCTGCCAGGGCACTTGTTTACCATGGGAGCTGAAAATGGCTTGGGCACTGAATTTCTCTTTGGCTGTGGAGTTTTTCATGGATTTTGTGAGGATCTCCATCTGTATTTTGTTCGGTTGCTAAACATATAAGTTACATCACCCTGGGCTCAATGGGCATTTTACAGGAAGTGACCAAAGAAGATATCCCGGAGACATGACTGGACAGATGATTGTTTGTGAAGTCAAAGAACCAGGTGGAGTTGTTTTGACACTATAAGACCTGTGCTGCTGCTTCGGGCAGTTGTCATTCACCAACACACAGAGTTCTCCAAGTTTCACCTTCCAGCTACTTTCAGACATATTTGCTGCCAGAGCACTTGGTTTCCATGGCAGCTTGAAATGTCTTGGGTGCTGCTATGCTCTGTGGCTTTGAGTTTGTCACACCTTGAGTGAGGATCTTCATCTTTTTTTTGTGCAGTTACTGAACCTATAAATTACATCATACTGAACTCTATAGGCATTGGAAAAAAAGTGACCAAACAAGTTTTCCCTGAGACCTGCAAGTACAGCTTATAGTATGTGAAGTGAATGACCCAGGTTGAGTTGTTTTGGCACTGGAAGAGCTGTGCTGCTGCTTCGGGCAGTTGCCATTCACCAACACACAGCCTTCTCCAAGTGTCACATCTCAGCTGCTTTCAGAAATGTGTGCTGCCAGAGTACTTGGTTTCCATCTCAGCTGGAAATGGCTTGGTCACTGAACTTCTCTCTGGCTGTGCAGTTTTGAGTGATTTGAGTGAGGATCTCCATCTTTGTTTTGAGTGTTTGCTCTAGTTGCTTGCTTCCATCCAACTGGGCTCAATTGGCATTGGACAGCAAGTGACCAAACAAGATTTCCCGCATACCTTGTGGACAGGTGATTGTATGTGAAGTGAATGGGCCAGATGGAGTTGTTTTGGCATTGGAAGACCTTTTCTGCAGCTTCGGGCAGTTGCGATACACCACCACACTGAGTTCTCTAAGTGTCCCGTCCACTATCACACATATCTGCTGCCACAGCACTTGGTTTCCATGGCAGCTGGAAATGGCATGGGCGCTGAAATTCTCTCTGGCCGTCCAGGTTTTCAATCCTTGAATGAGGATCTCCATCTTTGTTTTGTGTGGATATTTAACCCTCTTGATTCCATCAACCTGGGCTCCAGTTGACATTGGATAGGAAGTAACCAAACTTGGTTTTTCGGAGACCTGCCGGGACAGATGATGGTATGTGAAGTGAATGAGTCAGGTCGAATTGTTTTGGCACTGGGAGAGCTGTCCTGTTGATTTGGGCAATTGTCATTCACCAACACACTGAGTTCCTCAGGTGTCACGTTGACTTTCAGATATATGTGCTGCCAGAGCACTTGTTTGCCATGGCAGGTGGAAATGGCTTTTGCGCCTAAATTGTTTCTGGGTGTCGAGTTTGTCACGCCTTGAGTGCAGATCTCCATCTTTGTTTTGTGCTGTTGCTGAGCCTACACATTCCATCAGCCTGGGCTCAATGAGCATGGAGTGGAATTGACCAAACAAGATTTCGTGGAGACCTGTTTGGACAGCTGATGGTATGTGAAATGAAAGTGACAGTTCGAGTTAGTTTGGCACTGGGAGAGCTGTCCTGTTGATTCAGGCAATTGTCATTCACCAACGCACTGTATTCCTCAGGTGTCATGTCGACTTTCAGATATATGCTGCCAGAGCACTTGGTTGCCATGGCAGGTGGAAATGGCTTTTGTGCTGAAATTGTTTTTGGGTGTCGAGTTTGTCACGCCTTGAGTGCGGAACTCCATCTTTGTTTTGTGCTGTTGCTGAGCCTACACATTCCATCAGCCTGGGCTCAATGAGCATTGGAGAGGAAGTGACCAAACAAGATTTCGTGGAGACCTGTTTGGACAGCTGATGGTATGTGAAGTTCATGAGCCAGGTGGAATTATTATGGCACTGGACGTGTTGTACTGCTTCTCCATGCAGTTGCCATTCACCAACACACTGAGTTCGCCAAGTGTCACGTCCACTTTCATACATATGAGCTCTGAAAGCATTTGGTTTTTTTTTAAAAACATATTTTTATTGCCTTTCATTTTCTTACTTAATTACATTTCATTATGTGATACATTTTTCATGTACTGGGATTCTCCCGCCCCTACCCACACCCTCCCCTATGACGGATTGCTCCACCTTGTTGCATTTCCATAATTCAAATTCAGTTGACATTCTTTCATTGGAGGTATTTACCAAGCATAAAGTCCAGCATCTTATTGTCTTGGTAAGTTCCATGGTTTGTTTGTGAGACCATCTCTGGTCTGATGGTAGAGCCGGCAGAGTATCATCCCAATGCATCAAAAGCCCCAACATAATATTTCCAACCATTTACAACATTGTGCCAATAATTGACATGGCATTGATTAACTAATATATTACTAGGAAAATGCAGGTTCTCAACCACAACCTGTGGCTTCTTCTTAGACATTTCAATTTTGCTTTATATTCAACCATGCTCTATACACATTAAATGGCTATAGATTGCTATTCAGCTGTCTCATGCATATTTTAATTTTAGTCTTTAGCAGTTTATAGCATTGAAGCAGGTTTTCGCCGAACCTGGCTGTTTTTCAGGTGGTCTAACTCTATGATTGTAACGGGATATATGTCAACTGTTTAGGTGAGCATGTTTAGGAGGGGTGTGCAGAGAAATCATCCATACCCCAGTGAGGAGTAACGAATCTTTGTGTCCCACCCAGTGAGGTATAAGTGCATCCCCGCTGAATGTTTCCTGTCAGTTTCTAAGCTTTCCTTGTTGTCCTCTATCTATTCTAGTTTTGTTTGTTTTGAGGGGTTTCTGGAATGCTCCTGATGGTTATAACGAGAGGGGGTGGGGACCCAAAATTGGAAGCAGAAAAGGACCAGAGAAAGCTCCTCTCCCTAGTCCCGAAGGAAGTTTACTGTTCTTCTGTTTCTGTGGACCACTCAGGGATACTGGTTGTTGTTCCAATGATCTTGGATCCTGCAAGGTAGGATTTGGGCTTCTTCCTTCCTATGTGGTAGATCCAAATGGGGGTGGGTGACCTCAGAGTTCTTGGTCTCCGAAGGCACTCCATTTCCCCGTTTTCTCCTTGGCAGTAGGGATGTAGTCCTCGGTGCTCATACTGATAGTCTTTGGTGAGGATCTACGAGTCTTCAGGTTTGGGATAAAAGCCTCCTTCTCTCCACCTGCTCCACTCTGGGGACCCCTCCCTGCTCTAAGGGCATGACCTCCTGTTAAGAGGTTGTTAGGATTACACTTGATTCCCCCATTTGCCTTTGTAGTTTTGCTATTGTCTAATGCTAATTCGAGTCTGTTGTCTATGAGTTACCAGTTATGATCCTGATAGGTTATATTTCCCGTCTTCCTCACACCTTCTGGGTGATGCAAGATTTCTCTGCTCTTCTTCCCCATTTCCAAGTATCATGGGTTCTTACAAGTACATTAGGTTTTACAATTCTTTGATGTAGATCATAAGCAATCTGCCTCATATCATTGGTTACTTCACAAAATCTTATTGCATGAGATACAGGCTGTCTGGTGTTGAGATAATATTACTGGTTTTGGATTGACATCATTTCATAACAGCCACATCGATCACAATAACAACAACAACATCAACAACAAATTGTAGCACCCTGCGAAAATCATGTGCCACTGAGTATGCAACACATGCTGAACCAAAAGGAAACACAGAAGTCTTTTGGGAAATGTGATGCCCTCGTATACTTCATGAGCACTTGATGACTTCTATTAGAGAATAGAGATTATTTGGAAGCTAACAAACTGACATAAAAACATCAAAACATATGTGATACAGCCAAAAGAGCAAACAGATAATCACCGAAAAAAAAAAGTATAGATTGGACTGTTGGAGTTACACTTTCCATGTTGGCCTCCTTATATGAAAGAGAATATATGGTATTTGTTCTCTTGTGAATGACTCATTTCACTGAGCATAATGACTTCTAGTTGGGACCACCTGGATTTAAATAGAATAATATCATTCTTCTTAATAGCTGAATAATATTCCATAGAGTAGATGTACCACAGTTTCTTTAACCACTCTTCCTTGGACGCACATCTGTTTTGTTTCCATGACTTCGCTATTGTAGATTGTGCTGCTGTAAATATAGGATTAAAGATCCCCTTCTCATATGCAGATTTCACTCCTTTTGGGAATATTCCTAAGAGTGGAATTGCTGGGTCATATGGCAGGTTTATTTGCAATTTTCCAAGCACTCTCCATACTGATTTCCACAGTGCTTGTACTAGACTACACTCCCACCAGCAGTGAAGGAGGGTGCCGGAGTCCAGCTCTGGCTGAGTTTGGAGCTCGGGAAGGGTGCGTGGATGAGGCGTGAAGAGAGAAAGAAAGGAGACTGACCACCAGGATTCCTTGAACGTGGTGGATAAAGCGAGAAATCTGTCCACTTTATTTATACAGAAGCAGTACAAAGTTTTTTTTTCTTAGGGCATATTGACATAGCTTCAGGGGGGCACAATTTACAACTTCTTGAGAAATGATTGAGGAAGGATTCCATATTCCTTGCTTATCTTGGCTTGCCATTCTTCATCTGCTCTACTCAGGTCTGCACTATAAACTAGGCACCGCCTGTGTCAACCAGACCCCTATCTTGTATGAGTTAAAAGGTCTGGGGCCTTGATCTATGGGGATTGGGGTTATTGACATTAGTTGGCCATTAGGTCTGTAAGCTCACACAGTTTGTTGACCAAACAAGTAAAGCAAGGATTATAACAGCGGAAAGAATTGAAGTTAGCAATGAGCTAAGTTACTCTATTTAAGTTTCAACTCTACAATGGATGAGTGAGTGTTTCCAAAGACAATTCTACAAATTATTTCAGTATTAGACAAGGCATATCCATTCCAACGTTGCAGCCAAGAGTTTCTCAGTAGACAACACATCTTATGCAGTAATACACTCCTACTACAATTCTTATTCTACAACTTAGCTATCACGAAATGGGAGAAATACATCAAGAGAGAAAAAACATGAAGATCTAAGACAAAAAGCTTTAAACATTACATTCGTCTACAACCGCAGGCTCTACAACTTCATAAGTGATCAAACAATAATCAAAAATATATCTTTATGATATTAGTGAAATCACCCTGTATTTCCTCTAGCTAAAAATTTGTGAAAACAACTAAAGCAAATGCATTTTCTATATTCTAAAGAATTGCAAGGACAGGCTAACCTTTTAAGACCACAGTGACTATATTTTTTGCCTCAGCAGGAAAGCCTTCAGAGTTACAGTAGTTATATTCTTCGTCATAGCAGGATGGCCTTTAGGGTCACAGTAACTATATTCTTCGTCATAGCAGGATGGTCTTTAGGGTCATAGTAACTAAATTCTTTGTCATAGCAGGATGGCCTTTAGGGTCACAGTAACTATATTTTGGTCATAGCAGAATGAACTTTAGGGTCACAGTAACTGGATAACTTTTAGGGTCCCTCTTATCAAGCCATTTCCTAGAAAGCATGATAAATATCTGGGCCAGATTTTCTGAAATGGGTAAACAGCACAGACTTAATTATACTCCTGTGTGTAGTTAAAGGCCCACTCACCGGGACATCCTCAGGCACATTAACTCTTAACCTCACGTTGGTTGTAAAAGCCATTTCACAGGGGCAGATAATGCATCAATAGATTACAAAATTCTTAGTGGGGTGGTTGAGTGCCCATGCGAAGGGGGGTGAAAACTGCGTCAAGGTGGTCAGAAATGAATCCACTTAGTCCTGCTAAGCAGCTGGTAGCTCCACGGGCCCTGCCAGTCAGGGAGCTGTTCTCTTCACACCTTCGTGTTATTCACACCTACTGCATGGACCCCATCAGGAGGGTGACTTTCTCCCCACATCCACGCCAGCAGGTGTTGTTTTTTAAGTTCTGAATGTGGGCCAGTCTCACTGGAGTTAGGTGGTACCTCAAGGTGGTTTTCATTTGTATCTCTGTGATGGCTAGAGAGCCTGAGCATCTTTTCATACGTCTGTTAGCCATTTGAACCTGTTCCTTTGAGAAATGTCTGTTCATTTCTTTTGCCCATTTTGCTACAGGGTTGGTTTATTTTACTGTCCCTGTGTTTCTGAAGCTCTTTGTAGATTCTGGATGTTAGTCCCCTATCACACATGTAGAATGCAAACATTTGCTTCTTCACTTTGTTAATTGTTTCTTTTGCTGTACAGAAGCTTTTTAGTTTGATGTAGTCCCATTTGTTCATTTTGGATTTGATTGCCTTTGCTTTAGGCATCTTTTCTAAGAAGTCTTTCCCTGTTCCTATATCTTGGAATGTGCTTCCTATGTTTTCCTTTAATAGTTTGATGGTTTCTGGGTGTAGATTTAGGTCCTTGAGCCAGTTAGAGCTGATTTTTGCATAGTGTGACTGGTGCGGGTCTTGCTTCTTTATTTTGCAAGCTGCTATCCAGTTGTCCCAACAGCATTTGTTGAATAGACCAGGTTTTTTTTTTAACCTGGATTGTTTTCCATTTTCTTGTCAAAGATTAGTTGACTATACATGTGTGGATTCCCTTCTGGTGTTTCTGTTCTGTTCCACTGATCTTCTTCTCTGTTTCCGTACCAGTATCAGACTGTTTTGATAACCACTGCTCTGTAATATGTCTTGAGGTCTGCAATTGTGATTCCTCCAGTTTGATTTCTATTTTTCAGGACAGCTTTAGCTACTCGTGGTCTTTTGTGATTCCAGATGAACTTCTGTATCATCTTTTCTATTTCTGAGAAGAATGTTGCTGGGATTTTGATTGCGATTGCGTTGAATCTATATATTGCTTTTGGTAATACGGCCATTTTGATAATGTTGATCCTGCCAATCCAAGAACATGGTAAGGTTCTCCATTTTTCGTGGTCTTCTTCTATTTGCTTTTTAAATGATTTATAGTTTTCATCATAGAGGTCTTTCACATCTTTAGTTAGCTTAATTCCTAGGTATTTAATATTCCTTTCCTTTATTTTAAAGGGAACTGTACTTACAATTTCTTTCTCAGCAGTGCAATTATTTGTGTACACTAGTGCCATCAATTTGCGTTAATTAATTTTGTATCCTGCTACTTTGCCAAAGTCTCTTAGGAGTTTCAGCACTCTCTTGACTGGGTCTTTTGGTTCTCCTATGTAGAGAATCATGTCATCTGAGAGTAACGATAATTTCAATTCCTCATTTGCAAGTTGCATTCCTTTAATTGCTTTTTCTTGCCTAATAGCTCTGGCAAGGACTTCCAAAACTACATTGAAGAGTAGCGGTGAGAGTGGACATCCCTGTCTACTTCCAGATTTTAGTGGGATGACTTCCAGTCTTTCCCCATTTAGTATGATACTGGCATTGGGTTTATCATAAATTGCTCTGATTGTGTTATAGATTGTTCCTTCTATGCCTATCTTGTTTAGGGTTTTTAACATGAAGTGGTGTTGGGTTTTGTCAAATGCCTTCTCTGCATCTATTGAGAGGATCATATGGTTTTTATCTGTCAATTTGTTGATGTGATGTATCACATTTATTGTTTTGCGAATGTTGAACCATCCCTGCATGCCTGGGATGAATCCCACCTGGTCCTGGTGAATGATCTGCCTGATGTGTTGTTGGAGCCTGTTGGCTAGTATTTTATTGAAGATCTTTGCATCTGTGTTCATCAAGGATATTGGTCTGTAGTTCTCTTTTTCTGTTGTTTCTCTCTCTGGCTTTGGTATTAAGGTGATATTAGCTTCATAGAAAGAGCTTGGAAGGATTGCTTCTTTTTCTATTGTTTGGAAAAGCTTGTGTAAGATTGGGGTAAGTTCCTCTTGGAATGTTTGGTAGAATTCAGCAGTAAAGCCATCTGGTCCTGGACTCTTCTTGGTTGCGAGGGATTTAATTACTGATTCTATCTCAGTATATGTTATTGGGCTGTTTAGATTGTTAATTGCTTCTTGAGTCTATTTTTTCTGATTTGTTCGCATATAGTTGCTTGTAATAGTTCCTGATGATTCTTTGTATTTCTGAGGTATCTGTTGTTATATCTCCTTTCTGATCTCGGATGCTATTGATGTGTATTTCCCCCCTCCTTTTTTTAATTAGTCTTGCTAGTGGGGAGTCTATTTTGTTGATTTTCTCAAAGAACCAGCTCTTTGATTGATTGATCTTGGTCTCTATTTGGTTTATTTCCTCCCTTATTTTGATGATTTCTTTTTTCCTACTCATCTTGGGATTGCTTTGTTGTTGTGTTTCTAGTTCCTTCAACTGTAAGTTTAGCTGATTTACTTGGTGCTTTTCTTGTTTCTTGACATAAGCACTGATTGAAATGAACTTTCCTCTCAGCACCGCCTTGATTGTGTCGCATAAGTTTTGGTAAGTTGTGTTGATGCCTTCATTTGTTTCCAGCAATTTTTTAATTTCCCCTTTGATTTCCTCTCTAACCCATTGCTCATTTAGTAACATATTATTCAGCCTCCATATGTTTGTAAGTCTTCCTTGGTGTTTTGAATTCTTGGTCTCAAGCTTCACTCCTTGGTGGTCTGAGAAGATGCATGGTATGATTTCCACTTTTTTAAATTTGCTGAGGCTTGTTTTATGGCTTATAATATGATCAGTTCTGGAGAAAGTTCCATGTACTGATGAAAAAAAGGTGTATTCTCTGTCTGTAGGATGAAAATTTCGATAGATGTCAAGTAAGTCCATTTGCTCTAGAGTTTGGGTGAGTTCTATCGTTTCTTTGCTGAGTTTCTTGTTTTTTTTGATCTGTCCATTTGCATTAATGGGGTATTATGGTCTCCCACTATGATCGTATTGGAGTCTATTTCTCCCTTTAAGCCCGTTAATATTTGTTTCTCGTAGCTAGATGCTTTGGCATTTGGAGCATAAACATTTATTATGCTGATCTCTTCCTGCTGGAGGCTTCCTTTGATCATTATGTGGTATCCTTCTTTGTCTCTTTTGAGGCTCTTCACATCAAAGTCTATGTCATCTGATGTAAGAATGGCTACACCTGCTCGCCTTTCTTTACCATTAGCTTGAAATATCTTTTTCCATCCTTTCACTTTCAATTTTTTCTGATCTTTGTTGGTGAGATGTGTCTCCTGTAAGCAGCACATAGTTGGGTTTTGTTTTTTGATCCAATCCTCCAATATATGGCGTTTGACTGATGAGTTTAAGCCATTTACATTCAGCGTTATTATGGATAAGGGGCAGTTTGGTCCTGTCATTTTGGCGGTGTGTTGTTCTATGATTGTGTCTTTGGTTAGCCTTTTAGTGGGATGTTCTCCACATTTGCCTTTGTTTCTGGTGGTTGCTGTTTCTTTTTTCTTTCATAGGAACATCCTTGAGTATCATTTGCAGGGCAGGTTTAGATGAGACAAAATCTTGAAGTTTTTCTTAATTGTGGAAGAATTTTATTTCATTTTCAAAGACAAAGGAGAACTTTGCAGGGTAAGTTATTCTGGGTTGAAAACTTTCCTCTTTTAGAATCTGGAATATGTCACTCCAGTCTCTTCTGGCCTGTAGTGTTTCCTCTGAAAGGTCAGCTGTGAGTTTGATTAGGGTTCCCCCATATGACACCTGATTTTTTTCTCGTGCACACTTAAGGATTTTTTCTTTTTGTTCAACTGAACAGAGCTTGATTATCATGTGTCGTGAGGAAGTTTGTTTTTGGTCAACTCTGTTGGGAATTTTTAACCCTTCTGTATATTACTTTCTAATTCTTTGCTCAGATTAGAAAAGTTTTCCTGTATTATTTCACTGAATAGGCCTCTAATCCCAGCTTCTCTTTCTGCACCTTCTGGAACTCCCAAAACTCTTATGTTAGACCTTTTAATTATATCTTTTAATTCTTGGATACTTTTTTTAGCTTGACCTAGCTCTGCTTCCAGCTTTTTGCTTGTTTCTTCATGGTGACAGAAACTATCTTCTAGTTCTGAAATTCTTTCTTCTGCCTCATTCATTCTGTTGTTGAGACTCTCCACTGTATTTTTAGTTTGCTCTACTGTATTCTTTATTTCTGGTATATCAGCCTTAATTTGATGTATTACTGCTATTTCTTCTTTGAACTCTTGTTTGTACTTCTCATTGTTGACCAGCAGCTTTGCAATGAGTTTTCTGAGTTCTTTGTCCCCCATTTTCTCAATGTCTTCCTCAGTTAACTCTGGGAGTGGGCGAAGCTTTTGCTCCTTTGTTGGAGAGACTTCAGTAACATTCATAGTGCTTTTGTCTTGTCTTTTACCTTTTGTAGTTGCCAATCTGGTTGATGAAATCATCTCTATGGTGTATTACCTACAGGTCTATAAGTTGATTGTTATGTTCAATCAGTGCCCTGGGTTTGGGAAACACAGCTGCCAGGAATAGTTGCTTCCTCTGTGGCACTGATTTTGTAAGCAGCACTGAGCTTGTCGCCCCCTGCTGGCCAATAAGTCTAAGTACCTCTTGGGGTTATTTTGGGTGGATTTGGAGGCGTGCCTTTTCGGGGCTGTTTTTTTCCATGGAGCCTATGCAGTGCTCTAAGACGGAGGTATTTTTGTTACCAGGTCAGCTCTTGGGTGATTCAGCTGACCTCCCTTCAGTGTGAGAGCGTCTGCTCCTGTGACACTGTTATCTGAGAGTTGCTGAATTAGCGTATGCACAGTTTGCCACTCCTCCTCTTGCAATTTATCAGTGTTTGGAGCACATGCATCAGTGTCCAAGATGGCACCTGTATGAGGCAACAGTAAAGATCAGGGGGCTGTTGCCATCAACTCCAGGGACCACACAGACCCCACAGGCTGCAAGGCTGTTGCCGTGGGCTCAGCTCCGTGCAATTAACCAGCAACACGCCCACTCTGGATCTCCACTTAGGGTTCACACCTGCTGCCCTGCCACCCAATATGGCTCCAGGTGGAGAACTGCAGCTGCTGTCTTTCAGTTCCACGAACCACACAGACCGTGCAGGGAGCAAAGCTGGTGCTCCCCTCCACCCTTGGATCAGTTCCGTATGAACAGCCAGAAAGGAGCCTGTGTGTTGCTCTGTCAACTCCGTGTTCTGTCTCTCCACACAAGATGGCACCCTCAGTCCTCGACTTTCTCTGCCTGCAGCTAGTCCCAGTCACTCAGCTTGTCTGTCTGCTCCCAGACCACACTCACTTTCCTAGCTCACCACGTGGACACAGGCTCTCACCTGGCGGTCACAACGTCTGTGTGGAGGCCACTGCTGGATGTTTGGCTGGCGCTGGAAACGGATTGCTGGATCACCGGAGCCTGGATCATTGGAGACCGGATCACTGGGATCTGAGTTGTTGCTTGCCGACTGCTGGTGGGAACTTCTATCCACTACAACACTGCTGTCTCATTTCCGCAGCTTCCCTGTGTCCAGGGGGTTCCTGGTAACACTGCTTACTGCCTGAGCCCTACTTATCCCCTGTAATCTGCTTATTGTACTACTCCCTGCCTAAAGATTCTCCACCTTATCAAACGTGCTGAATTCTATGCCGTCATCTTGGTTCCTCAGCAGTTGGTTTTGATGGTAGCTGGAAATAGCTTGGGCATTGAAATTCTCCCTGGCTGTTGACTTTTGCATGAATTCTATGAGGATCTCCATCTTTGTTTTGTGCGGTTGCTGAACCTATAAATTATATTATACTGGGCTCAATGGGCATTGGACAGGAAATGACCAAACAAAATTTCCAGGAGACCTGCAGGACAGCTGATGGTATGTGAAGTTCATGAGCCAGGTGGAGTTGTTCTGTTACTGGAGGAGCTGTCCCGCTGCTTTCGGCAGTTGCCATTCATTAACACATTGAGTTCCTCAAGTGCCATGTCCACATTCAGAAAAATGTGCTGCGAGAGCACTTGGTTTCCATGGCAGCTGGAAAAGGCTTGGGAGCTGAACTCTTCTCTGGCTGTCAGTTTTACATGTGCTCAGCCTGCTTGATTCTCTCCCACTGGGCTCAATGGGCATTGGAACGGAACTGACCAAACAGGGTTTCCTAGATAGCTGCCAGGACAGCTATAGTGTGTGAAGTGAATAACCCAGGTGCATTTGTTTTGGCACTAGAAGAGCTGTGCTGCTGCTTCGGGCAGACGCCATTCACCACCACAAGCAGTTGCCCAAGTTCACCTCCCAGCCACTTTCAGAAATATGTGCTGCCAGAGTTCTTAGTTTCCACAGCAGCGTGAAATGACTTGGACGCTGAAATTCTCTCTGGCTTTGGAGTTTGGAGCGCCTTGAGTGAGGATCTACACCTTTGTTTTTTCTTGGTGCTCAACCTGTTTGATAACATCACACTGGGTTCAATGGACATTGGACTGGAAGGGATCAAACCGGGTTTCAGGAGACCTGCAAGGACAGCAGTTGGTATGTGAAGTGAATGAGCCAGGTGGAGTTGTTTTTCCCTGGATGAGCTGTGCTGCTGCTTCGGGCAGTTGCCATTCACCAACACACAGAGTTCCCCAAGTGTCACCTCCCAGCCACTTTCAGAAATATGTGCTGCCAGAGAACTTGGTTTCCATGGTAGCTGGAAATAGCTTGGGCGATAAACTGCTCCTGGACTGTGGAGTTTTGAGCGCCTTGAGGGAGTATCTCCATTTTTTATTTCTGTGTGTACTCATCCTGCATGATTACATTCCCTTGGGATAAATAGCATTGGATAGGAAGTGACCAGACAAGGCTCCGGGAGACCTGCAAGGACAGCTGATGATATGTGAATTGAATGACTCAGGTGGATTCGTTTTTTTCCCTGGACGAGCTGTGCTGCTGCTTCGTACAGTTGCCATTCACCAACAAACTGAGTTTTTCAAGTGTCACGACCCAGCCACTTTCAGACATATTGCCTGCCAGAGCACTTGGTTTCCATGGCAGCTGGAAATGGCTAGGGCGCTGAACTTCTCTCTCGCTGTGAAGTTTTGAACGCTTTGAGTGAGGATCTCCATATTTGTTTTTTGTGGGTGCTCAACCTGCTTGATTCTATCCCCCTGTGTTCACTGGGCATTGGACAGGATGTGACCAACTACGGTTCCAGGAGAACTGCAAAGAGAGCTGACGGTATGTGAAGTGAATGAGCCAGGTGGAGTTGTTTTACCAATGGAAATGAGCTGCTGCTTCTTGCACTTGCCATTTACCAGCACACTGTGTTCCCTAGGTGTCACATCCACTTTCAGACAAATGTGCTGCCAGAGCACTTGGTTTCCAAGGCAGCTGGAAATGGCTTGGGCACTGAAATTCTCTCTGGCTATCAAGTTTGTTACGCCTTGAGTGAGGATCTCCATCTTTGTTTTGTGCGGTTGTTGAACATACAGATTCCATCAGCTGGGGCTCAATGGGCTTTGGACAGAAAGTGACCAAACAAGATTTCCTGGAGACCTGTTTGGACAACTGATGATATGTGAAGTGAATAACCCATGTGGAATTGTTTTGGCACTGGAAGAGCTATGCTGCTGATTAGGGCAGTAGCCACTCACCAACAGACAGAGTTAAGCATGTGTCACACCCACTTTCAGACTTATGTTCTGCCAGAGCTTTTTGTCTCCATGGCAGCTGGAATTGGCTTGGGCGCTTAACTTCTCTCTGGCTCTGAAGTTTTGAGTGCCTTTAGTTTGGATCTCCATCTATGTTATTTGTGTGTTCATCCAGCTTGATTCCATCCCCCTGGGCTCCTTGGGCATTTGACAGAAAAGAACCAAACAGGGATTCCGGGAGCCCTGCAAAGATTATTGATGTTATGTGAAGTGAATGACTCAGATGTAGTTGTTTTGGCACTGAAAGAGCTGTGCTGCTGCTTCAGGCAGTTGCCATTGATCAACATACTGAGTTCCCCAAGTGTCACGTCCACTTTCAGACATATGTGCTGCCAGAACTTTTGATTTCCATGGCAGCTGGAAATGGTTTGGGCGCTGAATTTCTCTCTGAATGTGGACTATAAGCGCCAGTAGTGAAGATCTCCATCTTTGTTTTTTGTGTGTGTGCTCAACCTACAAATTCCACCTCCCAGGGCTCAATGGGCAATGGACATGCAGTGAACAAACAAGATTTCTAGGAGCTTTGCTAGGACAACTGATGCTATTTGAGTGAATGTGCCAGATGAAGTGGTTTTGGCACTAGACGAGTTGTGCTGCTGCTTCGAGCAGTTGGAAGTCATCACCACACTGAGTTTCCTAGGTGCAATAACACTGCTAGATATATGCGCTGCCACAGTTCTTGGTTTCCATGGCAGCTGAAATGTCATGGCGCTGAATTTCTTTCTGGCTGTGTAATTTGTCACGCCTTGAGTGAGGATTTCCATCTTTGTATTTTGTGTGTGCTCAACCTGCTTGATTCCATCCCACAGGGCTCAATGGGCATTGGACAAGAAGTGACCAAACAGGATTTTACATAAACGACTTAGAAGGTCTCCTGAAAAGCATGTCTGGTCACTTCCTGTGCAATGTCGTTTGAGAGCAGGGGGAAGAAATCATCCTGCTTGATTCCATCCCACTGGCCTCAATGGGCATGGGGCAGGAAGTGACCAGATAGGGTTTCTGAGAGACCTGCAAGGACAGCTGATGGTATGTGAATTGGAGGAGCCAGGTGGAGGTGTTTTGGCACTGGAAGACCTGTGCTGCTGCTTCGGGCAGTTGCCATTTACCAGCACACTGTGTTACCTAGGTGTCACATCCACTTGAAACAAATGTGCTGCCAGAGCACTTGGTTTCCATGGTAGCTGGAAATAACTTGGGCACTGAAATTCTCTCTGACTGCCTAGTTAGTCATGCCTTGAATGAGGATCTCCATCTTTGTTTAGCGGGGTTGCTGAACAAACAGACTATATCACACTGGGCTCAATGGGCATTAGACAGGAAGTGCCCAAACAAGATTTCCCGGAGACGTGACAGGGCAGCTGATGGTATGTGAAGTGAATGAGCCAGGTGGAGTTGTTTTGGCACTGGAGAGCTGTGCTGCTGCTTCGGGTAGTTGCCATTCACC
Source organism: Ochotona princeps (assembly GCF_030435755.1). Lineage (NCBI taxonomy): Eukaryota > Metazoa > Chordata > Mammalia > Lagomorpha > Ochotonidae > Ochotona > Ochotona princeps. The sequence goes on along the minus strand of NC_080866.1, from coordinate 26,765,792 downwards.
AACACACAAGTTCCCCAAGTGTTGCCTCCAAGCCACTTTCAGAAAAATGTGCTGCCTGAGCACTTGGTTTCCATGGCAGCTGGGAATGGCTAGGGTGCTGAGATTCTCCCTGGCTGTGTAGATTTGAGCGCCTTGAGTGAGTATCTCCATCTTTGCTTTGTGTGTGTGCTCAACCTGCTTGATTCCATCCCTCTGGGCTAAATGGGCATTGGAAAGAAAGTGACCAAACAAGGTTTCAGGGAGGTCTGCAGGCACAGCTGATGGTATGTGAAGTGAAGGAGCGAGTTGGAGTGTCACGTTCATGTTCAGACATGTGTGTTGTCAGAGCACTTGGTTTCCATTGTAGCTGGAAATAGCTGGGGCACCAATATCTTCTCTGGCTGTGCAGTTTTATATGAATTCTGTGAGGATCTGCATAACACTGGGCTCAATAGGCATTGGACAGAGGGGACCAAACAATATTTCCCAAAGACCTGATTGGACAGCTGATGGTATGTGAAGTCAATGACCCAGGTGCATTTGTTTTGCCACTGGACGGACTATTCTTCTGCTTTTTTGGGGCAGTTGCCATTCACCACCACACTGATTTCCTCAAGTGTCACATCCAATTACAGACATATGTGCTGCCACAGCAATTGGTTTCCATGTAAACTGGAAATGGCTTGAATGCTGAATTCTTCTCTGTCTGTTGATTTTTACATGAATTCTGTGAGGACCCCCATCTTTGTTTTGTGAGTGTGCTCAAACTGCTTGATTGTATCCACCTGGACTCAATGGGCATTTGACAGGAAGTGACCAACCAGGTTTTGGGGGAGACCTGCAGGGACTGCTGTTGGTATGTGAAATGAATGAGCCAGGTTGAGCTCTTTTGGCACTGGAAAAGCTGTGATGCTGCTTCGGGCAGTTGTCATTTAACAATCCACTGTGTTTCCTAGGTGTGACAGCCACTTTCAGACATATGTGCGGCCAGAGCACTTGGTTTCCATGGCAGCTGGATATGGCTTGGGCACTGAACTTATATCGTGTTGTCGAGGTTGTCACGCCTTGACTGAGGATCTACTTCTTTGTTTAGTGCGGTTGCTGAAACTCCAGATTACATCACATTGAGCTCAATGGGCATTAGAAAGGAAGTGACCAAACAGGGTTTCAGGGAGACCTCACGGAGTGCTGATGGTATGTGAAGTGAATGAGCAAGGTGGAGTAGTTTTGGTACTGGAAGTTCTGTGCTGCTGTTTCAGGCAGTTGCCATTCACCACCCCACTGCTTTCCCAAGTGTCACGTCCCAGCCAGTTTCAGACAAATGTGTTGCTGTCAGGAGCCGTGCACTATAGCCACACTGAAGCCATTTTGAATATAGACCTATGGGACAGTGGAAACCCCCGGTTGGCTAGATGCTTGGGAAAGAAGTTATGAAACTAATCACACGCTTAGCTTCAATTGTTCCTAGCAACTGTTTCAGAATGTGATTGATGCTGTACTTACCAACATCTTGTTACTGATTACCTACGCTATTGTCGATATGTTGGTTACTATTGTTGATATGGTGGCTGCTCAAGAACAATCGGTCTTGAGACCATGGCTTGCGTCCCAGCTTCTCTTTCCCTGAGCCTTAGTTACTGAAGAATATAAAAACCCTCAGTTGAAATCAATAAACCGACAGCTTGATCAGACCTACTGTCTTGCTGTCCATTCTTTGTGTCTCTTGTCCCTTCATTCTCTCCTAGGTGGCTGCGACCCCGTTGACTGTCCTGCTGGACAGGACAAATTGGCGCCCAACGTGGATGTGTGCAGACCACCGACAGAGAGAACGCCGTGCCATCATTCATGGAGAGGCCTCTCGTGGTGTCGAAACACCGGTTGAGCAGTTTCACGGTTTACCCGCCGGAAGTCGAGCTCGTGGGAAATATTCACGGCGCAAATCTTACGGAGCCAAGGTAAGATGGGACAAGCACTCTCATAACATGACCTATTCTTGCAAGGTCTTATAGATTCATTCAAGACACGAGGAATTAGGGTGAAAAAGAAAGACCTCAAAACCTTTTTGGATTTTGTTGGTCTGATTTGTTCCTGGCATCCCCAGGACGGTTCTATTGATGAGAAAACTTGGTGTAGAGTAGGTGATTGTTTTAAAGATTACTATGAGGTTTTTGGATCTGAGAAAATTCCTGTTACTGCTTTTAATTATTGGACTTTGATTTATGATATTTTAAAGATTAAGTCTCAACATCCAGATTTACAGGATTTGGCTTTTGAAGGAGAACGATCTCTTAAAAAAAAAAAAAAAAAGTCACTCTCGGCTGTCCACACCTATCCCCTCACCTTCCCCCCGTTCTCGACCATCTTCTGTCATTATAGATATTGAGGCAGAGTCCAGTGCCAAGCCCCTTGATCAATCTGCCCCAGAAACTATACGCTCTCAGATTAATAGTCATTCATGACGCCTCTCACCCACCTCCACCTTATGCTTCAGAAGCAGCAGCTCCTTCAGCCCCTGCCTCATTACTAGAAGAGGAACCTGTAATGAACCCCATAAGAGTGAGGCTTCAGATCTCCCCAAGAAGAGTGTAATATGCTGCCCTGTTATTCAGACCCCTGCACGAGGTGGTGGACACCACACCACGAACATCAACCACTGCAGTTTAAAGATCTAAAAAATGTTAAGCAAGCAGTGAAAGATTATGGCACTCAGACACCTTTTACCTTTGCCCTTATTGAGTCCTTTTCAGGCATGCATCTCCCACTTCTTTACCCAACCCCTTAGCTGAGAGAGGCAGGGTAAGATAAGCCATTTAAGGTTTATTAAAAAAAAAAAAAAAAAAAAAAAAAAGAAGAAGAAAAAAAAAAAGAAGAAAAATATGTTCTGTAACTTGACGTAACAAAAGTAATCTGATAAAGAGTGCTCCAAATCCACTGTTAAATTAAAGCATGAGATGAATCTATGTGTGCTTGTTTTATAAAATATCTCCAGGTTAAAGTATTTTGAAGAAGAGTCTGGAAGTTGCAACAGGTTTGAGAGTTATATGTCTCTGTTTCGACATGTTTGGTGTTTGTGCTTATGTTTGTTTTGTCAATATTCTTGGTGTTCTATTATTTTTGTCCGGACAAAACTAAATTTTGTTTTAATATTCTTTCTCCAGTTGTGTCTTTGTCTTGAATTGTTAAGTTGTTGTTCTTGTTCTGAATTGGGTGCGTGTGTGACTGACTGACAGACGAGATGGGACGGATCATGACTAACCCCCTTTCTCTCTCCTGGTAAATAATTTTAGAGAGGTCTAACAAATTTAACAGGACCTGGCCAGACCGGACTCCCCACCTCCACTGGGAAAAAATTCATGTGTAATTTTCTTGCTGTTTGGTCTTCAGCTTATAGTGTTGTCCTGGCATTGATTAAGTCTAACATACAGTATTCAACATGTTCAGTTAAATGCTAAAGGTACTTTTGTTTAACTCATTTAGACCTCTAAATTCTTCAGAGTTTTAAACCAAGTCTCATGACTTTGGGGGTTCCAGTAGGATCCCTGGAACTCTCAAAGGCTGAGACAAAATTTAAATAATGTACTTGTCATTTAAAATAATTTGGATTATAATCTCACAATATTACAAAATTATGCTAAATTTATTGCATCATATATGCTATTAAAATAGAAGAGCATTTATGTTCATTGGTCAAAATGTTTCCTACTCATGAAATCGATCCAGATTGTAAATTACTTGTGTTCTTACTTACAAGGAAATATGTGAAATTTTGCCTTGCAGGAGAACACGAATTCTTTAAAGATGCAGTAAAATGGGTCATAATGTGTATATTTTCTGAATGTTTGCCTTTAAAACAATGGAGTTGAAGTCTGATTCTTTGTGAAAAACAGTGTTTTAACATCTTCTTTTAAGTAATTTTCATCTTATTGATAACCAAATCTGTTAACTAACTTCAGTAAATTCCAAGGTAGTCTCTCAAGACAACAGCTAAATTGAAGTTTTTTCAGCTCTCTTGACTTCAATAAAACAGAAGCTTAGGGGAAGCTCCAGGCCCATCAGCCATAAAACAAGGAAGGGGCATGATTGGAGTCTGCCCTCTGAAAAATTTGGGACTTTGACTTTGTCCCTGTTGTGGTGATTCTTATCTGCCTTCATTTTAAAAGGGAAAAATTTCCAAATCAGCTAGAAGAAGACTGAAAAAACTTCTCTTTCCTGGTTTTGAGGAGGATTTGTGCTAAAATGTGTTTCCATGAATTATGAGAAATGATTGAAAATTGCTTAAAGCCATTGTATTTAAAGTTGGTATCCTTTTATTAAGAAAATGTCTTAAGAAAAGTTGAAGAATGAATCTTGTAAGCTTTACATATAATTGGCTATAATTTTAAAGATACTATTACAACATTGTGTAAGTCTTTAACATTAATACCTAATACATGCTGATGTTAGAATTGATATCTGTATTCAAAAAAAAGATTTTGAAGTGTGTATACATAGCAATGCTAGTAAATACCTAAAAATAAAAATATCTCCAATTGTGAAAGCTGTTAAGAAATTGAAGCATTGAAAAAAAAATTGAAACATTGAACTTTAGGTAGTCTCTGTTTAATGGGTAGCTTTGTCAATTGTCTATCCAGCTTCAGTAAGCTCTATTCTTGTTCCAACCTTTGAGTTTGTTACAGTTCTTAAACAGTTAAGAGATTATTTTATGCACTAATTCCCATGTTTAAGGTTATATTTCCCTTTTGGTGACTGACTAAGGAAATATACATTTTGCCTTTCAGTTAGATAATCCCTTGTGTTCTGTATATTGTCTTTGTTAAATTCTCATGATTTAAAAGAACTGTGTTTAAGAGTATTTTCTGGTATGTACTTACTTTAAAATGTTTGGGTGATCATTTATAAGTGATAAAAAAAATTTTTTTTTTGATGTGTTGTTTGAATCAGTCTGACTAAATGAATGGATATTATAATGAGGAATCTTTGATCAGATACTTTAAGAACTCTTGGCATATTTAATAGGTTTAACTCTTTTGGTTCTGGAATTTTTAAATAGGCCCCTAGTAGTCTCAAAGTCAGAAGAATGTGTTTCAAAGGTTGCATCTTTCGGTTAGTGAAATTAATTATAGAACAAATAATTGATTAGATCTGTAAAAAAAAAAAATGGTGGAGGAGGAGGCAATTGCAGAAAAGACATTGGGAAACCTTGCCAGTGGGGAGCCAGGATGGCTAAGTCTAAAAAGTACAAGAGTTTGTAAAATCCTACAGGTGGTATCACAACGCTAAACATAGATATTTTATTTTCTAGGATTCCAGCAAGCCTATTGTATTCATTAAAGCTAAAGTTTAATTGTAAACTATAGGTATGGTTTATTCAGATTAGTAAGAGCAAAATATAACTATAAAAAATTAGTAACTTTAACACACTTAACAGAATTCTCAAGTAGCTGTTACAAAAGCTGTTTCGTTTCTTATGTGTTACCCCATATGCATGTGCATGTTTATGAATGAGAATTGCTAAGCTAAATCCTTTTTAAAAATTATGTATAGATGCATAATTAGGCTCTTAGAGAGTCATGTCTGTTACTGTTTTCTCAGGACCTACAAGATCTGTTCAGCTCAATAGTTCTGCATGATTTTAAGTGGACTTAATGCTAGCGTACAGTTTCAAGATTGGCCATGGGAGCCCAAATCCTCATAAGCTAGATGGAAAATATATGAGTATATGTATGCAAGTGTTTAATGATAACTCAGATGTCAGAGAATGTTAAAATGCTCCAACATGGGAAACAGCTCTTACAGCAGACTCATAGACTGTCAATTTTAAGAAGCACTCAGTGGCCTCAGAATCAGCCCAAAAGGCATTCTGATCTGACAGGAGAGCCAGCAAGAGAGCAAGCGTATCAGGTGTGGAATGCCAGGACACCGCTGCTAAGAGTGTCCCTCCGTGAAAGAGCTCAGTGGTCCATGCCCCAGTGCAAAGAAGCAACCACCGAGGATGGTTGTGCTCTTCTCTCAATGGAGGAGAGAACTTCCACTTTGTGTGTTGCCAGGTCTGATGGGGTTGTTGTTGATTCAAGAGGCTTCCACAGCCTAAACATTGCGTGTCTGGAGCCTCAGGTGATAACTGACGTCACATATAAGAGTGCTAATTTGTTAAATCCACTAGAGTCACTGTGTACACTGACTTCCCATGCAGGACCATATATTTAGAGTTATAGTAAAAGTAATAGTACATCTTGCTGTATTTTAGTATAAAGATTTATCATCTCAGTTTTGGTTAGGTCTGAATATTTAACTCTTTTGCTCTAATAAGTCAGCTTGCATTTACCTGTCCTGTGATGGCCTTATATCCTGATGCTGTATGCTAATCCTTGCATTGTTATTGTGCCTTCTGATTGATCTAGGTTAGCAATTTTATGCAGCTCAAAAAAAGTTTCATGTGTTCCATTGAGCTCATTGAATATGTTCCAAAATTTGAGATTTAAAGGAGTTAACTTAGACAGAGGTAAATCTAGTCCATAGTCTTAAATTAAAGTTTACTCTAACAAAGACTGAAACCTAACAATTCTTTTACATCTAAGTTCTGAAACTCAAGTGTTCAAACTGCTAACCCAACTCACAACCTGATAGTCTGGGAAAGTTAACTATGTTATATCTTGTTATTTAGACTTCAAGAAAGAGAAACCTTTCAAGTGCCAGAATGTACATCGAACACCTGATGACTTCTGCCTTCTATCAGGAACCACTAGATGGATCCCCTACAGCTGCTGTTACCCAACGGCGCCCCCCCCCCTCAGCAGGAAGTAGTTAAGAACAGATGACGGCGTCCCTTTTCCCTAAAAGCAGCTGGGGTCCATTTCTCTGTTTGGAAATGTAGGAGCTAGATGGGATAATGGGCAGTTAGGGTCTCCGGTTCCTGGTAAAACTGTCTTGTGTACATGTAACAATGTTATTGTTATAAGATTCTTGAATGTTAGTAGTTTCAACAATACTTATATATTGTTAAGTATGTCCTTTTGAATCTCACCAGCCAGCTATTCCCCAATATACGATCATATATGTGTCACCCCAGTAAAAGTCCACAATGTTTTGGCCAGAGTGATAAAAATCAATCAATACCTCCAGGGACAATGTTCTAGCGCCTTCCTAAATTTCACCAGTTAGCCACCAGTATAATTAAAGTAAATGAGACCCGAGTTCCACCCATGTCAGGAGAAGTTATTCTAAATGGCATTAAACTGGCAGCCTGCATATTCAAGGCATGGAGCAGGATGATGGCCTTAGAAACCTTGATGGTTGCTGTGCTAGTAGTCGCCATGCTCTTCCTGTACTGCATGCGCAAACAGCAGGCCTGGGAGCAAGTTGTCATTGGACAAGTCATGATGGCACTGGCTGTGGAAAATCCTAGCGCTCAAGTTTGGCTGAGCATGATGTGTTAATAGGTGATCAGAGACAGATAAGATCTGACGGGACTCTCCAAGTGATAACCCCCCACATCATGCCATGCGGCTCCAGTCTTCAAAGAGGCTTATCTAATATAATGGGGCACAGCCTTTGCCGGATAAGTGTTTAGCCAATGACGGGCACCTTTCTGATACCCCGCCAACCTAAGACAGGGAGCCCTGGATGACTGGCAGGGCTGCCCAGAGACAGGTAAGAGCTGAGGGTCCCTCAGAATGAACCTAAGACAGGCAGCGCTTATCTTGCTTCACAAACCTTTCTCTTTTCGCCACTTTCATTGATATATAGAAAAAAGGGGGAGATGTCAGGAGCCGTGCACTATAGCCACACTGAAGCCATTTTGAATATAGACCTATGGGACAGTGGAAACCCCCGGTTGGCTAGATGCTTGGGAAAGAAGTTATGAAACTAATCACACGCTTAGCTTCAATTGTTCCTAGCAACTGTTTCAGAATGTGATTGATGCTGTACTTACCAACATCTTGTTACTGATTACCTACGCTATTGTCGATATGTTGGTTACTATTTTTGATATGGTGGCTGCTCAAGAACAATCGGTCTTGAGACCATGGCTTGCGTCCCAGCTTCTCTTTCCCTGAGCCTTAGTTACTGAAGAATATAAAAACCCTCAGTTGAAATCAATAAACCGACAGCTTGATCAGACCTACTGTCTTGCTGTCCATTCTTTGTGTCTCTTGTCCCTTCATTCTCTCCTAGGTGGCTGCGACCCCGTTGACTGTCCTGCTGGACAGGACATGTTGCCAGAGCACTTGGTTTCCATAGCAGGTGTAAATGGCTTGATCTCTGAACTTCTCCCTGGCTGTGGAGTTTTGAGCGCCTTTAGTTATGATCTCCATCTTTGTTTTGTGCGGTTGCTGAACCTACAGATTCCATCACACTGTGCTCAATGATCATTGGACAGAACGTGCTCAATGATCATTGGACAGGACGTGATCAAGCAAGATTTCCTGGACACCTGCTGGACAACTGATGGTATGGGATGTGAATGAGCTAGGTGGTGGTGTTTTGGCACTGGAGAGCTCTGCTGCTGCTTTTGGCAGTTGCCATTCACCAACACAGTTTTCCATAGGTGTCACATCCACTTTGTTTTTTGTTGCTAGAGCATTTGGCTTCCATGGCAGCTGGAAATGGCTTGGACGCTGACCTCTTGTCTGGCTGTGGAGTTTTACATGAATTCTGTGAGAATCTCCGTCTTTGTTTTGTGCGGATGATGAACCTATATATTACATCACACTGGGTTCAATGGGCATTGGACAGGAAGTGACCAAACAAGAAATCCTGGAGACCTGCAGGGACAGCTCAAGGTATGTGAATGAATGAGCCAGGTGGTGTTGTTTTGGCACTGGACAAGCTGTGTTGCTGCTTCGGACAGTTGCCTTTCTCCACGGCACTGATTTCCCCAAGTGTCATGTCCCAGGCTCTTTCAGAAATAGGCGCTGCCAGAGCACTTGGTTTCCGAAGCAGCTGGGAAATATCTTGTATGCTGATCTTCTCTCTGGCTGTGGAGTTTAGAGCACCTTGACTGAGGATCTCCACCTTTGTATTGAGTGTGTGCTCAACCTGTATGATTCTATCCCCCTGGGGCTTAATGAGCATTGGACAGGAAGTGACCAATCAGTGTTTCTGGAAGAGCTGCTAGGACAGCTGATGGTATGTGAAGTGAATGAGCCAGGTGGAGTTGTTTGGGTCCTGGAAGACGTGTGTTGCTTCTTCAGGCAGTTGACATATACCACCGCACTGAGTTCCTCAAGTGTCACCTTCCAGTCACTTTCAGAAATATGTGCTGCCAGAGCACTTGATTTCCATGACAGCTGGAAAAGGCTTGGGTGCTGAAATTCTCCCTGGCTGCGGAGATGTGAGTGCCTTGAGTGAGTATCTTCATCTTTGTTTTGTGTGCGTGGACAACCTACTTTATTGTACCCCCTGGGCTCAATTGGCATTGGACAGGAAGTGACCAAACACGGTTTCTTGGAGACGTCCTAGGACAGCTGATGGTATGTGAAGTGAATGAGCCAATTGGAGTTGTTTTGGCACTGGAGAGCTCTTCTGCTTTTTCGGGCAGTTGCCATTCACCACCACATTTAGTTCCTCATGTGTCACCTCCGCTTTCAGACATATGTGCTTGCAGAGCACTTGGTTTCCATAGCATCTGGAAATTGGTTGGGGACTGAAATTCTCTCTGGCTCAAGAAATTTATGTGCATTGAGTGTTAATGTCCAACTTAGTTTTGTGTGTGTGCTCAACCTGATTGATTCCAACTGATTGAGCTCAATGTGCTTTTGGGCAGGAAGTGACCAAACATGGATATCGGGAGACCTAAAAGGACAGCTGAGGGTATGGGAGTTGGATGATCCAGGTGGAGTTGTTTTGCAACGAATGCCTGTGCTGCTGCTTTGCGCAGTTACTATTCACCACCACACTATGTCACATAGGTGTCCCATCCACTTTCAGACATATGTTCTGCCAGAGGTTTTGGACTCCATGGCAGCTGGAATTGGCTTGGACGCTGAACTTCACTATGGCTCTGGAGTTATTAGCGCCTTGAATGAGGATCTCCATCTTTATTTTGTGTGTGTGCTCAACATTCGTGATCCCATTACCCTGGGCTCTATCGGCATTTAATAGGATGTGTCCAAACAGGGTTTTCTAGGAAACCTGGATGGACAGCTGATTGTATGTGAAGTGAATTAGCCCGGAGGTGTTGTTTTGGCATTAGGAGGCCTGCGCTGCTGCTTCGGTAAGTTGCCATTCAACAACACACTGAGTTTCCTAGGTGGCACATCCAGTGTTCCACATATGTGCTGTCAGAGCACTTGGTTTCCATGGCAGCTGAAACTGGCTTGGGCATTGAACTTCCCTCTGTCTGTGGAGTTTTGAGCACCTTGAGTGTGAATCTCCATCTTTGTTTTGTGAGTGTGCTCAACCTGCTTGATTCCATCCCACTGGGCTCAACGGGCATTGGACAGGAAGGGACCAAACAGGGTTTCTGGGAGATCAGCCATGATAGCTGATGGTATGTGAAGTGAATGAGCCAGGTGGAGATGTTTGGCACTGGAAGGCCTGTGTTGCTGTTTCATGCAATTGCCATTCACCAGTACACTGAGTTCCCTAGATGTCACATCCACTTTCAGACATATGTACTGCCAGAGCTTTTGGTTGCCATGGCAGGTGGAAATGGCTTTGATGCTGAAATCCTCTCTGGCTCTGGAATTTTCAACGTTTTGAGTGGGGATCTCCATCTTTTTTCTGTGCGTATGCTGAACATGCTTGATTCCATCACACGGGGCTCCATAGGCATTGAACAGGAATTGTTCAATCAGGGTCTCTGATAGACCAGTAATGACAGCCGATGGTATGTGATTTGACTGACGAAGTTAAAGTTTTTCTGGACTGGAAAAGCTGTGCTGCTACTTCGGGCAGTTGCAATTACCACCACACTGAGTTCCCCAGGTGTCACATCCACTTTCAGATATATGTGCTGCCAGAGCACTTGGTTTCCATGGCAGCTAAAAATGGCTTGGGCGCTGAATTTCTCTCTGGCTCTGGAATTTGTAGCGCATTGAGTGAGGATATCCATCTTTGTTTTCTGTGGGTGTTCAATTTGCTTGATTGCGTTACCATGGTTTCAATGGGCATTAAACAATGGGTCCAAACTGGGTGTCGGGGAGACATACTAGGACAGCTGATAAAATCTGAAGTGAATGACTCAGGTGGACTTGTTTTGGCACTGGAAGTCCTGTGCTGCTAATTGTAGCAGTTTCCACTCACCACGTCACTGAGTTTAATTCTTGTCACATCCATTTTCAGACATATGTGCTGCCAGAGCACTTGGTTTCCATGGCAGCTGGAAATATCTTGGGTTCTGAACTTCTACCTGGCTGTGGAGTTTTACGTGCCTTGTGTGAGATCTCCACCTTTTTTTAAGTGTGTGCTCCACCTACATCATTCCATCATCTGGGCTATGGATTTGGAACATAAGTGTCCAAACAGGGTTTCTGGGAGACCTTCTAGGGCAGCTGATGATATGTGAAGTGAATGAGTCAGATGGAGTTGTTTTGGCCCTGGAAGACCTGTGCTTCTGCTTAGAGCAGTTATCATTCAATACCACACTGAGTTCTCCAAGCGTCACATCCACTTTCAGACATATGTGCTGCCAGAGCACTTGGTTTCCATGGCACCTGCAAATGGCTTGAGTGCTGAACTTCTCTCTGGCTGTGGAGTTTAAGTACCTTGAATAAGGATCTACATCTTTGTTACGTGTGAGTGCTCAGCATGCCTCATTCTATCACACTGTACTGAATAGGCACTGGACAGCAATTGATCAAACAGGGTTTTCGCGAGGCCTGCTATGACAGCTGATGGTAATTGAAGTTCCTGAACCAGGTGGAGTTGTTTTGGCACTGGAAGAGCTGTGCTGCTGCTTCGGGCAGTTGCCATTCACCACCAAATTTAGATTCCCAAGTGTCACATCCACTTTCAGACATATGTGCTGCCAGAGCACTTGTTTACCAAGGCAGCTGGAAATGCTTGAGCACTGATCTCTCTGGCTGTGGCGTTTTCGTGCCTTGAGTGAGAAACTCCACCTTTGTTTTCTGTGTGTCCTCCACCTACTTGATTCCTTAATACTGGGCTTTGAATATTGGCAAGCAAGTGACCAAACAGGGTTTCCTAGATAGCTGCTAGGACAGCTGATGGTATGGAAGGTGAATGAGCCAGGTGGAGTTGTCTTGGCCCTGGAATTAGGTGCTGCTGCTTTGAGCAATCACCGTTCAACACCACAATGAATTGCCTAGCTTATCAGCCACTTTGAGACATCCGTGCTTCCAGAACACTTAGTTTCCATGGCAGCTGGAAATGGCTTGGGAGCTGAACTTCTCTCTGGCTCTGGAGTTATGAGCGCCTTGAGTGAGGATCTCCATCCTTCTTTTGTGTGTGTGCTGAAACTGCTTGATTCTTTTTCACTGGTGTCAACGGGCATTGGACAGGAAGTGAGCAAACATGATTTCAGGAGACCTGCAAGGACAGCTGAAGGTAATTGATGTGAATGAGGCAGTTGGAGTTGTTTTGGCACTGGAAGACCTATCAGGCTGCCTTGAACAGTGGCCATTCAACAACACACTGAGTTTCCTAGGTGGCACATCCAGTGTTAAACATATGTGCTGCCAGAGTACTAGGTTTCCATGGCAGCTGAAATTGGCTTGGGCATTAAACTTCCCTCTGAGGAATTTTGAGCACCTTGAGTGTGAATCTCCATCTTTGTTTTGTGTGGGTGCCCAATCTGCTTGATTCCATTCCACAGGCTCAATGGGCATTGGACAGGAAGTGACCAAACAGGGTTTCTGGGAGATCAGAAATGATAGCTGATGGTATGTGAAGTGAATGAGCCAGGTGGAGATGTTTGGCACTGGAAGGCCTGTGTTGTTGTTTCATGCAATTGCCATTCACCACCACACTTTGTTCCCTAGGTGTCCCATCCACTTTCAGATATATGTGCTGCCAGATCATTTGGTTTCCACGGCAGTTGGAAATGGCTTGGGTGCTAAACTTGTTCTTTGGTTCTGGAATTTTTAGCGCATTGAGTGAGGATCTGTTTTGTGTGTGTGCTCAACATGCTTGATTCCATTTCCTTGGGCTCAATAGGCATTGGACAGTAAGTGACCAAACAACGTTGCCGGGAGACCTGCCAGGAGAGCTGATTTTATGTGAAATGACTGACCCTGTTGGAGTTGTTTTGGCACTGGAAGGCCTCTGCTACTGGCTCGGGCTGTTGCCATTCACCACCTAAATATTTTTCCCAGGTTTCACCTCCACTTTCAGAAATATGTGCTGCCAGATCACTTGTTTCCAAGACAGCTGCAAATGCCTAGGCTTCTGAACTTTTCTCTTGTTGTTGAGTTTTGTGTGGGGGATCAACCTGCATGTTTAATCCCATTAGGCTCAATGGTCACTGGACAGAAAATGACCAAACAGGGTTTCTGGGAGACCTAATAAGGGAGCAGATAGTGTGTGACATGAATGAGGCCTTGGTTTCCATGGTAGCTGCAAATGGCTTGTGCGCTCAATTTCTCTCTGGATATCGAATTTTGAACACCTTGAGTGAGGATTTCCATCTTTGTTACGTGTGTGGGTGTTCAGACAGCCTGATTCCATCACACTGGGCTGAGTGGGCTTTGGACAGAAAGTGACCAAATAGGGTATGCAGGAAACCTGATAGGACTGCTGATTCTATATGAATTGAATGAGCCAGGTGGAGTTGTTTTGGCACTGGAAGACCTGTGCTGCTCTTTCAGGCAATTGCAATTCACTACCACACTGAGTTCCCTAGATGTCGCAGCCACTTTCAGACATATGTGCTGCCAGAGCACTTGGTTTCCATGGCAGCTGGAAATGGCTTGGGCACTAAATTTCTCTCTTGCGGTGGAGTTTTTGGCGCCTTAATGAGGATCTCCTCCATGTTTTCTGCTGGTTCTCAGCCAGCTTGATTCCATTGTACTGGGCTCTGTGGTCATTGGACAGGAAGTTATCAAACAGGATTTCCAGGAGACTTGCGAGGACAGCTCATTCTATGTGTGGTGAATGAGCCAGATGGAGTTGTTTTGCCACTGGAAGACCTGTGCTGCTGCTTCATGCAGTTGCCATTCACCATTACACTGAGTTTCCCAGTTGTCACAGCCACTTTCATACATATGTGCTGCCAGAGCACTTGGTTTCCATGGTAGGTGGAAATGGGTTGTGCGTTGAATGTCTCTCTGGATGTCGGGTTTTGAGCACCTTGAGTGAAGATCTCCATCTTTGTTTAGTGTGTGTGCTCAACATATATATTTCTAACCCATTGGGCTCAATGCTCATTGGACACAAAGTGACCAAACAGGATTTCTGGGAGACCTGCTAAGAGAGCTGATTGTATGTGAAGTGAATCAGACTAGTGGAGTTGCTTTCACATTGGAAGGCCTGTGCTACTGCTTCGGGCAGCTGCCATTCACCACCACCTAAATGGTTTTCCCATGTTTCACATCCACTTTCAGACATATATGCTGCCAGATCACTTGTTTCCAAGGCAGCTGCAAAAGGCTAGGGTGCTGAACTTTTCTCTGGTTCTCGAAATTTAGCGCCTTGAGTGAGGATCTCCATCTTTGTTTAGTGCAGTTTGATTCTTTCAAATTTTGTTAAATTGGCATTGGACAGGAAGTGACTAAACATGGTTTCTTGGACACCTGCCAGGACAGTTGATTGCATGAGAAGTGAATGAGCCAGGCGGAGTTGTTTTGGTACTATAAGACCTGAGCTGCTGCTTCAGGCAGTTTCCTTTCACCACAACACTGAGTTCCCTAGGTGTCACATCCACTTTCAGACATATGTGCTGCCAGAGCACTTGGTTTTCATGGCAGCTGGAAATGGCTTGGGCGCTGAACTTCTCTCTGGCTCTGGATTTTTTTGCGCCTTGTGTGAGGATCTCCATTTATGTTTACTGTGTGTTCTCAACCTGCTTGATTGCATCACACTGGGCTCAATTGGCAGTGGAGAGGAAGTGACCAAACAGGTTTTTTGGGAGACCTGTCAGGATAGCTGTGATGGTATGTGAAGTTCATGAGCCAAGTGGAGTTGTTTTGGCACTGGAAGATCTGTGCTGGTTTTTCGAGCAGCCTCCATTCACCACAACACTGAGTTTCCTAGGTGTCACATCCACTTTCAGACATCTGTGCTGCCAGAGCACTTGGTTTCCATGGCAGCTGAAATTGGCTTGGGCGCTGAACTTCTCTCTGGCTCTGGATTTTTTCACGCCTTGTGTTAGGATTTCCATCTATGTTTTCTGTGTGTGCTCAACCTGCTTGATTCCATCCCCCTGGGCTCAATGGGCATTGGACAGGAAGTGACCACACATGGTTTCTGGGAGTCCTGCTAGGACAGCTGATGGTAGGTGAAGTGAATGAGCCAGTGGAGTTGATTTCACACTGAAGACCTGTGCTCATGCTTGTTGTAGTTGCCATTCACCACTACACTGTGTTCCCTAGGTACCACATCCTCTTTCAGACTTATATGCTGTCAGAGCACTTGGTTTCCATGGCAGTTGTAAATGGGGAGACTCGCAAGATGGCCGACATAGGAGGATGACTGTGAGGGAGCTCACAGACAGAGAGGGCTAGAACATGACAAAAGCGTAAGTGGAGCAGCATAGAACTATAGGGAGAAGAAGGTGAAGTTCCCTGGACAGTGTGGAGCCAAAAAAATCCACACAACTCAGAAGAGCAACCAGGGAAAAGCAAAACAAAGGGCAGGGAAGACAACTTTCCGCTCCTGACCTGCTGAGTCACTTTTGAGTGCAGCCGCTGAAAGCCGCAGACCAACCCGCAGACGCTGTGGCCGTGAGGACCGTCGGTGATTGGGACCCGCTGGCATCTGTCCACCCTGGTCTCCAAGCCCCGCTGCAGACATGCACCAGCCTCAGCCTCCAGGTTCCATCCTCGTGCACCAGCAGGTACCTGCAACAGACAAAATAGCCGGGAGATGCATCCGCGTCGAGGGTTTCCACCAGAGGAAGAGGCAGACTGCAAGAACCTGAGGTTTGAGTGAATTGGGTGGGGACAGTGGTGGGTTGGAAGCTCAGGGACTGGCCCCCGAGGGGCAGAATCAGGCTGGACTGGAATTTCATATGTGTTTGAGCTTGTTAAGCACTTATGAGCACTTAGTAGTAGTAGTAGAAATCGGGTCATAATTTGGTCTAGGGGTATGATCAGGTAAAGTCTAGGGCTTGGCTTAGAGGTACAGAAAGGGCTGGCCTCAGGGAAGATTTGTTTCAGGAAGCCGGCTGGTTCAGGATGAAGGGAATCTTTAGTGTTGTATTTGACACTTGGGGCTATGACTCTGCTTGGCTTTCTGTTGAGCTTGAATTCTCCTATTTCAGTTAGATTTTTTTTTTTAAGATTTATTCATTTTATTACAGCCAGATATACACAGAGGAGGAGAGACAGAGAGGAAGATGTTCCGTCCAATGATTCACTCCCCAAGTGAGCCGCAACAGACCGGTGTGCCGATCCGATGCCGGGAACCTGGAACCTCTTCCGGGTCCCCCACGCGGGTGCAGTGTCCCAAAGCTTTGGGCCGTCCTCTTCTGCTTTCCCAGGCCACAAGCAGGGAGCTGGATGGGAAGTGGAGCTGCCGGGATTAGAAACGGCGCCCATATGGGATCCCGGGGCTTTCAAGGCGAGGACTTTAGCCACTAGACCACGCCGCCGGGCCCTCAGTTAGATTTTTATAAAAATGTTTATTATTACGACTGGCGTAGGACTAAGTTTAGGGCGAGGAGTAGAGATGGACAAGGATGAAGGTTAGTATTTGGGACAGGGTTAAGTCAAAGCAGAGGTCGATGAGAGTAGCGCTAGGTGTAAGATTAGAATTAGGGCTACTTCTACAGGAAGAGTTGAGACTAACCCTGCCTGTAAGGCTGACTGAGTCGCTTGACTTTTCATAGATGTAATCAGCAGACAGGCTATAGGCCTAATCCTAAACCTCACGTTGACCCTAGTCATAAATTCAAGCTAGAGTAGCCATAACTCTTTTGCTTTTAACAATTATGACGTTGTATTGGAAAGTAAGATATACAGCACTTACCCAACCCCTATTTCAAAGACTACCACGAATGCTAATTACAACCTAGAGCACACCCAAAACCAGACAGGTTGATCTCCAACCCTGGCCATCATCCTAACCCGCATGCTGATACTAGCTCTAGTTTTAGCTCTAGCCCCAATCCTAAAAGTGATCCTAGCCCTAAACCCAACCAAATCCCTAGTCCCAACACCAACTCCAACCCTGACACAGATGGAGACATCACTGTCATACTAAGCCTAGCCCAAACACTGAACCCAATGCCAGCGACATTTCTAAACCTAAACCGCAATGCTAATGTGAATCATCACCTCCATTATAACACTAAGACTAAATCCAACTGTAGGCTACAACTTCACCAAAAGATTTGCACCTAACACTAGATTTGGACCTAATCTTAATCCTACAACAACTTTCACACTACCATTAGCCCACACCCTAACATGAACTCTAGCTCTAAGCATAATCATTCGGACATAGACTAGGACCTCACCATGATACTCAAATTCACACAAAACAACCTCTTCATCCTCAATGGAGCCACAGCTTTCATCCTAACCTCAAGAGTAACCCTAACTGTATTCTGAATCCACACAGTCCTTTCCACAGTCCTAACAATATCCCTCCATCAAAGCACTAACTCAAACCAAGCCTGAACCAGAAATGGAACCCAAACTCTTTATCCAGCATTAATCCAAACACCATTCTTTACCTAGTACTAATCCTCACACAAATCCTACTTCATGCCACATACAAAACCTAAGTCTGGACCTAATCTTATTTGTCAGTTGAACCCTCACCCTTTCCCTCACACTAACCCTAACACTAACCCTCACCCTAACCCTAACCCTAACCCTAACCCTAACCCTAACCCTAACCCTAACCCTAACCCTAACCATTGGGATAACCATAACTCAAATCTGAAATCCTAACAGTAACCTCACTACTAGACTTGGCCTTTCGAATTAGACCTAGCTCTCACCTTAATTCCACCTAAGCATAATCCTAGCTCTATTCCTACTAGTAACCCAAATCAGAAACCTCAATTGAACCTTAACACTCCACCTTGCCCTAACCTGAAATCTAGGCTTTGACATCACTGCAACCATAAGCCTAGACAGCATTCTAAAACTGATTCCAACCCTGTATCCAACCATGGTATTGATCCCAACCATCTCCCAGAAGTCATCTCTTTTACACTATGGTGACCCACTTACATGACACTGGACTGCACTAGGGAAACTTCACTGAGAGCCGTGACAGGAAATGGGATGTAAGGTCTGCCTATGGAAATCAGCTTGGCTTGGCTCTTCCACATTACATAGGTTATTCCACACACTACCTCTAATGGAGAACTAGGATTGGATTGGCTCCTTGTAGAGACACAAGGATTTTCATCGACGGAAAATGGAAATGCTTTCATAGTACCGCTGTTGAAAAGGTGCTAGGCTTCACTACATTGTCAGCGGATTTGCAAACTCACATTCAAGGGAAACCCAACCCCACACACTCACGCTCTGCTGGCTTCCATGGAGTCTGCACGTCTTCTCTGCTAGGGCCTGTGGCGAGAAGGAACAAAGAAAGCAGAGCTTGAAGCACTCACCATTTTTCTCTACTCCACAGAGGAGGCTGCCTGTCATCATGGCATTTCTAGCATGCTGAGGCTACAGGATTCTGGGCTGCTATGACCAGGCAGCTGCTGATTGGACAGCTTGTAGGGCCACACAGCCCTGTGAGGTCTTAGAGATGCAGCCAATCAGAATGCTCCCTGTCATCAGGACAGCCACAGGGAGTGACGTGAGTGAAGCAAGAGTGATGCCCGAGTGTGTGCTGGGCAGAATCAGGCTGGACTGCAAGACGCATTGGTTCCAGTGGAAGACAGGCCTGCAAACACAACCAACCCAGCAACTGCAACAACCAGCTGATCGGGCTGATGGGCTGTGCCAGGCCCTGGACTTGCTAGTATAGACAGAATCTGGACTGGGAATACCTCAGACACAGAGGAGATCATTGGGGATCTCCCCATTGAAACTGCTGCACTCAGAACCCTAACCATGAGAAGACAGAGGACAGAACAAGTCAATCACCCACTTCAGCCACGTATTGGCAGAGAAAACCTGGGCAAACGCAGACTCTAAGATGGACTGTGTCAATCAGTGTATGCTGCAGAGACCTCATCGTGCTTACAGTTGCATGATTGGCAGCAATTCATGACTATCAAAACCACTTGAGAATCAAACAACCAGACCTAAATCCCACTTGAGCATGACTCCCGCAGCATGCTCCACATCAGGGTCCTAGGGTCGGGAGGAGACTGGGTGGGGCTTCTTCCTTTATCTCCCTCCCCATTTACCCCCAGATACAGTCAAAGAAGAGGATGTGGAAATAATAGCCTTACTCACTGTCCTGTAGCCCATGAACTTTTTGACCCAAATCAACTACGTAAAGATTGTCAACAATAGAATTCAACAAAAACAAAAGGAGTTAGGGTTAGCTTTAGGAGTTTGATTTGTGTGGGAGCTAGGGATGCACTTAGTAGTAGTAGTAGAAATCGGGTCATGATTTGGTCTAGGGGTATGATCAGGTAAAGTCTAGGGCTTGGCTTAGAGGTACAGAAAGGGCTGGCCTCAGGGAAGATTTGTTTCAGGAAGCCGGCTGGTTCAGGATGAAGGGAATCTTTAGTGTTGTTTTTGACACTTGGGGCTATGACTCTGCTTGGCTTTCTGTTGAGCTTGAGTTCTCCTATTTCAGTTAGATTGTTGTAAAAATGTTTGGGTTACGATTGGTGTAGGTCTAAGGTTAGGGCAAGGAGTAGAGATGGACAAGAATTAAGGTTAGTATTTGGGACAGGGTTAAGTCAAAGCAGAGGTCGATGAGAGTAGCGCTAGGTGTAAGATTAGAATTAGGGCTACTTCTACAGGAAGAGTTGAGACTAACCCTGCCTGTAAGGCTGACTGAGTCGCTTGACTTTTCATAGATGTAATCAGCAGACAGGCTATAGGCCTAATCCTAAACCTCACGTTGACCCTAGTCATAAATTCAAGCTAGAGTAGCCATAACTCTTTTGCTTTTAACAATTATGACGTTGTATTGGAAAGTAAGATATACAGCACTTACCCAACCCCTATTTCAAAGACTACCACGAATGCTAATTACAACCTAGAGCACACCCAAAACCAGACAGGTTGATCTCCAACCCTGGCCATCATCCTAACCCGCATGCTGATACTAGCTCTAGTTTTAGCTCTAGCCCCAATCCTAAAAGTGATCCTAGCCCTAAACCCAACCAAATCCCTAGTCCCAACACCAACTCCAACCCTGACACA